>NC_133654.1:222553492-222881055 GCF_009905375.1 Apium graveolens
ATTCTACGTGTTATTGTCTTAACATTGAGAAGTAATCATACATTGGTGAGTGAGTGTTAATTGAGCATAATTAGTCTGAGTCTCTGTGGGAACGAATCTGATTTATATCTTATACTACTTGCGAACGCGTATACTTGCGTGAATATTAGCGCGTGTTTTCCACCCTAACAAGTTTTTGGCGCCGCTGCCGGGGACTCGGCGTATTTGTTTAGTTTATACATTTACCATCAGTGGTCATTAAGACTCATTGATTAAGACGTGTTACTTATTGTTTCCGGTCGTGTTTCAGGTACTTTAGCGAGCATTTATGCAAACACGTTCTCGTACTCGCAAGAGGACTTTAGATACGGCTGAGGAGACAGACTCAGTTCTTGATATTCTGGAGAAGATAGATTTTGAAGATTCGGATAAAGAGAGTGAGCAGAAAGAACCAGTAATCATGGGTGATCGTATAGTTCCGGCAGATCGAGCTCTTATGGACTTTTCTTGGCCTAAAATTGATGACATTCAGTCAAGCATCCTTCATCCGGCTATTCAGGCTAACACTTTTGAAATCAAGCCGGGCACTATTCAGATGGTGCAGAATTCTGTTTCTTTCGGAGGTGCTGCAACTGAAGACCCCAACATACACATCAGGAATTTTGTCGAGATCTGTAGTACTTTCAAATATAATGGTGTGACTGATGAGGCTATAAAGCTGAGGCTTTTCCCATTCTCTCTGAGGGATAAAGCTAAGGAATATTTACATTCTGAACCAGCTGGGTCCATCACTACTTGGCAGGATCTTGCGCAAAAGTTTCTGGTAAAGTTCTACTCAATGGCAAAGACTGCAGCTATGAGGAGTGCTCTTACTCAATTTGCGCAGCAACCAACATAATCTATGTGCGAGGCTTGGGAGTGCTACAAGGAGATGTTGAGAAAGTTTTCACATCATGGTATGCCTGACTGGATGGTGATCACTGGTTTCTATAATAGTTTGGGGGCCCAATCTCGGCCCATGCTTGATGCAGCAGCTGGAGGCGCTTTGTGGACCAAAAGCTATACTAAGGCTTATAATCTTATTAAAACTATGGCTGCAAATGAGCATCAAAACCCAACCCAAAGGATGATGTCTGGGAAGGTAGCAGGTATTCTGGAAGTTGATGCAGCTACAGCTATTGCAGCGCAGCTCCAAGCGCTGTCTATGAAGGTCAATTCTTTAGCCACCTATGAAGCCAATCAGATAGCTATGGTCTGTGAGCTTTGTGCAGGTTCTTATGCTACGGATCAGTGTTCTCTTGTTGATGAATCTGCTCAGTATATGAACAATTATCAGCGACCGCAGCAGCCTGTGCCAACTACTTATCATCCTAACAACAGAAATCATCCCAATTTCAGCTGGAGCAACACTCAGAATGCTATTCAGCAACCATATCAGCAAGGCGTAAGCAAACAGTTTAATCCACCTGGGTTCCAGCAACCACATCATTATGCTCAAAGGCAATCATATCCTCAACAGGGAGGTGCTGCTCCACCTTCTAGTGCTGATTTCGAGGAACTCAAGCTGTTGTGTAAAAGTCAGGCTGTTTCTATCAAGACCTTGGAAAATCAAATCTATTAAATAGCCAATGCAGTGCTCAATCATCAACCTGGCACACTTCCCAGTGATACTGAAGTGTCAGGCAGGAAGGAAGCTAAAGAGAAAGTCAAGGCTATTACCTTAAGGTCTGGAAAAGTTGCTGATGCTGAAAAAGTAAAAGACGGAGAAGCTGAAGTTGGTAATGAAGAAGAGAAGCAAAAGGAGAAAGCGACGGAACCAAGGAAGACTACTGTTGAACACACTCTGCCTGAGGGTAATACAGGGGAGAAACAACTCTATCCTCCACCACCTTTCCCTAAGAGATTGCAACAACAAAAACAGGATAAGCAGTTTGGTAAGTTTCTGGAGGTGTTCAGGAAACTTCACATCAACATACCTTTTGCTGAGGCTCTTGAGCAAATGCCCAGTTATGCGAAATTTATGAAGAGTATTCTTTCAAGGAAGGTGAAACTAGATGACCTTGAGACCGTTGCTCTGACGGAAGAGTGCAGTGTTGTGCTGCAATAAAAATTACCTCCAAAGCTTAAAGATCCAGGTAGCTTCACCATTCCTTGCACCATTGACAAGTTGTCTTTTGACCAGTGCCTGTGCGATTTGGGAGCAAACATCAATCTGATGTCGTTGTCTATCTTCAAAAAGTTAAATTTGCCTAATCCAAAGCCCACCTACATGTCTCTATAATTGGCTGATCGTTCTATTACATATCCACGAGGCATAGTGGAGGACGTGTTAGTAAAGGTGGATAAGCTCTTCTTCCCTGCAGACTTTGTCATTTTGGATTTCGAGGAAGATAAGAAGATCCCCATAATCTTGGGAAGACCTTTCTTGGCTATAGGACGTACCTTGATAGATGTGCCGAAAGTTGAACTTACTATGCGGGTGCAGGATCAGGATGTGACATTCAATGTATTCAAAGTGATGAAATTCGCTACAGAAGACGAGGAGTGCTTAAAGGAGGATTTGATTGATTCTGCGGTAACTTCAGAACTTGATCATATGCTAATGTCTGATGCATTAGAGAAAGCCTTAGTAGGGGAGTTTGACAGTGATGATGAGGATGGCAATGAGCAACTACAATATATAAATGCTTCTCCTTGGAGACAAAAGCTAGACATGCCATTTGAATCTCTTGGTACTTCTGACCTCAAAAATGCTGAAGGAAAGCTCAAACCATCTATTAAGGAAGCACCTACTTTGGAGCTTAAACCATTGCCTGAACACTTGAGGTATGCATTTTTAGGTGATGCATCTACTTTACTTGTTATTATTGCATCTGACCTTTTAGGTAGTTAGGAGGACAAGCTCTTGAGGATTTTGAGAGAATTCAAATCGGCTATTGGATGGACTATAGCATATATCAAAGGGATTAGCCCTTCATACTGCATGCATAAAATTCTAATAGAGGAAGGTAGTAAGCCAACTTTTGAGCAACAGCGATAACTTAATCCTATCATGAAAGAAGTGGTGAAGAAAGAAATCCTGAAGTGGCTGGATGCAGGAATCATATATCCTATTTCTAACAGTTCTTGGGTGAGCCTCGTGCAATGTGTACCGAAGAAATGAGGTATAACTGTGGTAGCAAATGAGAAGAACGAGCTCATCCCCACTCGAACAATCATAGGATGGAGGGTATGCATGGATTATAGAAAGTTGAACAAGGCCACGAGAAAGGATCACTTCCCTCTTCCATTTATTGATCAGATGCTTGACAGGTTGGCCGGTCATGAGTATTATTTTCTTCTGGATGGCTATTCGGGGTATAATCAGATTTGCATTGCACCAGAGGATCAAGAAAAAACTACCTTCACCTATCCATTTGGCACATTCGCTTTTTGCAAAGTTTCATTTGGCTTATGTGGCGCTCCTACCACTTTTCAGAGATGTATGATGGCTATATTCTCTGATATGATTGGAAATAATGTCGAAGTGTTCATGGCCGACTTCTCCGTCTTTGGACATTCGTATGATGAATGTTTGAATAATCTTCGTGCGGTGCTCAAAAGGTGTGTAGAAACTAATTTGGTGCTCAATTGGGAAAAATGTCACTTTATGGTGCGTGAAGGCATTATTCTTGGGCATAAGGTCTCTAGCAAGGGTCTTGAGGTGGACAAAGCCAAGGTGGGAGTCATTGAAAATCTTCCACTCCCTATTTCTGTGAAAGGGATCGGTAGTTTTCTTGGTCATGCGGGTTTTTATCGGCGTTTCATTAAGGACTTCTCAAAGATATTTAAGCCGTTGTGCAACTTGGTCAAGAAGGATGTGCCTTTCAAATTTGATGATGAATTCTTGGCGGCATTCGAGACTCTCAAGAAGAGTTTGATAACTACACCAGTTATTACGGCACCTGATTGGACAGAGCCTTTTGAGATGATGTGTAATGTGAGTGATTATGCGGTGGGAGCAGTTCTTGGGCAGCGTAAGAATAATCTTTTTCATGTGGTCTACTATGCTAGTAAGACTCTAAATGGAGCTGAAATGAACTACACCACTACTGAGAAGGAGCTCTTGGCTATAGTCTTTGGTTTTAAAAAATTTTGATCTTATCTGCTTGGGACAAAGGTGACAGTGTTCACTGATCATGCGGCCATTCGCTATTTGGTTTCCAAAAAGGATTCGAAGCCTAGACTTATTCATTGGGTGCTCTTGCTACAGGAATTTGAGTTAGAGATTAAGGATCGAAAAGGTACTGAGAATCAAGTAGCTGACCATCTCTCTAGATTGGAGAATCCCGATTCTACTTCACATGATAAGACATTGATCAACGAATCTTTCCGGATGAGCAGTTGTTCGCAGTTCAGGAGGAAGAGCCATGGTTCGCAGATATTGTGAACTATCTTGTTAGAAATATAATGCCTCCTAATATGAATACAGCTCAAAAGAAGAAGTTTATGCATGAGGTGAAGTGGTACATGTGGGATGAACCGTATTTGTTTAGACAAGGAGCTGACCAGATCATCAGGAGATATATCCCATTCTGTGAGACGGAGGGGATATTACGAGACTGCCATTCCACAGTTTATGGTGGACATTATGGTGGTGAAAAGACAGCAGCTCGTATTCTGCAAGCAAGTTTTTTCTGGCCTACTTTGTTTAAGGATGCTCATCAGTTTGTTTTAAGGTGTGATCGTTGCCAAAGAGTGGGGAATCTTACGAGGAAGGATGAGATGCCGTTAAATGTGATGCTTGAAGTCGAGGTCTTTGATGTTTGGGGAATCAATTTCATGGGACCATTTGTCTCATCCTGTAATAATCAGTACATCTTGCTGGCAGTCGATTATGTCTCAAAATGGGTAGAAGTCAAGGCTCTACCGACGAATCATGCAAAGGTAGTGTTGAATTTTCTTCATAAGCATATTTTCACAAGGTTTGGAACGCCACGAGTAATCATAAGTGATGAGGGGTCGCATTTCTGCAACCGTAAGTTCACTTCTATGATGTAGCGCTACAATGTGAATCATCGTGTTGCTACTGCCTATCATCCGCAAATGAATGGTCAAGCGGAAGTGTCTAATAGAGAGATCAAGTACATTCTAGAGAAAGTTGTTTGTCCGTCAAGGAAGGATTGGTCTTTAAAGCTTGATGAAGCTGTTTGGGCTTATAGAACAGCATACAAGACTCCACTTGGAATGTCCCCGTTTCAACTTGTTTATGGTAAGGGATGTCATTTACCTACGGAGCTTGAGCATAAGGCTTATTGGGCGTTGAAGAAGTTGAACCTTGATCTAGATGCAGCTGGGAAGAAGCGAATGCTTCAGTTAAATGAACTTGATGAATTTCGACTCTAAGTGTGTAACACCCCCAAATCCGGGGTCGGGGATCCGGGTTGTCACGAGTTCCATTTCCCTTAATAACACCCAATCTTAATAATTACTCAACTACTCTGTACTGTGACCCCACAATAAACACACACACCATACATTATAGTCTCAGAGATGAACATCCAAAAATAACCACAAGTCATTTTATTCCACAATTATCTGCCAATACACCTTAAAAGGTTTTCTGAATAAATTTACATTTCTTTGCCATTATTACAATTCATAATTATACATAAATCTGGTACATTAGAAGTTGAAAGCCAAGCCTATTGGTAGTTCCTACCTCAGCTACGGCGGCATCAATGCTTCTAGAAAACTGCGGAACGTCTCCTAATCACTTGCGAATCGGGAGCTTGGTCCTGTTCATCCTTTCTATTTGTTGTCGTGTGATGAAAGAAGAAAGCAAGGGTGAGCAGCAAGCCCACCAAAATAATATGTATAATGATTAATAGTATATGAGCCTTCTCTTAGTACTCATGAAAGTCTTGGTCAAAAGAAATGAACCAAGTTGATATCTTAATGCGATGAAGTCGCAAAATATTCAGTATATATATATATACATATATACTTTTCAAAATCTTGGAAGTCCTCTTCCATGCATAATATACACAAAGTCCCAGTGTATAACTGTATAAAAAAAATATCGTTGCAAGGTGATCTCATATATCTAACCTTGTCTCAACGTTTTTCTGAAAATCTTTGTCATACATAAGATAATTATTAATTAGATATAAGTTTAAAAGATGAAGTTACCAAATACTCCAATATACTTATATCTTTTCCAAATACTACTTGAACTACCACCGTTCAAGTTATAATTAATTTCAAAAGTTCATCACATAGATGAGACTATAAGACAAGATTTGAATAGATTAAATCTTTAAAATATTATCAAAATAAAATGAAGTTACGAGATACTTCATTTGATGTAAACATCATTTTGAAAACTTGACCCAGCCAACACCCAACAATCGCCCAACCGTAGCCTTTCTATCGAAGTGCTCTGGGTAGTGTTGCAGAAATTATCCAATTGGATGATGAACTCATTACGGGAGTTTGCCGTGCCAGGAAGACCACTTACGATGATCAGTCGTAGTAGTACAACCCCACCATTTTCTACATGTAGAGGAGAACCTGTCGGATTTACTTGTCAACCGAACACTGAACTCCTAAGGAATGGACCGCCTTAGCGGAACTTCCAGGCCATTTGGGCCAATATAATAAGGCTGGGCCGGCGCTACTCGGCCACTTACGCCACTCCTAGTTCAGATGAAATCCATGACTCTGAAACGTAAAGCTCGTCCCCACTTTCCCCAAGTAGAAACTTGTTGATACGGCTCCACCAAGAAGTCGTATCTATTTGGAAAGGAGAACTCACCGATATTTCCCAGGCGATGCCTGTTAATGGATTAACTTGTTCCAAGAATTTTACTTCCCGAGTGTTGGGTAAGTAATCAATTCATTTATCAAAACAGCAACCTTGTTGCGAATATAAAACACACCACAGAGCCGGATCCCTCAGGTTTTGAGCGAGTATTTAAATCCCCTTCGAAAGGAGGATCTTAAATATATAAAAAAAAATGAGTTTTGGGATCCGCTCTAACTTTTAAAAATCATTTTCAAGACTCGCAAAACAATTTTAAGAATGTTTGGAGTGAAGCTGATTTAATGAAGTAAATCAGTCCCCAGAATATTTAGAAAATGTCTGAATATTATTATTTAAATAATATTCCCATAAAGAATAATCTTTATAAAATAATTGAAGTAGAAGTATTAAAACTTATACTTGAAATGAGTATTAAATAACCAAAGATATACTTATATGAAAGTACTATCTTTATTTGAATAATCGAAAATAAGTTTGATTATTGACACCTTATTCTTTAATAAAATAAAGAATATATCTCAGCAAATAATCGGAGTCATAGATCCTCAAATGAATATTCAAAAATATTCATTAAATAATATAAACTCAGTCATAATCCCTCGAATGAATATTCAAATAATATTCAGATAATAAAATAAAAGGAGTCATAAGTCCTCGAATGAATATTCAAAATAATATTCATTTAATATAAAGGAGTCATACGCCTTCGAATAATATTCAAAATAATATTCAATAATAAAATAAAGTTAAAGTTATCGAATAAACCTTATTCGATTAATAGTTTTGAAAACTATGACCATATATATATATATATATAAGTATATATATATATATATTTATATCCATATATACAAAATCTACTCGGGATCCTCGACTCCCGGTTTTAGAAAATATTTTCACCTTTGGGTCCCTATACTAAGGGTATATGCAAATTACCGCTATCCTATTATCAACTGAATCAACAATTATATATGGAAAGAATACGAAACAGGCATGCATATATATATACCATAGCAGCATGCTTCAATATATTGCAACATTTGCTAATTAACCAACATGCATCTATCGCAAGATAATGCAAATACCTATATACATCACAACAACAGTTATAACTGGTAGAAAACTTGCCTGAGCGACTTGGGGTGATAAAAGGCTCGGGACGAGTCTGGTAACCTATAAACAACAAGTAAGTTGGAATTAAACCAAAGTCACTTGTAAATCTATACTTTAACTAACTTAGACTCCAACGCTTGTTTTGCGCTCACTGATTCGCTTAAGTCACTCGGGTACCCTCGGCTCCACCATTTTTAATAATTTAACCTTTACGAGTTTTAAGGCGATTCCTTCGCGAGTGTCTTACCAACTGCCTAACACACTTACCATAAATGTTTCTTACCCCAATTAGTCATTTAAGGTCCTTAACCAAGGTTTCAAAGTAAGGCGAGGGGAAATGTTTCGTTCGCGAAATGTCGTTACTTAAAACGGTCGTTCCTCCTAAACCGTGCATCGGAATCGAACGAACTACATATCAAAACGAAGCTCGTAACATGAGCTATCTAAACATGGCAGTGGTCATAATCTAGCAGGGGGTTCTCGGGTCCTAATTCTATGCACAAAAACAGTCCAAAGAAAATCGGACGTTACGACGACTATGTTTACGCGATTTCCCAATTTTAAACCATTCAAAACCAACCCAAATTCAACCTCAAATCCAACATACAACCAACATCCATCCTTATCTCATCATAACAACCCCAACCAATTCAATTTTAACATTCATACTTATGCCTAAGCTTACCTTTAACCATACTTAAGTTCTTTTAAACAAAACAACAACATTTACCATTCCATTTCAATACCAATTCAATCCCAAACTCTAAATCACCAATATCAAGCTACAATATCATCCTACTAATCAAAATCATCTTATAATACATAGGAATCTAGGGTTTGGAGATGATATACCTTCCTTGAAGTGGTGGGAGGAGCTAGGAAGCCTTAAGAAGCTTTGATAAGTCTTAGGAATGCTTGGATCTTCAAGGAAAACAAGAAAAACTTCAAGTTAAAAACTTGAAAACACTATTCATAGTCTTCTTCTTTGATTAAATGAAGAAGATTGAGAAGGAATTAATGGCTTAAACTCATGATATAGCCCTAACTAAGCATAAAGATGATTAGGGAATTAACTCACCAATTTAGGAAGCTTGGATCTTTGATTTTGAATTTCTTGCTCTTTTGAATAGTAAAAAGCCGAGAGCTCTTCAAGAACAAGCCTTGGTTCTTTTTGATTTTGATGAAAATGATTTTGCTTGGCTTGGTTGGCTTGTTTTTGTGTTTGATTTAGTTAATTACCTTGTTGCCCTTGAATTTGTGTGGTTCTCATTCAACCACACCTCCTTCCTTCCCATGTCATGCTTGTGTCATCCTCATGATGTCATCCTCCCCTCCTTGTCCCCTTCTCATTGGTTGGGTGACATCATCCTCTCTAATCCCTTTGATTAACTTCCTAATTGTTTGCCTAATGACCGCTGATCTGTTATACGGTTCACTTAACTTTCATTTTCATTTATCGTTTGAAGGATCATACCCGGGATCTTATTACTTAGGTTCCCTTAACCTTTCTCAATACATTATATTCATTTTCATGATCCTCTATTATAATCCTTTAATTTAAATCCTTTTATCCTGTTACCTTATACTCAATTCTTTCCGTATCTATTGGATTTCCGGGAAAATCAAAGTGTTCGGATTTGGATTCTGACGATCTTTACATACACTTATATCCCATATAAAGTACTAATAAAATCTCAGAATATCCATATCAGAACCCCTACATAGTGTGGCATGAAAAGTTTTCTCATTCAGCTAAAACACTATTCACAAGGGTTACAAAAAGTTCAAAATTTTGGGGGTTATTACAGTCTCCCGTCCTTAAAAGGATTCCGTCCCGGAATCAAATTGAAAATAAATAGGGATACTCTCTTAGCATTGCACTCTCTAACTCTCGAGTAAATTTTCCCACATTGTGGTTCTACCATCAAACTCTTACTAGTTTGATAACCCTTCTCCTAAGCACTCGTTCCTTCTTAATCTATACCCTTCCTGGTTGCTTCATATATGTTACGTCTGGTTGTATGTCTATGCGCTCCTATGCTCCTATTTGTCTGGCATCCGAATTACACTTCCTTAACATTGATATGTGGAACACGCTATGAACTTACTACATGTTCGGGGGTAGGGCTAGCTCATATGCTAACTTCCTAAAACGTCTTAATATATCCAAGGGTCCAACAATTCGTGGACTTAGCTTTCCTTTCTTTCCGAACCTCATCAATCCTTTTTTTTCCAAGGGATACCTATAACATTACTAGGTCCCCTATTTCCCATTCCTTGTCCTTTCGTGTTAAATCAACATACTTCGTGTTCCCATCTTGGGCTACTACCAGCCATCCTCTGATTAGATTATCATATCCTTGGTCCTTTGGACTACTGCGGGTCCGAGCATCTTGTGCTCTACAACTTCATCCTAACATAAGGGAGATCGACATTGTCTTCCCTCTAGGATCTCATAAGGCGATATCTCAATACTGACATATGATCTATTGTCGTGATATAACTTAATCCGCGTTAAGTGATCACTCCAAATTCTTTCAAGTCTATTGCACAGACTCTCATTATAGCTTTTAGCATTAGAGCTTTTGCTTCTCAATACCCATTCTTTTCCAGTTCGTAATCGCTATCACCTTCCGTTCCTAATATTATACTGGTTATACTTTTGCTCGTTAGCGTCTTATAACCTTTTAATAACCATGCCAACCTTAGTATCACGAATGTGTTTCCATTCCGCATACTACCACCACTTTATTACTCCTTTTTCAGTTGTTTCTATTTTCCAAAATTTGATCAATCAAATAGAAGTAAAGGAATTTGTTGAGAGATCACTATGATCATGAACACTTGTTATATCGCATAGTTAGTACAGAAGGTGGCCAGCCTTTAGTACTTGACAAGCAATTAAACAATAGATGGTATCCTACTAGGCTTCTATCACACATATAGATAGTCATTCGGCAATACCTCCCCTTTCTGGAAGGGTTGTTCTTCTCAGCTTACATGAAATGAAAAGAAGAGAAAAGAACGAATTGAAGAGAATTGTATATATGAAAAAAATATACTGCCACAAAATATCTGGCTTGGAACCTACCTCTGAACTATAGAGGTTTGTCATAGGAGAACAAAACATATACGTATTTATATCAGCATCAAGTATTATAGCATCGCATTTCACATGCTTAAATATTTTTGCTATTCCGTCCATCATTCTATGGACCCATGCTCTTCCTCGAGCTTATACACAATCACCTTTGAAACTCCCTCGACATTGAAAATTGAATCTGGGATCTCATTCTAGACATCATCGTTACTAGAATTATATGCTTGTATCGCAATCTTCCTCGTATAGTCATACGACCCTCTATTGATAAGGAGGAATAAATATTCAATAGATAAATACTCTACTTAATTAGTCTATCAATGATAACTTATACACTACCACGACCCGTTTAGTGGTACTCAATCTCAACATCCATTCCAATACAACTCTCACGGTTGTAACCAACTCATTACTCGCAGAATCATTGCTGCATTACTATGGTCCACTACTGACCTACTGTCGTCATTCATTTTCCATGAAGTCTTAATAGCTAACCATACGGAGCCCATACATGTGGTATCAAATCCTTCTAGGGAGGTACATAATCACCATTTCTGATTCATGAAGAACACTCCTGATCCTGACATACATACATGACATGAAGCAGATAAAATTGCAGAAGAGTTTCAATCAAAGCAACGATAGCAGGTTAATATCATTCTAAATCATATGCCTTAAATAGAAGACTTAACTCAAAGGTTCGTTTAGTCCTTTTTGAAACATGGTCCTGGATTATTCTCAAGATAGTACCTTATGAGATAGATAGCCCGCTCCTGGCGATTACACGAGTTAAACCTTTACCGAACTACTATTACGGTTGGGTATTGCACAGTCATCAGAAGGAATGTCAATCTTCCAAACCATAATACAACCTTCATAGCTTTAACCATCATCACTGTATTCCTTTGGCACAAGCGCCTATAATTATTCTCTTACATTTAAAGTGTCGGCCGCCTTTTTGGCCTTTCCTGATAGTAAATTTTCCTTACAGTCAATGTCGTCTTAACCACTTTCATTAATTTTCTACCCTATTTCCGATCACTGCTTGAGTGAAGATGTTTTCCTTAAAATCAGATGAGTAAAAAAAAAATCACCATTTTTCCATAAGTTATCCCCTCAGTCTTTAGAGGTTAATCACTGTCATGACTGACTCTTAATCATACTTAGAACATCTTTTATCCTGGGCCCTAATTGCCCTGAACAATTTCGACCTTTACTGGTTCGATTCATACTTTCTCGTGGTTAAACACGTGCCCCACTTGGCAATATTATAATTACGTCATATTTCCTTTATCAACATTTCTATTCTTGAGAATTTTGAATATTACCTTTCTCCTTGTAAAACCTCTAAGGTTATCCTTGAATCGTTCCTCCTGTATTCCCTAGATACCGGGCATATCAAAATACCATATACTAATACTAGAATCATTGTCTATATACTTTTGAAAAAAATTTCTCCACTGATCCTTTAAAGGTTGTTGTTACCTTAATCCTTTCCAATTCATACTGTCAAAACTCACACTGTCCCTATTAAGGGTGAAATTCCAACCTTTATGCATTCCCCTAGGATTCATTTTAAGTTACCGATGTTCTATCCTTAATTCCACCTTTGAAAAGGTACATGCATCCATCCATGGATAAACCAAGTCATATATCCTTGATAGATTATTTTATTCATCATTCCCACCTCGATAGTCTATGCCTAACTTCATAATAGCATCCTTATTCAAATTGGGGTCAATCCATATGGCTTCCAAAAGATAACAATGTTCATCCGCTTTTCTTTCCTGATTTGGTAATGATAACATGGATGTTTTGGAAGATATTGGTCATGTTCAACATGAACTTCTTCTTAATAATTCCTTATTTACTTTTGTTGTTTATCTCAACAGTCACCTCAATGTTGGGATATCTTTCATACCTGGCATCTCCCTTTCTGAGTATCGAGCCACCGGTCTTACATTTCACATTATTGAAGGCCACTTCCTTCATCCAATTTTCCTACTTTCTTACTTTCTTGTCTCCTTAGTCTATCCGCGTCTTATTATTTATCCTTCGAACTATCTAAAGGTTTCCTTGAATCCTCCCAACTCAAAGGGGATAAAATATATGTATCTCTTATGCCTTCAACCATCAATTTTAACTCATGGTAAATCACCCTCATCCTGACGATTACATACTTTTCTATTTCTATTGCTACGAGTCTTTAGGGTTTCCTCATACCCATCTTCCTTATCATTCCTCCAACTCTATCGCCTTTATATTCCTTTCCACTTCAGTTTCTTTTTATTTTCGTTTCCATTACAACCATTACATGAACCAACACTACATAAGCATTGATTTCAACCATCCCGTCATTCTGGATTCGTGTCCTCAGAACGAATCTTGACAACTTTTACATCTTAGATTCATAATTCATCATACTCGTCTGCTTTTGTTCTGGCTCTAAAGCTTTTACACTATCTCCTTATCTTTGGGAATTACTTTCCCGAAAACAATTGACTGAACTTAAATCAGTTTATTCTAACCTCTGGCTCCGTGCCTTTCTTGGTCTTTCACCAGCGGGTGGTCTCTCTCTTAGGAGGGTAAGTGACAAAAACGGTCTTTTGTGGTTCATCAATCATTTTGAATCTCAAATGATTCCTATATTTCCTTTAGCCAGGCTCTTGCCTCGGCTGGGTCAGCCTGTTCCTTGGAACTCTGAGAGCTTAGCGATTTAAAGGTCATGAAAGAATTTCACACCACATTGTTTCCTCAAGGTGGTGGTTGGGAATAAAATATAAGTTCTGTCTAGACAGGTTCATGAATTTCCGTATAGGAGTACCGTCTCGGGTCTCCTTATCTCGCTCGACTTTTGCTTTCTTAGTCTAAATATTTCTTCCTACTCCCCATAATTGGAGTCAACTTTTAATTTAAAATCTTCATTTTCCACTTTATTATATTCCGGGTTCTTTATATCTTAATTGCGACCTCCCTGATTATCACGTTCAAGGTTTGCCCTTAATCTTATTCCTTGTGGGGGCATATTACTTGGAAAATTTTGAGAATCTCCGGATATTTGTCTTACTTACTTTGCTTAAGTCTTCCCCTCGTTTAGTCCTTGCACGATTGCAAATTATGAATTCTTAAGTTTGATAAACTTCATGACACTCTCTTAAGTGTTAATAGAGCAATTAACAATGTGATTTATCATAAACAAACTGATCTGAACTGAAATTAACGAATATATACATAACCATTTGTTCGAGGGTACCACAACTGAACATATTAAAGAGGATTACATCATATGAACTTATCGCTCCTATCCCAAAAGTACTACCATAGATAGTCATCTCGTCATTAAAACTAATCATTCATAACTTAGGCTAATCCTCCAAAAGCGGTGCTACATGAAACCCTTGTTTGATTGCTCTGGCTCTGCACACTACCATGGATTAAGAGATGCGAGCACGCACGACATCCCTAACCTGCTCCATCACAGAGGTGATGAGGTCTAAGATAGTCGCAAGTAGAGCTGGATCAACCTGACCCTCAAGATGGCCTCTAGCTGTAACACGGGTGGTAGCCTCAATCCTTTCCATGCTATACGCTAATCCTGCCGGAAGTATCCCACCCTCAATCCTTGGTGCAGTAAGTCGATCCAACAGATCACTGCTAACATTCCGGGCCTCTGACAGGCCACCCAAAGTCATATGATAATCAGCGATAAGAGAAGCCTGAGTGGTAGCATCTAGCAGTCCATGGGGTGCAGGTGGTGCAGACCCAGGAGATCCAAATGGATAACCAAGCACGGTATCAGGTGACAATGGTTCAGGGGATAAAGGTGGCATTTCCTCAGTATGTGCTGGGCTCTGTACAGGGGAGGGAACAGGAATTGGTGGAACCTCATGGGTATCTACAGGAGCCTCTGGAAGAGGGTCTGATACTGGTATAATTGGGGTCGTGGAAGGCCCCACTCCTTCTGCCCTCATTAACCTTTGTGCCCTTGGTAACTCTTCATCCTCTAGTGCCACCCTCGCGGCCATTCTTGCTCTGGTAGTCGCCCTGACTACGGTCATCTGTTCCTCAACGGTCCTTTCTTCATTCTCATCAGGATCCTCCATGAGATCCTCCTCAGCCACAATCCTTTCCGAAATAACATCCTCAACCGCAACATTCTCTATCTGAACCTCATCCGGTCCCTCATTAGGGTACTCCATCGGATTCACAATTTGATCTCCAACTTGTAATAAAACATCCTCATGCTGATGCTCCTGACCCTCAAGGTTTGGTGCCCCGCTGCCCTATACGAGAACAAACTATGTTACTATCACGATACTTATAAGGGTTCCCGTAAGGGTTTTAACTGTCAGTGCTACGTTAGGTAGCCCGACTATGAACTTGGCAAGAGTTCTTATTATCTTAGTGAACTTATTATCTTAACGTCACATCATCTCTGAGGTTTATAACGCTTAGCTCTGATACCATTTCTGTAACACCCCCAAATCCGGGGTCGGGGATCCGGGTTGTCACGAGTTCCATTTCCCTTAATAACACCCAATCTTAATAATTACTCAACTACTCTATACTGTGACCCCACAATAAACACACACACCATACGTTATAGTCTCAGAGATGAACATCCAAAAATAACCACAAGTCATTTTATTCCACAATTATCTGCCAATACACCTTAAAAGGTTTTCTGAATAAATTTACATTTCTTTGCCATTATTACAATTCATAATTATACATAAATCTGGTACATTAGAAGTTGAAAGCCTAGCCTATTGGTAGTTCCTACCTCAGCTACGGCGACATCAATGCTTCTAGAAAACTGCGGAACGTCTCCTAATCGCTTGCGAATCGGGAGCTTGGTCCTGTTCATCCTTTCTATCTATTGTTGTGTGATGAAAGAAGAAAGCAAGGGTGAGCAGCAAGCCCACCAAAATAATATGTATAATGATTAATAGTATATGAGCCTTCTCTTAATACTCATGAAAGTCTTGGTCAAAAGAAATGAACCAAGTTGATATCTTAATGCGATGAAGTCACAAAATATTCAGTATATATATATACATATATACTTTTCAAAATCTTGGAAGTCCTCTTCCATGCATAATATACACAAAGTCCCAGTGTATAACTGTATAAAAAAAATATCGTTGCAAGGTGATCTCATATATCTAACCTTGTCTCAACGTTTTTCTGAAAATCTTTGTCATACATAAGACAATTATTAATTAGATATAAGTTTAAAAGATGAAGTTACCAAATACTCTAATATACTTATATCTTTTCCAAATACTACTTGAACTACCACCGTTCAAGTTATAATTAATTTCAAAAGTTCATCACATAGATGAGACTATAAGACAAGATTTGAATAGATTAAATCTTTAAAATATTATCAAAATAAAATGAAGTTACGAGATACTTCATTTGATGTAAACATCATTTTGAAAACTTGACCCTGCCAACACCCAACAATCGCCCAACCGTAGCCTTTCTATCGAAGTGCTCTGGGTAGTGTTGCAGAAATTATCCAATTGGATGATGAACTCATTACGGGAGTTTGCCGCGCCAGGAAGACCACTTACGATGATCAGTCGTAGTAGTACAACCCCACCATTTTCTACATGTAGAGGAGAACCTGTCGGATTTACTTGTCAACCGAACACTGAACTCCTAAGGAATGGACCGCCTTAGCGGAACTTCCAGGCCATTTGGGCCAATATAATAAGGCTGGGCCGGCGCTACTCGGCCACTTACGCCACTCCTAGTTCAGATGAAATCCATGACTCTGAAACGTAAAGCTCGTCCCCACTTTCCCCAAGTAGAAACTTGTTGATACGGCTCCACCAAGAAGTCGTATCTATTTGGAAAGGAGAACTCACCGATACTTCCCAGGCGATGCCTGTTAATGGATTAACTTGTTCCAAGAATTTTACTTCCCGAGTGTTGGGTAAGTAATCAATTCATTTATCAAAACAGCAACCTTGTTGCGAATATAAAACACACCACAGAGCCGGATCCCTCAGGTTTTGAGCGAGTATTTAAATCCCCTTCGAAAGGAGGATCTTAAATATATAAAAAAAATGAGTTTTGGGATCCGCTCTAACTTTTAAAAATCATTTTGAAGAGTCGCAAAACATTTTTAAGAATGTTTGGAGTGAAGCTGATTTAATGAAGTAAATCAGTCCCCAGAATATTTAGAAAATGTCTGAATATTATTATTTAAATAATATTCCCATAAAGAATAATCTTTATAAAATAATTGAAGTAGAAGTATTAAAACTTATACTTGAAATGAGTATTAAATAACCAAAGATATACTTATATGAAAGTACTATCTTTATTTGAATAATCGAAAATAAGTTTGATTATTGACACCTTATTCTTTAATAAAATAAAGAATATATCTCAGCAAATAATCGGAGTCATAGATCCTCAAATGAATATTAAAAAATATTCATTAAATAATATAAACTTAGTCATAATCCCTCGAATGAATATTCAAATAATATTCAGATAATAAAATAAAAGGAGTCATAAGTCCTCGAATGAATATTCAAAATAATATTCATTTAATATAAAGGAGTCATACGCCTTCGAATAATATTCGAAATAATATTCAATAATAAAATAAAGTTAAAGTTATCGAATAAACCTTATTCGATTAATAGTTTTGAAAACTATGACCATATATATATATAAGTATATATATATATATTAATATCCATATATACAAAATCTACTCGGGATCCTCGACTCCCGGTTTTAGAAAATATTTTCACCTTTGGGTCCCTATACTAAGGGTATATGCAAATTACCGCTATCCTCTAACATAGGTCTTATCAACTGAATCAACAATTATTTATGGAAAGAATACGAAACAGGCATGCATATATATATACCATAGCAGCATGCTTCAATATATTGCAACATTTGCTAATTAACCAACATGCATCTATCGCAAGATAATGCAAATACCTATATACATCACAACAACAGTTATAACTGGTAGAAAACTTGCCTGAGCGACTTGGGCTGATAAAAGGCTCGGGATGAGTCTGGTAACCTATAAACAACAAGTAAGTTGGAATTAAACCAAAGTCACTTGTAAATCTATACTTTAACTAACTTAGACTCCAACGCTTGTTTTGCGCTCACTGATTCGCTTAAGTCACTCGGGTACCCTCGGCTCCACCATTTTTAATAATTTAACCTTTACGAGTTTTAAGGCGATTCCTTCGCGAGTGTCTTACCAACTGCCTAACACACTTACCATAAATGTTTCTTACCCCAATTAGTCATTTAAGGTCCTTAACCAAGGTTTCAAAGTAAGGCGAGGGGAAATGTTTCGTTCGCGAAATGCCGTTACTTAAAACGGTCGTTTCTCCTAAACCGTGCATCGGAATCGAACGAACTACATATCAAAACGAAGCTCGTAACATGAGCTATCTAAACATGGCAGTGGTCATAATCTAGCAGGGGGTTCTCGGGTCCTAATTCTATGCACAAAAACAGTCCAAAGAAAATCGGACGTTACGACGGCTATGTTTACGCGATTTCCCAATTTTAAACCATTCAAAACCAACCCAAATTCAACCTCAAATCCAACATACAACCAACATCCATCCTTATCTCATCATAACAACCCCAACCAATTCAATTTTAACATTCATACTTATGCCTAAGCTTACCTTTAACCATACTTAAGTTCTTTTAAACAAAACAACAACATTTACCATTCCATTTCAATACCAATTCAATCCCAAACTCTAAATCACCAATATCAAGCTACAATATCATCCTACTAATCAAAATCATCTTATAATACATAGGAATCTAGGGTTTGGAGATGATATACCTTCCTTGAAGTGGTGGGACGAGCTAGGAAGCCTTAAGAAGCTTTGAGAAGTCTTAGGAATGCTTGGATCTTCAAGGAAAACAAGAAAAACTTCAAGTTAAAAACTTGAAAACACTATTCATAGTCTTCTTCTTTGATTAAATGAAGAAGATTGAGAAGGAATTAATGGCTTAAACTCATGATATAGCCCTAACTAAGCATAAAGATGATTAGGGAATTAACTCACCAATTTAGGAAGCTTGGATCTTTGATTTTGAATTTCTTGCTCTTTTGAATAGTAAAAAGCCGAGAACTCTTCAAGAACAAGCCTTGGTTCTTTTTGATTTTGATGAAAATGATTTTGCTTGGCTTGGTTGGCTTGTTTTTGTGTTTGATTTAGTTAATTACCTTGTTGCCCTTGAATTTGTGTGGTTCTCATTCAACCACACCTCCTTCCTTCCCATGTCATGCTTGTGTCATCCTCATGATGTCATCCTCCCCTCCTTGTCCCCTTCTCATTGGTTGGGTGACATCATCCTCTCTAATCCCTTTGATTAACTTCCTAATTGTTTGCCTAATGACCGCTGATCTGTTATACGGTTCGCTTAACTTTCGTTTTCATTTATCGTTTGAAGGATCATACCCGGGATCTTATTACTTAGGTTCCCTTAACCTTTCTCAATACATTATATTCCTTTTCATGATCCTCTATTATAATCCTTTAATTTAAATCCTTTTATCCTGTTACCTTATACTCAATTCTTTCCGTATCTATTGGATTTCCGGGAAAATCAAAGTGTTCGGATTTGGATTCTGACGATCTTTACATACACTTATATCCCATATAAAGTACTAATAAAATCTCAGAATATCCATATCAGAACCCCTACATAGTGTGGCATGAAAAGTTTTCTCATTCAGCTAAAACACTATTCACAAGGGTTACAAAAAGTTCAAAATTTTGGGGGTTATTACAAAGTGTACGAGAACAACAAAAATGTACAAGGAAAAAGTGAAAAGGTGGCACGAAAGAAAGCTATATCCTAAGTCATTTGTGCCGGGGCAGCAAGTTCTTTTATTCAACTCTCGTCTCCGACTTTTTCATGGAAAGTTGAAATCAAGGTGGTCTGGACCTTTTATTGTTAAAACTGTGTTTCCACATGGAGCGGTGGAGATTTTTGAGAATGATCCGGGCCAAGCATTCAAGGTTAATGGTCAGCGTTTGAAGCATTACTATGGGGACACGGAAAACAGGGAAGTGGTTAGTGCCGTTTTATTGTCAACTTGAGCAAGGTACGCTACGTCAAGCTAATGACGTAAAAGATGCGCTTTTTGGGAGGCAACCCAAGATTTATTGTTATAGGAACCTTAGAAATTAGTAACCTATCAAAAACACAAAAAAAATCAGAAAAAAAGGGGAAGAAATTTTTTTTTCTAGTCACCATCTGGGCGCCCGCTCAGCTTTGTTGGGCGGCCGCTTAGGATGTTGGGCGCCCGCGCAGCTTTGCTGAGCGGCCGCTCAGCCCCCGAATTCCTGAAATTTTTTTAGCCTTATAAAAAAAATCAAAAAACAAAAAAATAAAAACACAGCCCACTACCCACGAATCCTTTTCCCATAAACCCACATTTTTAACCCTCAACCCCACTCCTAATCAAATTTTAACCCTAATCTCTACCCTATATATACATACACCTATTCCATATACTCCCCCATACACTTTCAACCTTAAAACTCTCTCCCATATTCAAAATCACAAATCTTAACCACTTTTTTTCAGTTTTAATGGCACCCAAGAGAGCCCGAACTATTGATAGCAGCAGCACTGTGCCTACTGCTGATTCTTCGAGGGGTACTGTTGTGATACCTCGTTTGTTTGATAGGGCTGATGAGGAGGAGTATACTAGGCTTCTGGGTAAGTCGATTTTGAAGGAGAGGAGATTCTTACCATCAGGGAGGGATGGTGAGTTGTTACCGATGATTGCTGAAAAGGGTTGGATTTCTTTTTGTGAGTCACAGGAGGCGGTTCCGATGAGCGTGGTTCGCGAGTTCTATGCGAACGCAAAGGCTGAAAAGAATGGGTTTACTGTTGTTCGTGGGCTTACAGTGGATTATTATCCTGAGGCGATTCGCCGTATGATTGGGCAGCGACAGAGGAAGCCCACGGAGGAGAATTGGAATGAGAAGCCCTCTGAGGAGTTTGATTTGGATTTGATTTGTGCTACTCTCTGTCAACCGGGCATGGTTTGGAAGTTCAAGACTGGGACTAATGAGTATCGTTCTTTTCCGGTGATTGCGATGAACAGGTATGCCCATGCATGGAATGCCTTTATTTGTGCTAATATTCTGCCTACTTCACATGTACATGAGGTTACAGTTGAGCGAGCAAGGTTGTTATGGGGTATTTTGAATGAAGAGTATTATGTGGACCTCGGTGAGTTCATCTACCAAGGAATTCTGAAGTTTTTGAGGGGAGCGAAGCACATGAACATCCCTTATGCATCTACTGTCACGAAGCTATACCGAGCAGTGGGAGTTTATTGGCCTTCTCACGAGCAGTTACAGATGCCGGCCGCTCGTATTGATTCAGGGACTCTGAATGCGATGCAGGAGTGGACGGGTGGAGAGCCCGAGGAGCATGGGCTAGTTTATCGTCTTCCAGGAGGACGTCCAGCAGCTGGTGCTACCATGTCTAGGCTGGGGCGTGATGAGGCAGGCTCTTCTAGAGCTCAGGAGGGTGCTGGGATGGCTGATGCCCAGTATAGGAGGCTGTCGAGGAGGATGGATGCTATGTACGAGACGCAGAGTAGGTTTTCTCAAGAGCTCACCCTTGCACTTGGGACTGCTTTTAGAGGCCTTGGAGCTGACATCCAGTGGCATATTTTTGGTGAGGACTCTGCTTATCCGCCTCCTGATACTCCACCCTCTGAGGGTGATGATGATGATTTCTCCGAGTAGGTATACCCTGTGTTCCTTTCTACTACCTTCAATGGGGACAGTGAAGATTTTAAGTTTGGGGGTGGTAGTTAAGGAATATTTGTGTGTATGTGTCATATAGTTGCATATTCATGATAGTTAGTTCATATAATTGCATATTTTTGCCATATAGTTTTTTTTTGTTTTTTATAGCTTTATTTATCATGTCATTTAGCTCATGCATTTATCATGATCCCTTTTGCGTAGCTTTACCAATTGATTTGTGATATTGATGCGAGTGTGGTGATAGCGTTAGAGTGATATTGAGTCTTGTAGGATGACATGCATGCTAGAAACACTTGTAATTTCACTAAGTCCTAGAGAATACTTAAGGACTAGATTGTTGTCATGGTTTGATGGTTATTGAGGTTAATCTATTGATTATGCTTAGAATTTATAATAGGTTCTTAATGATAAAAGGCATGAAAAGAAAAAAAAATTGGAGTAAAAATTGGAATTCATTGCTAATTGTGGCTAGGCGTCAAATGGCTAGTAGCCGGCTCGTATTTTTATGCGAGTAGTCTAGTGTTGAGCAAGATGGAGCGAAACGCACTTGCTAAGAAATTTGAAAAAAAAGAAGAAAAAAAGTGAGAAAAAAATAGAAAATGTAATTAGTTAATGCATAATTGATCACGAGTGGGCTCTTTGGTATTCGAGTTATTAAGTTCTTAGGGGACTTTGTGCCTAGTGACCTAAGGCTTTTATAGTCTGGGATCCGCTAACCTAACGCTCGCTAAATGGATGCCATTGTATAAGTTTTTTGTGGACCTCACTCATTGCACGGTCAAATAAGCATTTATTGTTGTGTTGAATAAAAAGTATGATTCCGTAATAAGCTCCAGTAATCTTGAAGTGTTTAAGTCATTTTGTGCCTAGGATTTATTCTTAGTATAATCATGTGATTACCTTGAGGATAGTTGAGTTATGATAATTAATCTAGTTTCGAAGCATATCTGTTAAGCATCAGCACACACCACGTTTCTGGTTGTATGTTAGTTTACATGATTTGATTGATCTTTATTCGCCTAATTGAATTTGTTGAGATGTCATAAGTTGGTTGGTTTGGTCATAGTGAGGGGGATCGCTGCATTTCATATAGATTGCATTCATGCATGTTTTTGTTTTGTTTTTGAGTCTGTGACGCTTGAGGACTAGCATCCAAGATTACAACTTAAAATAAAGAATCATAAGAATAAACTAGATCCTCTTCGCCTTGGTTGAATTGTGCTATACGGTCTTCTTGCGCCTTCTCCTTAAGCTCTGGTATGTCTTGTTATGAAAAGCGATCTTAAGTTAACATTATATAGCAGCGTGATAAGTGGCATTTTATACCACTTAGAACGTCTTATAATGGCTTGAATTGATGTCTTGAAATCAAGTTTTTTGTGTGTTTGATGCATTTTTCTAGTGTTTGTGCATTTTAGGGTATTACTTGCATTTGTGGGGAGATTTCATCAGGAATAGGCCTAAGTATGTACTTGGCATTGCAAGTGGGAAGTTAGGAGCAGAATGCAGCAAAGAACGGGAGCAAAATAATGAATTTTCCAGAAAGGTGCTGGGCGCCCGCTCAGCCTGGCTGAGCGGCCGCTCAGGAAGCTGGGCGCCCGCTCAGGATTGCTGGGCGGCCGCTCAGGGGTGCGAATTTAAAATCTGATTTTTAGAGTTCTTGTTCTGCTGGACTTCTGACTTCTTAAATGGCTGGGTTTTGTGGGGCTTCTATATAAGTAGTTTTCAGAGACGTTTCACGTGTGTTGAATCGTAGTATCAATCGAGGAGCAAGGAGATAAGGAAGAAGACCGTTTTAGCACACGCAACGAAGAGGAAGCATATTTTCTTGTGATTCTTTTATTCGTTGTAATAGTGGATGCTAGTTTTCTTTGCTTTGAACCTATTTACTATTGTGACGTACTCTGGTTTAATATAAGTAGTTTTATTAATTATTCTTGTGCGTTATTATCATGTTTTCATATGAACCCATGGTGACGATGAGTTCAATCATGGGCTAATCGTGATCATGGGGTCATAATGGATTTACTATGGAATTCTTTAGTTAGTTGTTTAATACCTTAGTGTGTGATGATTGTAGGATATCTAGTATTGGTTGTGCTTATTCGTCTTATGTGCGTCGCGAACATATAAGATAGGGTGTTAATCTCTTGTGAAGCGACGGTGGATCTTGAGATTTAGAACTTGCCATGCTAGCATAGGTTCATGTATGTGTATGCATGATTAGTGGGTAACTCTAACCGTTTTACTTGCCCTGTATAATCATAAGGAATAACTTGTGCTTAAATTGTTATGTTGTCAAATTCTGTAGACATATAGGGTCTCAATATAATTGATGACTATTCAACTTCTATCTTAATTGTGGATGTTTGGTAGAATGGTATTGGTACAACGAAAGTTGACTTTTATTAGTTTAGTGTTGTTTAATTAATTCCATCACCGTTACATGCTAAGGGTAATAACAATAGCTATTGAAGGAAGTAGTAATGAAGTTATGATCTCATGTGTGTTTAATATTGTTAATTTAAGTGTTTGTTAAGTGTTTAATTCTCTTAGTTAATTCTAGTTACTAATTAGTTAATCAATTCTACGTGTTATTGTCTTAACATTGAGAAGTAATCATACATTGGTGAGTGAGTGTTAATTGAGCATAATTAGTCTGAGTCTCTGTGGGAAAGAATCTGATTTTTATCTTATACTACTTGCGAACGCGTATACTTGCGTGAATATTAGCGCATGTTTTCTGCCCTAACACAGCGCATGCAGATTAGAAGTCCAGAAAATCAGGATTATTGTAGAAACAGGATTCGCGCTTCACCAGCGCGAGCGCGCTGCAATTCTGCATCTTCGGCACGACCGCACGTTACTACAACGTGGGCGCGCTGACCTTCTGGAAAATCTTTATTTTTATGTTTTCTTGGCTGGTTTGAATTAGCAATCCTCGAGCAATCTTCCTGAGCACCATCCTAACACCAATTTAGCACCAAAATAATGTTAAATCTCCTTGTTCTTTTATTTATGCCTGAAATGCAAAAATACTATAAAAACACATCAAATACACAAATAACTTGAGTACAAAACATCAATTCGAGCCTTTTTAGAGCATTATAAGCGGACATAATTACCACTTAACACACAATCACAAAGTTCCAACTCAAATCTCTCAATCTCTTAAGATAATTCCCTTGGCATCATATTCAACCTTGCCTTCCTACTCAAGGCATCGACTACTACATTAGCCTTTCCTGGATGATAATGTATCAAAAATCATAGTCTTTGATTAACTCTAACCATCTCTGTTATCTCATTTTGAGTTCCTTTTAGGTGAAAATATACTTCAAGCTTTTATGATCCGTATAGATTTCACACTTTTCTCCATACAGGTAGTGTCTCCATATCTTGAGTGTGAACACTATGGCTGCCAATTCCAGATCATGGGTTGGATATCTCAATTTTTGAGGCTATAGATGTCTTGAGGCTTATGCAATCACCTTGTTGTGTTGCATTAGCACGCGTCCTAAGCCCTTATGTGAGGCGTCACTATATATCACAAATCACCCTTGTCATCGGGTAGTACCAATACTAGAGCGATAACCAACCTCTGCTTCAATTCTTCAAAACTTTCTTCACATTCCTCATTCCATTCAAACTTTTGATTCTTTCTTGTCAGCTTGGTTAGTGGCGTAGCGATATTTGAGAAATCATTCACAAGTCTTCTGTATTGCCCGACCAATCCTAAAAAGCTTCTTACATCCGTAGGAGTCTTTGGTCTCTCCCAACTCATAACCCCTTCCATCTTGGAAGGGTCCACTCTAATTCCTTCGCTTCCAATTATATGTCCCAAAAATTGTACTTCTTTTAACCAAAACTCGCACTTTGAAAATTTTGCATACAATCTTTCTTGTCTAAGAATCTCCAAAATTATCCACAAGTGTTGCTCGTGCTCTTCTTCCGTCTTCGAATATATTAGAATATCATCAATGAATACTACAACAAACTGGTCCAAGTATTTCTTGAAAATTCGATTCATTAAGTCCATAAAAGCTGCAAGAGCATTTGTTAATCCGAATGGCATTACTAAAAGCTCATGTTGTCCATACCTTGTCCTAAAAGCCATTTTCGGGATGTCTTCTGGTTTGATCTTTGACTGATGGTGTCCCGACCTTAAGTCAATCTTTGAAAAAACACCTTGCTCCTTTCAGTTGGTCAAACAAATCATCTATTCTCGGTAACAGATATCGGTTCTTAATCGTCATCTTGTTTAATTCTCGATAATTAATACACAGCCTCATACTTCCATCCTTTTTCCTTACAAATAGAACTGGTGCTCCCCATGGCGACATACATGGCCTTGTAACTCCTTTATCCAAAAGTTCCTATAACTGACTTGCTAATTCCTTCATTTCCACTAGTGCCATCCTATAAGGTGCCTTTGAGACGGGTTCAGTGTATGGGGCAAGATTAATTTCAAATTCAATCTATTGATCTGGCGGTAATCCTGCTAATTTCTCTGGGAACACATCTGGGAACTCTTTCATCACTGGAATCTCTTCTAAGCTAGGAACTTCCTTTTCTGAATCTATTACATAGGCTAAATATGCTTCGCATCCTTTCCCCGGTAACTTACTGGCTTGCATAGCGGTGAGAAATAGTCGCTCTTGCTTCTATTCTTTAATCATCACCTTATTCCCATTCTTTGTTCTTAAATAAACCTTCTTAGAACTACAATCTATCTGAGCATCATTCTCTCCTAACCAATCCATTCCTAATATTATATCAAACTCCCCTAACTTGAAAAATATATCAAGTCAACTAAAAACTTATGCCCGGAGATATCAATCTCATATTGAGGGCAAAATTGGCTTACTAGTACCTTTTCTTGATTAGCAATTACTATGATCATCACTTCACTCATATTCTTCTTATCACAATTTATTCTATTAGCAAACGTTTCTGATATAAAAGACTTTGTAACTCCTGAATCAATCAATACTTTAGCTTCAACATTATTTATCGAAAGCTTACCTACTATCACTTCTAGATTCTGAACATCATCCTTTATTTTCAGGTTAAAAGTCCTTGCTGATGCTTGAGGAGTCATGGTAGGTGGTGGGGGTAATGCCAGCATTTCTGGCGGTATCGTGGTGCCGGTGCTTTCTTAATTCATCATGTTTTTGATTGATCTATTTGACCTACATTCCTTGGTGATATGTCAAACTTTTTCACACTTGTAGCATGTTACTCCAATTTTCTGCACTTTAGACTCATTGGCCAAATGCCCCTTCTGATTATATCGATAACACATCATGTTGAGCTTGTTGAGAATTCCCGAATGCTTCTTCCCACAATGCCTACATTCAACCCTTGTCTGTTTATCATCATTTGCTTGACCTTGATTCTGTTGAGGGTTCCCTTTATTGTCATGTCTCTTGTTCACATCCCTTTTCTATTGGGCATTCCATCCTTTCTGGAATCCAATTCTCTTCACATTCTTGTCATGCTGATATCCTGATTCTGACCTCTCCTTCTGATAAAACAATTTTCTTTTCTTGTTATCTCTTTCTTTCCTAGATTGTGCTCCATTACTCTCTATCAATGCCGCCTTCTGAACTACCCTGACATAGGTATCAATCTCAAACATCGACACTCTATCTCGAATCCAATATTCAAGCCCTTGTTGAAATCTCTGAGCCTTCTCCTCATCAGTCTCCACGTACTTGGTCACAAATCTTGACAATTCTGTAAACTTCTTCTCATATTCTAAGACTGTCATGCTTTCTTGTTTCAATTCTAAGAATTTCATCTCCATCTGCTTCTGCATATACTTGGGGTAATACTTTTCCAAGAATAATTCCTTCAATCTATTCCAAGTAACTGGTTGTACTTCCTCCAAAGCTTTAACTGAATCCCACCAATAAATCACTTCCCCTTTTAGGAAATACATAGGGTAAATAGTCTTCTGATCTTCCCCTAGTCGAACCAATTTAAAAGATCTCTCCATTTCTCTAATCCAAGTGTTGGCTATGACAGGATCCGTGGTATCATGAAATGAAGGTGGGTTCACATTCTGAAAAGTTTTGAAAGTCACAATTTGTTGAGGTGGTTCTGGTGGATTTGGTGGAGCTTGTTGGTGTTGTTCATGATTTTGGTTCTCTTGATTTTCGAATTGTTGTTGGAGGGTTTTTTGTTGTTGGGCTATATCATTGGTTTGTTGTTGTAGGGCTTCCAATATTCGAAGAATATTGGGATCTGTTGGGATGTGGTAGAGGTGTTGGTCTGTTGCTTCTTTTTAGGAGGCATATTTATGAAAAATTGAAATTTGTAACAAGCATGTGTGATAATAACATATATTTTAAAGCTAGATTATCACAGGATTAATATGATCATATGATTTCAAATTCTTAACAAGGCTATACATGGTTATAAACAGAAAAGCAGAAAAAGATAGGTATAATTGAAACAACAAAAGTGCATAAATAATAGGAATATAGTTAGGTTACATCATAGACGAATAAAGTCAACATCATAGGTCTGAAAAGGAAATATATAGTACAACAGGTCTGAAAAGGAACATAGAGTACAACTACTAGTTCAAATGATTACAACGTCACCACAAATGCCAACTAGATAAGGAAATGGAATCTAATCTCCTAGAACTCATCCTCATCCTCCTCTTGAGGGTCATCCTCCTCCTGAAAGTCATCCTCCTCCTGAGGTTCATTCTCCTTGCTCTCTTCCTTGTGAAGCATGTTCACCATACTTTGAAGCTCATCAGCAATCATCTGGAAGGTATACAGGCTGGTGCGGTCTTTGTGAGGTGGCATCTCTCCAAGCTTAGTATTGACATGGTTGAGAAGAGTCTCAAGCCTCACAGTTACTAGTGACCTCGGTCTCTCTCTAAGTTTCTGGGTATCCTGGTATGTCTCCTCCAAGAGCTTCATCAACTTGCCATACTTTCCCTGAAGCCTATCCATCTCAAGTCTCAAACCGGCATAAACGGAGAAAGGAACAGTATCGGGTGGCGAGGCAATCATGGATGAATGCTCTAGTTGCTGATAAAAGAAGTGTATATATATAAGATTATTAGCGACCGACTCAATTATTACATACACTCTCGATTAATATACTTATACCTATGTATATCCTAAACCTATTTGGGCTTGTTCACTGACTCTAAACCTTGGCTCTGATACGAAAAACTGTCACGACCCCAAATTTAATACAACAAAAGCTATTATTAAAGACATACATTATAAATGTGACATATTACAGAAATTTTCCAAGATTGCTAGGTTTAGTGTATGAACAACCCAACTACTAATTATTACAAACCAAAAGTACTTTATTACATCGCATCTCCCACTAGGAGATCACTTAACTACCTGAGCTCGCATATGGAACAGGGATTGGTTCGATAATTCTCCTACGGTGGACTTACGAGCTGTTTGCTTCAACCTAACCATTATCTCCTAGCTGAAAGATATACAGGGAAACAAGTAGTGAGCCAAATGCACATCAAGTTCTACTAGCAAAAGATAAACATAGGGTAGAATAGTTCATAATTTAAATATTATGGGAATGTCATCCCCATTTTGTAAAAAAAACATTTGAAAACAATCTTTTAATCAAAAACTCATTTTATGACGCTACGGATTACAGTCGGTGATCAGTCGCGAAGTAATCCCGAACCTCCCTGGGTTCTAACAAATATAATGGGATCCCTAGGCAACTTTTAAGCCTAAAATAAACGTGGAAAGGACATGCGTCTTAGTCCAGATCCACTAATCTCAAGAAAACATTTGTGTACCTTTGATAATTCAATTTATAAAACTTTACATTTTATATGAATTTAGATGCCAAAATATTAACATTTCAAAAGCTCTTAAAGCATGGAAGAATCATATAGGTATTTAAGGGATTCTATGTCAACTTCAACAATAATTGTACTAGGACAAGATTTATTGCCAAACGAATTGAATCATCAAGGCAAACGAATCATTTCAAGGTTCTATTGCAAAGGAATAATTCACTGGTTATGAAAATAATCAAGTGAAAAGGGTTGATGATGTAAGTATATGACAAGATCAAATATACGGGCATCTAAGGTTTCAATGAGCGAAGATATAAGTATTCAGTCTAAAAATGTGCAAGAGCAAAGCAATAGGTAACCAATCAAAAAGGGTTCAAGAGTAAAGCAATGAGTTCAGGGAAAGGTTCATTGTAAAATGACTAGTCTGGGATTACGAATTGGTAACATTACGGTATAAGCAATTGGGTATATTAAAGGTTGCTACTTTAATTAAGGTACGATCAAGGAAATGGAATCAATCTGGATTGTATAAACAGGGTGTAAATAGGTAGGGATCACTCTGGATAGATCATGAACATGGTAAGACATTATACTCCTCAATTTTAATTGCAAAACTGATAACAGGTAATGGTAATTATTTGATCTCGCCTTAGAATATCAACCAGTAATGATACATAATAATAACACTTGCATCATTATAGAATTTAAGGAAGTAATACTTTCATAAGGAAAGAGGGGTACTTTCACTTACATCAATTTAAATGATTTAATAACATTATATAAATGAAGAAGGTTCGAAAACTTGATATATATCAAGAAAGGTTCAGGACACTTGCATGATATAGTTTGAAGAAAACATCATTTGAACGATAAGTGAGGGTAGAGACACTTACCTTAAGAAGGCTTGACCAACTCTCATCTTGATCGTGGGAGCAACCGGGAGCACTAATCGACTTTGACGGCAAGCTTACTATCTTCTCCTGAGCCTACACAATAATATTAAACCTCATCAAGATATATTCTTACGAATCCCATCCTAGTTATAGAAAATTCGACTCATATCGGCACATAGGCCTATTTACACATTCGACTCTTTAGTATTCATATATTATGCTCAAAATAATCATTTAGGATCACATAACACATTTAATCACATAATATACATTATTGATATAATGGTGCACTATTGAGTATTGAATGATCTCACTCCACCAACACAAATGACTCGAAGTGCTTAACTAGTCTAGTGCAACCCTACTAGCTCTCCAAATTTTAAGTGCCCTTAATAGGCAATCCCTATTTCACTTAGCCACACCTACGGCCTAACCTTCTACTGACCTCTTACTAACAAATAACTCAATGATCAACTCAGGCCCCACCTCTAAGAATACAAAAGCTAAGTGCAAAGACAAAGTGTTCCTCAGTGCAACTCTTAGGTGACATCGAATGGTACTAAGTGACAATGATCCCCCTTCCACTTAAAGTTTGCCACTCAAATTACTACACTGGAATCTCAGGTCCTAAATCTAACTTGTGAACTTGGAATGACACCAAGGCCCAACCTAGGCTTCCTTGGGCCTACTCTCAAAGATGGCTCTCCCATGTCCTAGTGACACTCAAACTGCCCTGATTTGAACTCACTTTATACTCTTGGTTTTAACTCTAAACCTTCAAAATATGGCTTGAACAACCTCCCACATACTCCCTAGTATCAATGCTAAACAAGGCCTAATGAGGGCCTACCAATGACATCACTTTCTAAGCTTAAAAGTGCTCATCACTCAAACTGTCTCTGTTCTGACCAGAACTCATGATTCGACTTGTATACCTAACTAAATAGGTTGATTTCTTACATTTAAAGCTTCTGGGATCAACTATAGGTCAAGTACTAACTTATGATGGCTTGGGCCTCCAAATTCCCAACAAATGCCCATTCAAAACTCTCCTACAAACTAGTGCAAATTTTTGGAAAATGACAAACCTTATACTAAACCTTCCACCTTGACTCCCACTTATAAACCAAACATCAAATCAATCAATCAAGATTATCTACTATACTTACTCTCCTAAACTCACAAGTTATCTGAAGGTTGAAATCATTCCATACCCTTATGCACCAAAAACCGAATTATATACTCAAAATAACAAAACCATTACTTAAATCACACTTTCAAGTACTTAAGCATAAACCGAGCACAAATCATAACATGCAATGTGACGGCCTCAACCCGGGTTCAGGAGTTGGCGTCATCAACAGAAATAATAACAACATAATATAATCCACTTCAAGGTTAGAACATAAAAATGACCCCATTACCAAGATCTTTTCCAGGTTTAAGTATGACTTAGGTTACAATCATTACTAAACCAACTTATTACAAACAATCCTGACAATACTATCTTAATACAGCAACTCAACAGACCATCTTTGGTCTGACACAACTACCTCTGAGGAGCATGGTACAGAAAGAACTGAAACTCTGCCCTGACTGCACGGAAAGATCTCCTGTATATCTGCAATACATATATACAAATTCTGCAAGGGTGAGCAATCAATTGCTCAGCAGTACCACTATATGAATAACAAGTAAGGCATGTTATGATAAAATAGTTATTGGAACAGAAATCATGGGTCATTAACAAAAGAGAGATAAGCATTCATAAACTGGATATTCAAAACTAGCATGCTTTGTAAAATAACAACTTCAGTCGTGTGTTGTGTATAAATACCGGAGTTTAATTTTAGCATGCTATCTCACTTTCAAATCATTTGTTCAATACAAGTTGATTTATTAAACAGTTTCAAAATTAAATCAATCAGATCTATTGGACGTTCAATGGGTGAGGATAGCTGATCAGTCTATCATCACCGGACAACGACTAACGGCCGTCCAGAATAAAGAATGTGTTCCGGAACTTAGGAGACTAGCTAGGTCTCCCCCACGCTGGACTAATCGGTTAAACCATGTGCACAACCGAATTAGCCTCTTACGCCACCACCTGCTGGGCCGTTACCGAATAACGGGCCTCTTACGCAACTCCAATAGATTAATTGCATTCCCTTTTTACCTCTTTTAAAATTCCATGACATAGGTGGATCAAAACATTCCACGACATAGGTGGATCAAAACATTCCACGACATAGGTGGATCAAAAACATTCCATGATATAGGTGGATCAAAAACATTCCACGACATATGTAAGAACCCTGATTTTTGTAATATATTAAAACTTCTGTGAATAGTAACTTGAGCTGATTAAGTAATACGTATGGGGATCATCATAAAATAAATAGTGGAATTTTGAGAATCCGAGATCATATTCTTGTTTATCGAGGAAAATAAGTGAATGTAAAAGCCGACGGAATTCGAAGATTCACGATTATACTACGTGTTTTTGTATCCGTAAAGAATGACGTAGAACCGGGAATACTACGTGAAATAAATAATATATCAAGGTGTTTCTATGATCAAGAGAAGGAATGGAATTGGTTATAGGATTATAAGCGATAAAAGAAATCGCTACGAAACAAGTCGTTATACGTGGAAACTATCGGAATGGAACGATGATTGTGTTTACGCTAAATAAACGAATGAGAAATTAAATCCCATGCAAGTTGGCCATGCATAACCAAGTCCTAACTAGTAGTTAGGAGTGTAACTAGATGATTAGAAGTTAACTAGAATAGTTAGTGGAATAGTGTTAAATAGTGATGGGAGACAAACAAGTACACAAGCCTTACTTCTCCCTTTTCTCACTTCACCACACAATCAAACCAACCCATAACTTTGCCAAATTATTGTAAAATCTGCTGCATACATCCCATATATTCATTATACACTCCCACACTTTAGCCACAAAAGAAAACAACCCCTTTTCCCTCACTTAAAGCTCTCCCATTTTTCATTCCAGCAGTTCGGATTTTCTGAGCAAGGGAGAAAGAAAAATTCATAACTCAAAATATACTCATTCAAAGATCATGAAGTTTTTACCATAGCTTCTCTATATCATGGGTAAGCTTAGTACCAAATATCAGCCTAAAATTATTATTTTTCAATTTTATAAAAATGTTTGAATGAGGTGCTGAAAAGTAACTCCGAAATTCTAACTTGTTTCTTGGTTTTGTTTCTTAAGGATCTAGCCCTTCTAAGTGTTTTCTAAGCAAAAAAAGCCTTAATCATCCTAGAACTAACCTTCCTAGTGTCCAAGAAGGTATAACTTTCAACCCTTTAAGGTTTTATGGTTGGATTTAAGAGTTATGTTTGTTGTAGTGTTAAGATCCAAAGGATTGTGTTTGTATTGATTATGTTATTGCTAAAGGCTTGAGATGTTGAGTTGTAATCCATGTATGTGATAATAGATAGAGCATATAAGGTGTATATGGGTGGATCTTGAGAAGTACTTGTGTTTATGATGGTTATAGGTAGTGATTGTGTTAAGATCAAGTAGTAGAAATTGAGTTTGGGCATTCTTGCACTTGATCTGTTTTCTGCAGGACATTCGGCCATGAAAATAGTTAAAATTTGAAAACCACTGGACATGAATAGATAGATCTTTTTTTTAGTTTCTATACATGTGTAGATCATCATGATGAGATTTACGGTTTAGGAGTTATGGTCGTTTTAGTGTAAAATATTTCTGCGATTAGCCAACTGCACTGAAGTCCACTTGCATGGTGATTTTGAAGGACTTAAAATAATTTCGAGATTCTGAAAAAATTATGAAAAATGGATATGACAGTAGAGAAGACTGTCCAAAAAGAATTTTGAGAAAATATTAATTTTTCGATTTTATAAAAATGTTTTGGTAAAGCGAGCGCAAGCGAGAAACGCATAAAAACCTAGTTTTGACGCGCGTTTTCTCACGTTCGAGCTTAAAACTTGAAATGGACTTTCTAAAGAGAACGATTGATTTCAAAACTCGACCATGTTATAAAGTGATAATATAAGTGTTGAGAATGTGACGATTGAAGATTTGTTATACTTGAGTAGTTGCGAAAGTTTCTTAATAAAAGCGAGACGTAAATCGCGTACTAACTTAGACCGTTGATTCTTGTTTATAGATCGCCAACCAAACACCAGAGACCATACCACTTCGATTACTCGAGGCAAGTTTTCGAAACCCTATCTCATACTATCCATGCTATATATATACTGTTGTGATATTGATGCCATGATTTACAGTTCAAATATATATGCCTGCCTATGATATCAATATATACGAATTATGCGATTGTTTATGAAAACAAATTTCATTTTACACGAGTATGAGAAATTAAAACGTATTTCAAATATAATATATGATAATGGGAGTCAGAGATATTTTAATAACGATTTAATTCCGGAGAGAGCCGGACGCGAAAGATTTCTATTTTGATAAACAAAGTACGTTCGCGTAATATATATATCAAGCGAACGATTGAGATTTTGACTTAAACTTCGAGAAATATTGGTTTATTCATTTAAGGGACACCCTTACTTGTTTGATTATTTTATAAAGAGATACTTAAGGGATTATTAAATATCCAGAAAGTATTTAAAAATATATTGAATAGTTTATAAATCATTTCACGTTATTTAATAAAGATTTAACTATTCAAAGAGCAATTATAGGATACCAAATCCTATTTCGATTATTTGATTAAGGTGTCTCCATTCGTTGGACCTTATTCAGAAATATTTTGTATTTAAGGTTTTTATTAATTCATTGAACCTTAATTAGAAATACTTTGTACTTAAGATTTTATCAATTCATTGAACCTTATACAGAGATGTTTTATTTATAAGATTTTATCAATTCATTGAATCCCTCTTAAATTATTATGAGACCTTAGATATTTTATATCTTCGGACTTCTAAAAACTTATTTAAAAATAGACATAGTTCCCAAAGGTACTTTCTAAATTATTCAAAACTCTTGAAAGAGATTAATCATTTGAAACGTATCAAAACCTTAGGGAACTTAGTCTAGAAGCATAAGAGTTTTGCTTCCTCGTTTAATAAAGAACAAGTGAGTAATATATGTGTCACCCTACTATAGATAGGGATTTGAAAATGATTTTAAATTCAAAACTCCGACAACTCCCAAAGATCAATTGAGTTAAAAGTGATGAATAAATCATCTTATTTACAGGTCAACTTTTAACGACCTATTCCTTCGAAAAAGGATTTTGAGCAAAAGATATAATTGTTTTGGGACTGGAATGTGGCCTGCCCGGCACAGAGTGGTATCGGGCAGTGACCAGGCGCGGAGTGACGCATTATGCAAGCGCGGAGTGGCGCATTGTACGGTTATATGGTCTATGTGACCATTGACTTTTGGACTTGCACGACAATGGGAAACCACCGTGTAGTGTCTTGATGAGCCCAAAGGTGGCTAGGTTTGTATTCCTTCTACTAGTAGAGAAAATTTCGTATTCGGCTGATCACCGATACGTGGTTTATTCCAGTATAGTCCCTTTCTTCCATTTTGGAAAAACTGTTGTGAAATATACAACAGAGAATCGATAAGGCTGAGTTTTAAACAAGGATATTGATGAATATATATCAAATCCATTTGAGAAATCTGCCGATAAGGCTGAGTTTTAAATTGGGATGTTGAGGAATATATATCACACCCATTTGAGAATCTTGGTTCGAGTAACATCTTGAGATTTTGAAATAAAATGAGTACGAGTATAAAATAATTTTGAGAAAAAGATGAATACAAGTATTCAGTGGATATACTATTGTAGTTGATTTTGAGAATATTATAAATTTGACAAGCATATAAACTTTCAGAACGCTTTGGAGATACAAAGTATAATTATTGGTTTTATTTATCCTTACATACTTAATTATGGGGATATATACCTTGCTGAGCTATAATGCTCACCCTTGCTTTTATATATCATATCACAACAGACTACCAGCATGGATCAGACCAGGACTGCTGTCCGTAGGCGGGTAAGAAACGCTCGTGAGTTCCGTAGGCTTTTTGTACGCCAGCCCCGTCAGGTAGATAAGTGGAGATGATTTATTTGATACTGTTTCCAAGCATATAACCTGTGTGTGTGTGAGTTTGAATAAAAGGTCGAGTAATATTGTGAAAAGAGAATTATTTAACTAATAAGTGATCGTAACGACCCGAATTCACGACCTTGGATTTGGGGGTGTTACAACATAGGTGTATCAAAAACATTTATCTTTATCCAGTTTTTTTTTCAAAATCACTTTTACCTATCTCTCTTTTAAAACCATTTTGTCACAGCACAATATTCAAAACTTCTTTTCATTTTAATCATGTTTTAGAGATAGGTACTTTCAGAAGTTACTTTCCCCCAAAACATATTTTAAATAACATTTCCAAATACAGGGGATACATAACTTAAAATGTTCTGTTCCATTACGAGAATAAAATAATAGCTATTCATATATACTGAACCATAAAAGTATGGTCAGGGGTACTTGCCTTGTAGAGCTTACAACTATCTTTGATTGACCTTGAACCGATTTGAACGCTCGGCTTTATCGTCTATCTATTAGACTATCCTGGATCTGACTTCAACACTCAGGTCCTTCGATTAGAACCTTACTGAGCTTGTCAACTGATCACTAGGCTATCTTTAGTCCGACGTAAACTTTCGGTTTTCCGACTAAAACCTACAGGAGTCGAAATACTCTATGTTAGATGACTAGATATGCTTGACATATCCTCGCTACCAATTCTACCCAAACGATATCATAACCTGACTGGTAATTATACGTACTATTATAATACACTTAACAACTAGGCTTCACGTACACGAAAACCAGTTCTGTAATCATTTTGGGGGAAATACATATACTCGTCGCTTCGGGAAAACAGGGTTGTCATATACTTTGCAAAATATTCTATCACAACACACCAGTAGGTTCTGCAAAATACTTATTTATAATTATATACGTATATACGTTTGACTAGTAATCCCGATAATCACAAGATATGTCCCTATATTTTCGAATTTAATTTTCCAAAAAAAAATCGGGCAGCACCTCCTCTGTTTATCGGCCTACTCGTCGAAACATAATCGACATCATCACAACCAATCAATCAATCCAAGTCAATTTCATAACCCGAACGCCAATATAATTTTTAAAAATAACCAACTTTTATTTGTTTCGAAAATAATTTTTATGAATTAAATTAATATTTTAAAATTTTAGGACTCAAAATTGATTCTTCACGGTCCACCGTCAGCTCGCCGAGGCTCATCGCCGACGGCGGTAAAATTCGCGGGTTTATGTTTATCGGACATCCTACGTGAAATTTACCGATTAATTATTATAATCCCATATGAATTATTTTGTTTCACGAAATTAATCAATTGATTTCCTATAAAAAAATAAAAATAAAATACTATCAATAAAATATGTCCAACCGAGAAACACGCGCACAACACACGCGAATGTAACTAGCCGGAGCAAAACACAGCAGAAATCGGACAACCAACAACTCAGGCGGCAACCCCAAACACACACATGCAACGTACATAATACAGACACACACTACTATCATATCACCGCCACTCCTCGCCGGAAAATTCGAGGAGGCGACAGCAATAGCAGAAATCGAATGGCAAAACATACACACGCAACTGAAATACATATGTATATTTATGTATATGCATATCCAGCAATTAATCGAAACCATAACACTCAGAATAGATATGGCCGGGAAGAACAGGGCAGCCGGAAAAAGGAGGACACATCGACGAAACTTACCGGAAGCCGAGGAAGAACATGAGGGAGAAAAGAAAAAAAAAAGAACCAAGAGATAATCGAGAGGAGAAAAATGAGAAGAGATCGAGAGTGTAAGATTGAGAGAGAAAGAGGTTGCCCCAAAATTGATATAGAGGAGAGTTTATGAATGTGACACGTATCAGTTAATTCCCTAAAAATCGAACACGTGAACTATTTTACGATTATCAGCCTAATTTTTGATCCGTGATTGTCATTTTAACGAACTAGATGCGTGGAAATAAAACTCGAACAATTACCGAAATAATTCTAAAATTTTCAGAATATTTGAAAACTAATCAAATAAAATTTTCATAATTTTTAAATCATTTTTGGATCACTCATCAGACCCGCATTTAACGATTTAACGAACAAACATGCGAGTGAATTTAATTGGAAAAATTCCCAAAATAATTTAAAATTCTCAAAATATTCCAAACTTAATAAAATAGGAATTTTGTAATTTTTATAGCATTCTGGAATTAAATATTGAATTTACACTAAAATACAATCAGAAATTCATTTAAGGCTAAATAATAGATAAAATATTGATTTATAAAATTTATAAATTCCCAAAAATAATTATTGAAATTATACAATCATAAAAATAATCTTAGAGATAATCCAAATATTTATGAAAATAAATTTTCAATAAAAGCACAATTAAAAGTGAAAAAAAACAATGCTGCTCAGCAATTAACTGTACAAATAATTTTGCACACCAATAAACCACACATGATTAATAATAAAACAACACACAGCTGACAAAATCACTACACATTATTTTATTTACTCAACTATTCAATAATTACAAATTTGAATAATGCAAAAATATACGAGTCGTTATATCCTTCCCCTCTTAAAAAGATTATGTCCTCAAAATTTGATTTAACTAAACAAGTGAGGATATTTGTCAAGCATATCTGACTCTAGCTCCCAAGTGGACTCTTCCACTCGAGGATTTCTCCAAAGCATACACACTATAGGAATAGACTTATTCCTGAGGTCTCGTTTTTACGATCTAGGATCTAGATTGGTTCATACACAATGTCTTGATTCAAATTGAGAATATATTTCTTTGACACAAAGACGTAAAACACACTATGAGTATGCTGCAGCTGTGGTAACAGCGCTAGCTCATAGGCGACTTTACCTGTTTTTCTCAATACCTCAAATGATCTGATATTCCTAGGGCTTAGCTTACTTTTATGCCCAAATCTCACTATTCCTTTCCAAGGCGAAACCTTCAGCAATGCTAATGCTTCAACTTTTATCTCTATAGCCTTTCGATATGAATCAACATTCTGCCTTGGGTATCATAAGTTGATTTTTAACCTTTTCTGAATCAATACTCCAAATTTATAGTCTGTTGAACTAATTCAGGCCTAACAATTTCCTTATCTTTCCAATCATCTTAGACTAAAAAGTGACCTCGTACAATTGCTTCTTACCACCTTCGGCTATTCAAACTTCAACTTCCATTATTTCCAATTCTATTGTTAACTCCTTAGTGATCTTAATCACATTCAATCCTTCCTCTCTGCACAAGGCATATGTTACTACACTGACTTTGCTTAGGTGGTTGTTAGTGGAATAATCATAATCTTTTGTTAATCTCAACTAAAATTCATACTTGAAAACTTAACGTACAGTTGCTTCCCTTCTAATCTTCGTATGGAAATCCTTGGGCGTTCTACATGGACTTTCTTAATTTTAAATAACTGAGTATGTTATCAATAAATACATTTACACTTATAAGAGTATTCCTTATACACTCTGTTCAATAAATCTTTAAACATGACTGGTGCATTTGCTAATCCAAACAATATCACTAGAACTCATGATGTCCATATCCCGTTCTAAACACCATCTTTGGTATGCCTTTAGGTTTAACCTTTAGCTAATGGTCATATCATTCGGGTTAACCAATGTACCCGCAGCCTTTATGAATTTGATGAACAAAGTGTTCAAAAAGTACCTAGACATATGTGTGATAGTCTTCATAGATGATATTCTAATCTACTCAAAGACATAGCAAGAACACGCAGAACATTTGAAGATAGTCTTGGAAATCTTGAGGAATGAGAAGTTGTATGCCAAATTCTCAAAATGTGAGTTTTGGTTAAAGGAAGTGCAGTTCTATGGACATGTGGTGATTAGCAAAGGAGTTTTAGTCGACCCCGCCAAGATAGAGGCGGTATCCAATTGGGAAAGACCGACTACCCCGACCGAGGTTAGGAGCTTTTTGGGCTTAGCAGGATATTACCGGAGATTCATGCAAGACTTTTCCAAGATAGCCGGCCCATTGACTAGGCTTACCCGAAAAACAGAAAAGTTTCTATGGACAGAGAAATGTGGGGAAAGCTTTCAAGAGCTGAAAAAGAGACCGGTGTCAGCACCAATACTCGCTTTTCCCGATGGAAAGGGATAGTTTGTGATATACAACGATGCCTCACAAAAGGGGCTAGGATGTGTGCTTATGCAGCACAGAAAGGTTATTGCATATACCTTTCGGCGGTTGAAGGAATATGAGATAAGGTACCCTACCCACGACCTAGAATTAGAAACCATAGTGTTTGCCCTGAAAATCTGGAGATACTACATGTATGGGGAAAAATGCGAGATTTACACCGACCATAAGAGCCTCAAGTATCTTTTTACTTAGAAAGAATTAAACATGAGACAAAGGAGATGGCTAGAGCTGATTAAGGACTATGATTGTGAAATCCTGTATCACCCGGGTAAAGCCAATGTGATGGCTAACGCCCTCAGTAGGAAAGAGAGACTCAAGATGATAATAACCTCTGAGGATTTGGTTAAGGAATTTGAGAAGATGGAGATCGACGTGAGAATAACCAGTAAAGGATCAAAAGGACTATTTGAAATCAGGTTAATACCGGAACTAGCTGAAAAAATACGAGTATGTCAGGAAAAGAAAATGAATGAAAAAAGAGAAACATTGACCGGTGAGGAGGTCAGATGCGAGAAAAATGACAGAGGGATCATGAGATATGCATCCCAAATTTGGGTTCCGAATGTGCAAGAACTAAAGAACGAGCTGTTGCACGAAAGTCACAGCTCCAGATATTCAATCCACCTAGGAAGTACGAAAATGTACCGTGACCTAAAGGAATATTATTGGTGGTCTAACATGAAGAGAGATGTAGCAGAGTGAGTCAGCAAATGCTTGGCGTGTCAGAGAGTGAAGGCTTAACATCAGTGACCGAGTGGACAATTACGGCCCCTGGAAATTCCTGAATGGAAATGGGAGCATATAGCCATGGATTTTGTGATAGGCTTACCAAGGACTAAAACTAATCATGATGCCATATGGGTTATCATAGATAGACTGACCAAGTCCGCGCACTTCCTCCCAATTAATGAAAGGTACACCAAAGACAAACTAGTGGATATTTACCTATAAGAGATCGTAGTGAGGCACGAGGTTCCCGTTGCCATAGTGTCAGATAGGGACCCAAGGTTTAACTCCAGATTTTGGAGAAGCTTCCAAGAGTGTGTATGCACCAGACTGAATATGATTATCACATACCACCCCCAAATAGATGGGCAAAGCGAATGGACTATCAAGACCCTAGAAGATATGCCGAGGGTATGTGCCATTGACTTTAAAGGAAATTGGAATGACCACTTATCCCTGATCGAGTTTGCCTACAACAATAGTTATCACGCTAGCATAGGAATGCCCCTGTATGAAGCTCTTTACGGAAGAACATGCCGCTCTCCCTTATGTTGGGATGAAGTTGGAGAATATAAGATTCTGGGACCCGAGTTGGTCCTGCAGACCCGAGAGACGATGAGACTAATCAGAAATAGGCTGGTAGTAGCTCAAGACAGACAGAAAAAGTACGTCGACTAGACCAGGAAAGATGGAGAGTATGAAGTGGGAGATTCAGTGTTATTGAAGGCATCTCCATGGAAAAGAGTGATGAGATTTGGGAAGAAGGGGAAATTGAGTCCCAGATTCATAGGACCCTTTGAGATCTTGAGGTGGATAGGACCTCTATCTTACGAGCTCGCCTTGCCTCCTAATATGCAACAAGTGCACAATGTATTCCATGTGTCAATGCTAAGAAAGTAGCATGCCAATGCGCGATATGTGATAGAGTACGAACATGTAGACTTACAACCAGACCTGACTTACATTGTGCAATCGGTAAGAGTAATGGACCAGAAGGAACAAGTGCTGAGGAACAAGACCGTAAAGCTGGTCAGAATCTTGTGGAAAAACCAGAATGTTAAAGAGTCAACTTGGGAACTAGAGGACGCGATGAAGGAAAGATATCCCCGCCTATTTTCTATTTGATTTCGGGACGGAATAATTTTTAGAGGGGAAGACTGTAATAATTCGAATTTTTGAGACATTGTAAAATGATTAATGAATAGTAACCCTGACAATCAGGGAAAACTTTTTAGCCCACACTATGTTATGCATGGGAAATTTAGTTTCCGAGTCGATAACGTGATTATATGTACCAAATAAGTGTATGTAAACACTATTAGTTTTCAAAGAAAAAGAACTTTGATAAATGACCATATCTATGAACCGTCGAGGAATACAAGAATCATAATGTAATTAAGCATCTAAAATCATACAAATTCAAACCCAAGTACAATGCTTCAAAGCATAAAGAATGTATAAGAAAAAATTGACCCCACGAACCGCTTACGAAGATTTATTACAAAAACGAATAAGCGACCAAGAGAAAACGTAAGTGAATGAATAAAATGTATCAAGCCATGCAAACCATGCAAACTAACTAAGGTGAGAAAGTAACCATGGTTAGCAACCAATAGTAGCCTACCTAGAGAGCATAGTAACCTAGCTAGCAAATAGTAGAGTGAATAGTAATGCAAGTACCTAAGCTAGTATTATAGCTTGGAAAATAGGCAAGCTAGCTAGATTGGATGAGATTTAAAAATTCTAGGATATACTAAAAGATTTATCATATTTTCAAGAAGCAACAAAAATTTTCTCTCCCTTCTCTCTCTTCAAGCTTTATTTGGCCCTAATAAAAAGAAGAGGAAATCAAATTCCAAAGCTCAACTTCTAGCCATGGATAAATCCTCCAATTAATTCCTAAGATTCCTACATATTAAATTAAGGTAAGATAAATTTTTTAGAGCATTTCATTAAGGTTTGGATAGGTAAATAATTCCATGAAAGTGATGATGAATTGTGCCAAATAGTAACACTTCTTGATTTCTTGATTTTCATGGCATAATTTAGGATTCTTAAGCACAACCAAGCCTCCCCAAGGTTCAACCATCAAGAATAACACATTCCAAGATTTCAATAAAGGTATAAATCCTTGCCCAAACTTTGTTTAAGTATTAAGTTTCAAGAAGATTAAGGATCTTAGTTGTAAACGTAGTTTTGATAATTGATTTGATATTTTCTTGATGTTTAGTTAGTTAGTTATTAAGGTTGATGTTGTGGCATCAATAACGAGATGTTCTTTAGAGGAGTAAGTGTTAAAATGACGGTATGGTGATTGTTGATGATTGGTTAATGATTTAGAACAAAAACGAAACCCGAGTCGCGAGCGTAATGACGTTAAAATGAGAGAAACGTAATCATGAGTTTTCTGCAGATATATAGAATGTATAAACTGTGATTTCTTAAAAAGTTAAAAATGATAGAGCTTGTTGTAAGGATCATTTAGGCGCTTGAATCGCTTGATTTCGATTTACGGTTTAAAAGTTAAGTCCGTATTAGTGAAAACGATTTACACGATAAAAACTGCTACGAATTACAAACTTTGGAAATAGAAATGATTGACTTAAAAATATTTAAAAATCATGAAATATTCAAAGAGAGTAAGAAATGGATTTTATTAAGTGCCATAAAAATTTCAAGTAAAAATAAGGAGTTTTCAATTTTATAAAAATGTCGGAGCCGAGATCGCGCGTGTAGAAACTCTTGAGAATCGAGAGTGGAGCCGAGGGACGAAATATGAAAAACATTAACAAACATAAGGAATTATAAAAAGAGAGCGAATATGACAAGTAGTTGTACTTATTGGAATAGTGAGAGTAAATTGAGTCACGTAAATAAATAGCAAGTATCGCGTATGTACAAATAACGATAAATACGAACAGAATCTAATAGAACGATAACTGTTCATGATTATAGATTTCCGGGCGGACCCTAAAGCACCCTCCACCTCGAAGTACCCTGGAAAGTTTATGAACCCGACTCCATATACTGTTATGTTGTGAAAATTATTTTATTGTCTTTCGTACAAATGCCATATTTGCCATGATAGTACAATAAGAGTTTTGCTTATCAATAATGACTGAACTCACGATGAGTATATTGTAGAATATTTTAACGCTACAATAAAGCGTGATGCATAAATTATAAGACTGAGAGTCAGTCAAAGTTTACAAAGTGAGAACCCGTGAACCATCCCGGTGATATTTTGGACGATCAAAAGTCCGTACTTATTTTATTCCAAGGGACTCGATGTCCTCTTGCGAAGTATTAAAAACCTCAAATTTATTTAAAAATGATTTCCAAAGATCGTATTCCCTCGACTATATTTAACTACTCGAACAAAGAATATTATTTTGGATATTCATTTAAAAAGGAGAAGTATTCTCCGATGATTATTTTATTTTAAATTGAATCATTAAGTATTACTCCCTCCGCCCTTTTGATTTGTTATCAAAAGGATTGGGAACAGAGATTAAGAAATATGTATAAAATAGTAAAAAAGAGAAAGAAAAGTGAGTGAAGTGGTGGGACCCATTGGTTTTTAATGTATAAAAGATAGATAGTGGGGTAAAAATAGTGTGAAAAGGGAGGAAAAGTGGGGAAATGGTGGGACCCATTGACTATTTTTGGTAAGTTTTGAAATGTAAAGAAATGAATGGGACATCCCAAAAAGGAAATTGTAAAGAAATGAAAGGACGGAGGGAGTATTAAAGATTAAGTTAATTTCTTAAACATAAATTAGTTGAGAAATATTATTTCAAATTTTATTTTAAAAATAGAATTATTCAAGATTTAATTATTTAATAATTATTATTCAATTATTAAATATTTATTAAATGATTTAATATGATTTAAAACTCATAAAACCTATTTTAAAAATATTTTCTGAGTTTCAGAAAATCATTCCAATCATTTCGGATCGTCGAAAATATTATCTCGACATATTTTAAATGTTTCGATCATAGTATCAAAAGAAACTTCCCCTTATTTATTTATCTGTTGAAAACGGTCAACTCACACTATCTTAGTACTACTTCAAAAAATCTCGGAAGTACCTATATACATATATGAGATGAGTTGTTTCTATCAACAAGCAAAACCCTTGAGGAACTTCGATATAATTTGAGTTCCATATTTTCTTCAAAGGACAAGGAGGGGTAGACTTTAGTACTTCGTGTACTGGAGCGACTACTGGTGTGCCACATGTAAACATATGAAGTATGTGAAAAGCCTGGATTATGGGCCACACATTATATGTGAAAAGCCTGGATTGTGGGCCACACATAATATGCCCAAAATGCGGCAAGGGTGATAAACAGGAGTAAGGAAGTTGTCCTTCTACATATAGAGAACAATAAAAATTTACCGTTATACGACTGATCATCATATTTTGGGGGCTCTGATGAATGTCCTATTCTTCCAACTGGAATTGAGATGCAATACCGTAAACCCAGCCTATGTGTTGGGTTTACCATTAAGGTATTTGCAGACTAATAAGTCAATAAAAGAGTTGTTTTGAAAAGAGGTGTGTAACACTGAGAAAAAACATTTTAATCAAACATATATATCATATACGGAATCTGATATGAATTTCTTATACAGTCTTTTCATATTGTACTTTATTATGACGGGCATTATAGCTCACACTTGTTTTCTTAAAATGACACAACACAAAAGTGAATCAAGATGCCTATCATGAAACTCATGGCCATGAAATGGGTAGGAAACGGCCAGCTGTTTCGTAGGATGTTCGGTGCAGTAGACCGCATAAGCTGGATGGTTTTCAGTTGATTTTAGTCCGGCTTATTTAAAAGTATGACTTATGTAAAGTAATAATGAAGAAACATATATTTGGTCGCCGGTCTACCCTTAAAAAAAGGTAGACCCGTGGTAAGACTTAATTACTTTTGGTCTGTAATAATTATCACTTTATGGATTGATAAACTCTAGTAATGAATTGTTCATTTCCAAGATAATAACCTGTAAGTGTGTGTGCGTTGATAAGTGTGGGGTGTGAGTAATTATATATTATTGTACAAGATAAGTGTTATATAGGATTCGAGATGGTGTGGCCTCCTAGATCCTTGACCCCGAATTTTGGGGCGCTATAAAATTAAAGAAGAAGACATAAGAGTATTATGAAAAACTAGATATGTATTCTGTTACATTACAAAAAACCTACCCACCTCTATCATCTCTCTGTCTCTAATATATACATATATATATCAATCTCTAACTGAATATTCCAGCTGTACTCTAGCCAACTAAACCTCTAGATGCTTCTTATTTTGTCTCAGCATACATCACACATTGCTGCTCTCTTGTTTGTATACGAGTTGATATTGTAATGTAAATGGCCCCACTGTCTTCTCTTGAATCATGTTGGATTATATATTAGTAGCATCCCCCTCAAGTTTGGAGGGGAAAAGAGATTAAGCACTCCTAACTTGCCAAGAAGATACAATAAATGAATAGCACCCAGGGATTTAGTAAACATATCAGCAGGTTGGTCACGGGTGGGAAGATACGAAGTAGTAATAATACCATTTTGTAATTTCTCACGAACGAGATGACAATCTATTTCGATATGCTTAGTACGCTCATGATAAATCGAATTTGCAACGATATAAATGGCAAAAATTTTATCACAGTATAAAGTAGTTGGGCGAAGCTGAGGAACACCCAAAGCATGTAAAATAGAATGCAACCAAACCACCTCACACGTAGTATCTACCGTAGAACGATATTCAGCTTCAGATGAGGACCGTGACATTGTTTGTTGTTTCTTACTCTTCCAAGAAACAAGTGAAGAAACAAGTAGCACATAATAGCCTGTAACTGATCTACAAGTGATTTTACAACTGCCCCAGTCGGCATCACAAAAGGCTGTTAAGCAGAGATCAGAATAAGAAAACAACATAATTCCTTGACCACAAGTCCCTTTGAGATAACGTAATAATCTGAAACAAGCTTGTAATTGAACATGTTTAGGGGTATCCATGAACTGAGAAAGAACATGGACAAAATATGAGATATCTGGTCAAGAGATCGTAAGATATATGAGATGATCAACCATTCGTATGTACAAAGAAATATCAGATATAGTAGGAGTGTCAGTAGCAGCTAAAAGCTGATGATTTTATTCCATGGGTATGACAGAAGAAGTACACTCAGCCAAGTCTGTATCCTTGACAAGATCAAATGTGTACTTACGTTGATTCAAGCATGTACCAGAGAAAGAACGAGCCAATTCCAAACCCAAAATATACTTGAGAGTAACCAAGTCTTTAATTTTAAACTGAGAACCAAGGAATGACTTAAACCTAGTCATAGGACCTGAATCATTACTTGATAAGACCATATCATCAACATACACCAACAAAGAGACAATAGACTTCCCAGATGTAAATGTAAACAAACTGTAATCGCTAACAGACCATGTAAAGCCAAACAATAGCAAAGATGCATAGAGATTAAGAAACCATTGTCATGCAGCTTGTTTAAGCCCATACAACGACTTCTTAAGTTTATAAACAAGAAGTTGGCCTGGATATTGAGTTTGTAACTCATCAGAAGGCAAATACCTAGGTGGTAAAGCCATATACACATTCTCTATGAGATCATCGTGCAAAAATGCATTGGTGACGTCTAATTGGTCAATCGTCTAGTGTTTAGCAGCTGCCACGACCAATAAAACTCTGAAAGAAGTCATCTTAGTAACAGGAGCGAACTTTTTAAAATAATCCACTCCTTCGGTTTGTGTAAACCACAAGGCCAGCTTTATAACACTCAATTGGACCATTGAGAAGGTACTTAACCTTGTAAATCCACTTGCAACTAACTAATTTTTGGTTCGAGGGTAATGGAACAATATCCCACGTATCATTGGCTTCAAGAGCAGCTAACTCTGTCGCCATTTCCACACACCACTCAGGATGATTAACAGTATGTTTATATGTAGAAGTTTCGGGAATCTTGTTTACATTATCCAGGAAATGTGTATAGTCAGGGGTAAACGTATCTTAGTTAAGGCTATCAGGTAAAATAACAGAGGTCGGATGAGCTTGTGACACAAAGTGACTTGGCAATCCAGTGTAGTCAGAGTATTTACTGGGAACAACACGAGTCCGTATAGGACGTGCAGGTATAGTCATAGATGAAATAATAATTCATAGAGGACTGGGAGAAATAGAAGGACTAGAGACAGGACTAGACCCATACATCTCAGGAATAGAAAAAAAATATCAGAATCAGAGTAACATGGTGTATGAGAAGTAGGAAAACCATGGTGACTCACATAACCAAGGTTACTCACATCAAGGGGATCAACCTCCACAATAGAAGGAGATGTAAATAAAGAGGGATAAGAAGATAGTGGATCACAGATAGAAGGATCTTTAAACAGAAAAACATGTTCAACAAACTGAACATGACGAGAAATAAAGACATTCTTAGTTGATAAATCCAAAAGACGATAACCCTTGGTACAAAATGGATAACCTAAGAAAATGCATTTTCGAGCTCGAGGAGCAAATTTTTCTAAAGGTTTCGGAGCTACTGATGCATAACATAATGACCCAAAGATACGAAGAAGGCTGTAGTCAGGGAGAGAATCAAATAAAACTTGATAATGTGTAGAACCAGCTAAAGTAGCAGTAGGTAGCCTATTAATAAGATAAGTTATTGTTAACAAATAATCACCCCACAGTTTACACACACACCAAAAGTTATAGTCCTAGAGATGAAACCGAAATAAGTACAAGTCATATGATCTACAATTTATAAAGTATTACAACTCAAAAGGATTTCTGAGTAATTTTACATGTTCCATGCCATTATATAACATGATTCATAATTTATACATAAGTTTGGTACACCAAAAGTGGAAAGCTTAGCCTATTGGTAGTTCCTACCTCAGCTATAGCGGCGTCCACACCTGCGACACGTTTCCTATCCGTTCATGAATTGGGAGCTTGACCATGTCCATCTTGTCTAGTTGTGGTTGTGAGATAGATAAAATAAAGAAAGGGTAAGCAACACAGCCCACCAAAATAACATATAACTGATCAATAGTATATGAACATTTTTATAGTATTTCTGAAAGTCTTTGTCATGCAAATATGAACTAAGTTCAATATCTTAACATGAAGAAGTCGCAATATATTTCAATATATATACTTTTCATAAATCTATGAAATCCTCTGTTGCATAATATAAACATTATTCCAATATATTTTAAAAGATGAAGTTACAAGTTACTTCGAAATATATCTTTTCATAATCACCGAAAATCCCTGTTATACAAGTATAAACCGAGCTTCCAAATATAAACTATATAATATAACGTTACAAGGTGATATCATATATCTAGCCTTGTCTTAACATTTTTCTAAAAATCCTCGCCATGCATAAGGTATCAATATCTTGATATATGTTTAAAAGGTGAAGTTACTAAATACTTCAATATATTTACATAACTTGTTGATAACTCTCTGAAAACTACTATTGTTCAAAGTATAACTAGTTTTTAAAAGTTCATCATATAGATGAAGTTACAAGGTGAGTCTTGTATAAATCGTTTTTGTAAAACTCTTGAGGGCCCTTGTCCCTTCAAGTAAAATCAATCCTTGAAATATTATTTAAAAGATGAAGCTACAAGATACTTTATTTTTAATACATCATTTTGAAGTGTTGACTCTGCCAGCGCTCATCGGTCACCCAGTCGTGGCCTTTACTCTCGGGATTGTTGATTACCCAGCCGTAGCCTTTTCTCTCGAGGTTCTCATGATAGCGTTGCAGATTTAAAAATATCCAATATGGATGACGAACAAATTCTGAAGCATTGACGCGGGAAAATTTCAACTTACGATGACCATTCGCAATTGTGCAACTCTACTAAATACCTACATGTAGGAGAGAACAGTCGGGTTTACTTGTCCACCAATCATTGAACTCCTAAGGAATGAAGCGCTACAGCAGAACTTCCGGGCACATTCGGCCCTTAATAAATAAATGTTGGACCGGTGCCACTCGGCCACTTACGCCACACCTAGTTCGGATGAAATTCATGACCCTGAAATGTAAAGCTCGTCTCCCTTTTCCCCAAGTAGACACTTATTGACAAGACTCCACCAAGAAATCCTATCTAGATGGAAAGGGAAACTCACTTATATTTCCCAAGTGATGCTTGTTAATGGATTACACTTGTTCTAAGACTTACTTCCCGAATGTTAGGTAAGTAATTAAAACTTTCTTTATTTATTCAGCAACTTCGTTGCGAATATAAAATGCAACACTGAGCAGGATCCCTTATATTTTGAGCGAGTATTTTAATCCCCTTCGAAAGGAAGATTTAAATTTGAAAATGGGTTTGGGATCCGCTTTTAATTTTAAAACCATCTTATAATGTTCGAAAACGTTGAAGGACAAGGATTTAAATAATATAAAACACTTGTAAATTTTATTTGAAAATATTAAGAGAATATTTAAATAATACCCCTTAAATAATCATGGTTTAAAGAATATATTTAGATAAAATAATCAGAGTTTAAAGGTTTTAAATGAATATTCAAACTAATATTTATTAAATAAATAAATAATTATTCATGAGTAAAATCTATACTCGAATAATCAAAATAGTATTCAATAATAATAATAGATCGTAATTAAAATATTAAATGAATATTCGAAATAATATTCACTTTAGGGTTTAAAATCATCGAAAAACTTTATTCAGTTACTAATTATTAGAAACCGTATGTAACATACTCGGAAATATCGCTTCCTGGTTTAAAATACAAAGTTCAAATCGTATACTTTATACTAAGGGTATGCACAAAATATAGCTTATCACTAGTATAGGTATTATGTAGCTCGTAAGATCTACTTTAACAATCATTTATCACTATTGAAATATCATGATTTCAAAACATGCATGCACACATATCGTAAGATTTTAGCTTAAATCATACATCCATTTATATCGCAAAATTTTATTTCAAACATTCATGCATTCTATCTCAAGTTATAGCATGTAATCATCACAACAATAGTAATAGGGTCCGGAGACTTGCCTGAATGTCCGAGGGTGGTAGTGGATCTAGGATTGGTCCGGTAACCTATAAAAAATATCATAACTCAGGATTAGTCCTTGGTCGCTTATGAAACTAAACTTTACTCTCATATACACTAACACTCGTTTACAAGTTGTTAAATTACATTCTTGCTTGCGCACCCTCGGCTCCAACTTTTTTATAAAATTGAAAATTAAACTTTTTAACGTGAAACCTTTGTGAGGGCCTTACTAACTGCCTTCGACACTTTACATAAAAGTGTCATGATTCGAAAAGTCTTTTAATGGCTTTAAAAAAAGTTTCCAATTTACTCGTAATGTCAAGGTGGTTTCGCGAAATGTCGTTACTTAAAATGATCGTTTCTCCTAAACTGTATATCAGAATAACGCGACCTATATACCAAAACGAAGCTTAAAACATAATCTAGATAATCATAGCAGTGGTAAGGTTTAACTGTGGAGGTTTCGAGCCCAAAAGTTACACACAAAAATAGTCATCGGAAAATCAGGCATTACGATGGCTATAACTAACGATTTTCAAAACTTTAAACAACCAATTTCACAATCCAACATCAATTCATTTTTAATCTAATCACAACTCAAGATCTCAACTTTTACAACTAAACTAAGTCAAAATATGCTCAAGAACCTCAAATCCAACAAGTACTAATCATGGCTCCAACAATCAATCAACAATAACTTAACATACATAAACTAAACATGCTTAATCCTCTCATCCACTAACAACCACACATTCATGCATTTAAATTCTAAAAACATACAAGCTTATAACTCAAATCAAAGGGGGAGTTTGGTTATACCTTCTTGGAGCTTCTTAATACAATATAAGAGCCTTGAAATGCCTAAGAGAACCTTGATCCTTGCTTATACACCTTAATCTTTCATGTAAAATCAAGAAAACTCAAGTAAGTTACTATTCATCATCATCTTTGATAAATTGTTTGAACTAGTTAGACATGCAATTGGAAGCTTAAACTCCTAGAGTATCTATATTTAACCATCAAGAAGCCAAAATAATTACCTTGATAATTAATAAGGACTGGAGCTTGGACTTCTTATTCTTAAGAAAAGCAGCCGAGAGCTTCTTGGAGGAATGGGGAAGAAGAAGGTTTGCTTGCTTTCTTGCCTTGGGAAATGAGAGTGAAATGCTTGGTGGGGATTAATTCACTAGGTTTATTTTGGTTAATATCTTAATTTCACTTTAATAAAGTGATTGCATCATCTTGATGACATCACCTCCATGCCACATGTCCAAATCTTATTATGTGGTGATGTTTTGTGCTTTAATGCTATTGATTATTGCTAATTGCTTGGTTAATCTCCCTTGTTACTTGCATAAGATCGTTCCTTGATCGCTTATTTATTTTACAGTTAGATTAACACTCATTCTCGTTGATCTTTTGACGGAACATATCTGTGCTCTTATCCTTAGGGTTTCTGTAATAACCCCAATTTTTGGGAAATTTTTGAAACCCTTATGAATAGTGTTTTTGCTGAATGAGAAAACTTTTCATGCCACACTATGTAGGGGTTCTGATATGGATATTCTGAGATTTTATTAGTACTTTATATGGGATATAAGTGTATGTAAAGATCGTCAGAATCCAAATCCGAACACTTTGATTTTTCCCGGAAATACACTAGATACGGAAAGATTTGAGAAAAAGGTAACAGGATAAAAAGGATTTAAATTAAAGGATTATAGGAGAGGATCATAAAAGGAATATAATATATTGAGAAAGGTTAAGGGAACCTAAGTAATAAGATCCCGGGTATGATCCCTCAAACGATAAACGAAAACGAAAGTTAAGCGAACCGTATAACAGATCAGCGGTCATTAGGCAAACGATTAGGAAGTTAATCAAGGGGATTAGTGGGGATGATGTCATCCAACCAATAGAAAGAGGACAAGGAAGGGAGGATGACATCATGAAGATGACACAAGCATGACATGGGAAGGAAGGAGATGTGGTGGCTTTTTAACCACACAAAATCAAGGGCAACTAGGTAATTTACTAAAAAAAACACAAAAATCAAACCAACCAAGCCAAGCAAATCATTTTTCATCAAAATCAAAAAGAAACCAAGGCATTGTTCTTCATGCTCTCGGCCAAAACAGAACCAGAACACTAAAACTGCTGTATCTCCTTCATTTCTCACTCAAATATTGTGTTCTATAGCTCATTGGAAAGGTATTGAGATGGCCTACAACTCTTGTTCACAAGTCTCGTCCAAATAATCATGGTAAGACCCTCATTTTTACAGTTCTTTAAATCGGACTTTTAGAAACTTCAAAGCCTAACTTTGTGTTCTTGATTTCTTTGGAAAGATCAAGCTTGTAGGAGGCTCCCTAAGGCTTCCTAGCAACTTAACACCTCCCAAGGAAGGTATAAACTTCAAACCCTAGCCTTTACTTTATTTGTTAGTAAGTTTAATGGTTGGTGTTGTGAAATGAGAAGCATGGATTGTGATTATTAGTAGTTTGGTTTGATTTGGAAGTGTTTTGGTAATTGAAGCTTGATTATAGTTCATAGGTCTTGATTGTGGTTTTTTGAGTTGAAAACCTTGGAGATTATGGACTGATGTGGTATGGTTTAGGTGAAGTTTTGTTGTATTGATGGTTATGAGTTGGTTGGTGGTTAATTGGAGTAGTTTAAACATTGGTAATCGCGTAAACATAGCCGTCGTAACGTCCGATTTTCTTTGGACTGTTTTTGTGCATAACATTAGGACCCGAGAACCCCCTGCTAGATTATGACCACTGCCATGTTTAGATAGCTCATGTTACGAGCTTCATTTTGATATGTAGTTCGTTCGATTCCGATGCACGGTTTAGGAGAAACGACCATTTCAAGTAACGGCATTTCGCGAACGAAACTTTTCCCCTCGCCTTACTTTGAAACATAGGTTAAAGACCAAAAAGGGTTAATTAATGTATGAAACATTTATGGTAAGTGTGTTAGGCAGTTGGTAAGACACTCGCGAAGGAATCGCCTTAAAACTCGTAAAGGTTAAATTATTAAAAATGGTGGAGCCGAGGGTACTCGAGTGACTTAAGAGAATCAGTAAGCGCAAAACAAGCGTTAGAGTCTAAGTTAGTTAAAGTATAGATTTACAAGTGACTTTAGTTTAATTCCAACTTACTTGTTGTTTATAGGTTACCAGACTCGTCCCGAGCCATTCGTAACCCCCAGTCGCTCAGGCAAGTTTTCTACCCGTTATACTGTTGTTGTGATGTAAATATATGTATATGCATTATCTTGTGCTAAGTGCATGATTGTTATTAGCAAATTTTGCGATATATTGGAGCATGCTGATATGGTATATATGCATGATTGTTTCGTAATCTGGTTATCTATCTGTTGATTTTAATGCTTATAGTTGCATAATACCTATGCTAGAAATAAGCAAGTAGTTGCGTATACCCTTAGTATAGGGGATAAAAGGTGAACATATTTCTAAACCGGGAGTCGATGTTCCCGAGTATATTATATATATATTTATTTATATATATATATATATATATGGATATAGTTTTTAAAACTATGGATCGAATAAGGTTTATTCGATACCTTTATTTTATTATTTGAATATTATTTGAATATTCATTCGAGGGCTTATGACTCAGTTTATTTTATTATTTGAATATTATTTGAATATTCATTCGAGGGCTTATGACTCAGTTTATTTTATTATTTGAATATTATTTGAATATACATTCGAGGGCTTATGACTCAGTTTATATTATTATTGAATATTACTTGGATATTCATTTGAGGATGTATGACTCCTTTATTTTATTTAATGAATATTATTTATAATATTCATTCGAGGTATTATGACTCCGCTTATTACTGAAATATATTCTTTATTTCATTAGAGAATAAAGTGTTAATAATCAAACTTATTTTCGATTATTCAAATAAAGATAATACTTTCATATAAGTGTATCTTTGGTTATTTAATACTCGTTTCAAGTATAAGTTTTAATACTTCTACTACAATTATTTTTATAAAGATAATTCTTTGTGGGAATATTATTTAAATAATAATATTCAGATATTTTCTAATATATCGGGACAGATTTATTTCATTAAATCAGTTTTACTCCAAACACTCTTTAAAGTGTTTTCGAGTCTTCAAAATGATTTTTAAAAGTTAGAGCGGATCCCAAAACTCATTTTTATATTTAAGATCTTCCTTTTAAGGGGATTTAAATACTCGCTCAAAACCTGAGGGATCCGGCTCTATGGTGTATTTTATATTCGCAACAAGGTTGCTGTTTTGATAAATGAATTGATTACTTGCCCAATGTTCGGGAAGTAAGCCCATCTAATTGAGTCGGCATAAGCGACAGGCCGGGGTACGGTCTATCAAAGTGTAAGTGGCTGGGTGGCAGTCCATCAACGCGTAAGAGGCCGGGTGGCGGTCCAGCACAAGGTCCTTATGTGGCCAGGGTGATGACCGGTGGGGGATTCATCCATCTACTAGTAGAAAAGGTTACTTATTGGTATCTTTGCCTGATCAGCAAGATATCTGGTTTATGCCAAAATTCTTTTCCTTCCAAATTCATTGGATATTGCAACTCTGTTCATACTTTACATGACAGAGGTTTTCAGGAAATGTATGGGAGATATATATGAATATATTTATATATCGGGTCTTAATGAAGTATCTCGTAACTTCATTATTTATAATGATATTCAAAGATTGAATCTATTCAAATCATATCTTGTAGTCTCATCTATGTGATGAACCTTTGAAACTGATTATAACTTGAACGGGGGTAGTTCAAGTAGTATTTGGAAAAGATATAAGTATTTTGGGGTATCTTGTAACTTCATCTTTTAAACTTATATCTAGTTAATGATTGTCTTATGAATGACAAGGATTTTCGGAAAAACGTTGAGACAAGGTTAGATATATGAGATCACCTTGCAACGATAGTTTTTTATATATACAGTTATACACTGGGACTTTGTGTATATTATGCATGGAAGAGGACTTCCCATATTTTGAAAAGTATATATGTATATATATATATACTGAATATTTTGCGACTTCATCGCATTAAGATATCAACTTGGTTCATTTCTTTTGACCAAGACTTTCATGAGTATTATGAGTAGGCTCATATACTATTAATCATTATACATATTATTTTGGTGGGCTTGCTGCTCACCCTTGCTTTCTTCTTTCATCACACAACAACAGATAGAAAAGATGAACAGAACCAAGCTCCCGATTCACAAGCGATTAGGAGACGTTCCGCAGTTTTCTAGAAGCATTGATGCCGCCGTAACTGAGGTAGGAACTACCAATAGGCTAGGCTTTCAACTTTTGATGGACCAGATTTATTTATATTTATGAATTGTAATAATGGCAAAGAAATGTAAATTTATTCAGAAAACCTTTTAAGGTGTATTGGCAGATAATTGTGGAATAAAATGACTTGTGGTTATTTTTGGATGTTCATCTCTGAGACTATAACGTGTGGTGTGTGTGTTTATTGTGGGGTCACAGTACAGAGTAGTTGAGTAATTATTAAGATTGGGTGTTATTAAGGGAAATGGAACTCGTGACGACCCGGATCCCTGACCCCGGATCTGGGGGTGTTACAGAAATGGTATCAGAGCTAAGCGTTATAAACCTCAAAGATGATGGGACGTTAAGATAATAAGTTCACTAAGATAATAAGAACTCTTGCCAAGTTCATAGTCGGACTACCTAACGTAGTACTGACAGTTAAAACCCTTATGGGAACCCTTATAAATGTAGCGATAGAAGCGTAGTTCGTTATCGTATATGGTAGCGGGACTCCGAACCCTGAAGTTGAGGAACATCAACGCGATGATGTTTTATTACTAATTGGAGATCAGATTGTGGATCCAATAGAGCGTCCTAACGCAGGACCAAATGATGTTGATATTGAGGATGTAGCGGTTGAGGATGTTGTCCTAGAAGGGATAGTTGCTGAGGAGGATCCCATGGAGGATTCTGACGAGATTGGATAAAGGACCACTGATGAATTGATGACCCTGGTTGGGTCGACTACCAGAGGTAGGATTGGCCGGTCACTACCAGAGGTTCGTTCAAGTTTGTAAAGATAGTAGCCCCTTTAACGTGGCTTACTCATAAGACTGAGAAGTTCGAATAGACAGAGAAATGCGAGAACAGCTTTTAAGAACTGAAGCAAAGGTTGGTGACGGCCCCTATGTTGGCGTTGCCGGATGGAAAAAGGAGATTTTGTGATTTGTAAGTGACGCTTCGCATAAGGAATTAGGGTGCTTCTTAGCACAGCAAGATAATCGCGTCTGCGTCAAGACAATTAAGGTAATATGAAATTCGATATTCCCGCTCATGAGCTTAGGCTCGTGGCAATAGTTTTACCCTAAAGATTGGAGGCACTACTTGTATGGAGAGAAGTGCGAGAATTACCTAAGCCATAAGTGCTCTAGTACATTCTTACGTAGAAAGAGCTCAACATATGCCAGAGGAGGCGGTTAGAGCTAATCAAGAATTATGATTGGGAGATTCTTTATCATTCGGGGAAAGCCAATGTGGTGGCTGATGCCATTAGTAAAAAGGAGAGACTCAAGATGATAATGTCTTTGGGAGAGTTGATAAGATATTTTGAGAAAATGGAAATAGTAGTGAAGGTAACCGGAGCCGGTACCGAAAAGCTGTTTGAGATTGCAATAGAGACCGAATTATTGGAAAAGAGCATATTGTGCCAGAAAAAGGTGATGAATGAAGGCAGAGAGCCAACAAATAAATATGAGATTAATACTGAGAAAGATGATAAGGGAATAATGAGGTATTCCTATAGAATTTGGGTTCCGAAAGTTCAAGAGCTTAAGGATGAGAACTTAGATGAGAGCCGTAGTTTGAGGAATAGGATTTAGGGCAAACCCAGAGTGTGATAATCAGGGAGGTCGCCATCAAGATAGAAGGAACCCATGACATAATGGAGTGGAAAATGAGGATTTTAAATTAAAAGATGACCCCAATTATGGGGGGTAGGATGAAACATTTCATACTAAGGAAACAGAAAGTCGAGTAAGGAAAGGAGACCCGAGACGGTACTCCTATATGGCAATTTATGGACCTGTCTAGACAGAACTTAGACTATTATCCCCAACCACCACCCTGAGGGGACAATGCGGCAGGAAATTCTTTCATGACCTTTAAATCGTTAAGCTCTCAGAGTTCCAAGGAACAGGTTGACCTAGTCGAGGCAAGAGCCTGGCTAAAGGAAATATAGGAATCATTTGAGATTCTAAATGATTGACGAATCACAAAAGACTGTTTTTATCACTCACCCTCCTAAGAGAGAGACCACCTGCTGGTGAAAGGCCAAGGAAGGCACGGAGCAATAGATTATAATAAACTGATTTAAGTCCAGTCAATTGTTTTCGGGAAAGTAATTCCCAAAGATAAGGAGATAGTGTAAAAGCTTTAGAGTCAGGACAAAGGCAGACGAGTATGATAAATTATGAATCTAAGTTGTAAAAGTTGTCAAGATTCGTTCTGAGGACACGAATCCAGAATGACGGGATGTTTGAAATCAATGCTTATGTTGTGTTAGTTCATGAAATAATGATAAGGAAGTTGGGTATGAGGAAACCCTAAAGACTCGTAGTAATAGAAATAGAAAAGTAAGTAATCGTCAGGATGAGGGTGATTCACCATGAGTTAAAATTGATGGTTGAGGGCATAAGAGATACATATAAATTATCCCTTGTAAGTTGGGAGGATTCGAGGAAACCTTGAGATAGTTCGAAGGATAAATATTGAGACACAGATAGACTGAGGAGACAAGAAAGTAAGAAATCAGGAAAAATTGGATGAAGGAAGTGACCTTCAATAATGTGAAATGTAAGACCGGTGGCTCGATACCCAGAAAGGGAGACGCCAGGTATGAGAGATATCCCAACATTGAGATGACTGTTGAGATAAACAACAAAAGTAAATAAGGAATTATTAAGAAGAAGTTCACGTTGAACACGACCAATATCTTCCAGATCATCCATGTGATTATTACCAAATCAGGAAAGAAAAGCGGATGACCATTATTATCTTTTGAAGGCCATATGGATGGTCCTCAATTTGAATAAGGATGCTATTATGAAGTTAGGTATAGACTATCGAGGTGGGAATGATGAATAAGATAATCTATCAAGGATATATGAATTGATTTATCCATGGAAGGATGCATGTACCTTTTTAAAGGTGGAATTAAGAATAGAACATCGGTAACTTAAAATGAATCCTAGGGGAATGCATAAAGGTTGGCATTTCACCCTTAATAGGGACAGTGTGAGTTTTGACAGGATGAATTGGAAAGGATTAAGGTAATAACAACCTTTAAGAATCAGTGGAGAAATTTTTCAGAAGTATATAGACAATGGTTCTAGTAGTAGTAAATGGTATTTTGATATGCCCTGTATCTAAGGAATACAGGAGGAACGATTCAAGGATAACCCTAGAGGTTTTACAAGGAGAAAGGTAATATTCAAAATTTTCAAGAACAGAAATGTTGATAAAGGAAATATGACGTAATTATATTGATGCCAAGTGAGGCACGTGTTAAACCACGAGAAGGTATGGATCGAACCAGTAATGGTCAAAATTATTCAGGGCAATTAGGACTTAAGATAAAAGATGTTCTAAGTATGATTGAGAGTCAGTCGTGACAGTGATTAACCTCTAAAGACTGAGGCAATAACTTATGGAAAAATGGTGATTTTTTTTTACTCATCAGATTTTAAGGAATACATCTTTACAAAAGCAGTGATTGAAATAAGGTAGAAAATTTATTTGGAGGTGGTTAAAATGACATTGACTATAAGGAAATTTTAATATCAGGAAAGGCCAAAGAGGTGGTCGACACTTTAAAGGTAAAAGGATAATTATAGGCGCTTGTGCCAGAGGAATACAGTGATGATGGTTAAAACTGTGAAGGTTGTATTATGGTTTGGAAGATTGACATTCCTTCTGATGACTGTGCAATACCCAACCGTAATAGTAGTTAGTAAAGGTTTAATTCGTGTAATCGCCATGAGCGGGCTATCTATCTCAGAAGATACTATCTCGAGATAAGCCAGGACCATAGTTCAAAAAGGACTAAACAAACCTTTGAGTTAAGTCTTCTATTGAAGGCATATGATTAAGAATGGTATTAACCTGCTATCGTTGCTTTGAGCGGAACTCTTCTGCAAATTTTATCTGCTTCATGTCATGTATGTATGTCAGGATCATGAGTGTTCTTCATGAATCAGGAATGGTGATTATGTTACCTCCTTAGAAGGATTTGATACGAGATGTATGGACTCCGTATGGTTAGCTATTAAGACTTCATGGAAAATGAATGACTACAGTAGGTCAGTGGTGGACCATAGTAAGGCAGCAATGATTCTAAGAGTAATGAGCTGATTACTTACAACCGTGAGAGTTGTATTGGAATGGATGTTGAGAGTAAGTACCACTAATCGGGTCGTGGTGGTGTATAAGTTATCACTGATAGACTAATTAAGTCAATTATCTACCTATGATATATTTATTCCTTCTTATCGATAAAGAGTAGTATTACCCATACGAAGAAGGTTGCGGTATAGAAATGGATTCTAGTAACGAAGAGGTCTAGAATGAGATCCCAGATTCGATTTTCGATATCGAGGGAGTTTCAAAGGTGATTGTGTATAAGCTCGAGGAAGAGCATGGGTCCATAGAATGATGGACGGGATAGCGAAAATATTTAGGCACGTGAAATGCGATGCTATAATACTTGATGTTGATATAAATACATATATGTTTTGTTCTTCTATGACAAACCTCTATAGTTCAGAGGTAGATTCCAAGCCAGATATTTTATGGCAATAAATTTTTTTTATGAATATACAATTCTCTTCAATTCGTTCTTTTCTCTTCTTTTCATTTCATGTAATCTGAGAAGAACAACCCTTCCAGAAGGGGAGGTATTGCCGAATGACTATCTATCTGTGTGATAGAAGCCTAGTAGGATACCATCTATTATTTAATTGCTTGTCAAGTACTAAAGGCTGGCCACCTTCTGTACTAACTATGCAATATAACAAGTGTTCATGATCATAGTGATCTCTCAACAAATTCCTTTACTTCTATTTGATTGATCAAATTTTGGAAAATAGAAACAACTGAAAAAGGAGTAATAAAGTAGTGGTAGTATGCGGAATGGAAACACATTCGTGATACTAAGGTTGTCGTGGTCATTAAAAGGTTATAGAACGCTAACGAGCAAAAGTATAACTAGTATAATATTAGGAACGGAAGGTTGTAGCGATTACGAACTAGAAAAGAATGGGTATTGAGAAGCAAAAGCTCTAATGCTAAACGCTATAATGAGAGTCTGTGCAATAGACTTGAAAGAATTTGGAATGATCACTTAACGCGAATTTAGTTATATCACGACAATAGATCATATGTCATTATCGAGGTGTCACCTTATGAGATCCTTGAGGGAAGATAATGTCGATCTCCCTTATGTTAGGATGAAGTTGTAGAGCGCAAGATGCTAGGACCCGCAGTAGTCCAAAGGACCAGGGATATAATAGATCTAATCAGAGGACGGCTGGTAGTAACCCAAGATGGACATAAGAGGTATGCTGATTTGACTCAAAAAAGGACAAAGAGTATGAAATAGGGGGCCTAGTAATGTTATAGGTATCCCCTTGGAAACCCTTGAAAAGGATTGATGAGGTTCGGAAAGAAAGGAAAGCTAAGTCTACAATTTGTTGGACCCTTGGATATATTAAGACGTTTGGGAAGTTAGCATAGGAGCTAGCCCTACCCCCGAACCTGTAGCAAGTTCATAACGTGTTCCACGTATCAATGTTAAGGAAGTGTAATTCGGATGCCAGACAAATAGGGGCATATGAGCGCATAGACATGCAACCAGACGTAACCTATATGGAGCAACCAGGAAGGGTATAGAGTAAAAAGGAACGAGTGCTTAGGAGAAGGGTTATCAAACTAGTAAGAGTTTGATGGTAGAACCACAATGTGGGAAAATTTACTCGAGAGTTAGAAAGTGCAATGCTAAGAGAGTATCCCTATTCACTTTCTATCTGATTCCGGGACGGAATCCTTTTAAGGAGGGGAGACTGTAATAACCCCAATTTTTGGGAAATTTTTGAAACCCTTATGAATAGTGTTTTTGCTGAATGAGAAAACTTTTCATGCCACACTATGTAGGGGTTCTGATATGGATATTCTGAGATTTTATTAGTACTTTATATGGGATATAAGTGTATATAAAGATCGTCAGAATCCAAATCCGAACACTTTGATTTTTCCCGGAAATACACTAGATACGGAAAGATTTGAGAAAAAGGTAACAGGATAAAAAGGATTTAAATTAAAGGATTATAGGAGAGGATCATAAAAGGAATATAATATGTTGAGAAAGGTTAAGGGAACCTAAGTAATAAGATCCCGGGTATGATCCCTCAAACGATAAACGAAAACGAAAGTTAAGCGAACCGTATAACAGATCAGCGGTCATTAGGCAAATGATTAGGAAGTTAATCAAGGGGATTAGTGGGGATGATGTCATCCAACCAATAGAAAGAGGACAAGGAGGGGAGGATGACATCATGAGGATGACACAAGCATGACATGGGAAGGAAGGAGATGTGGTGGCTTTTTAACCACACAAAATCAAGGGCAACTAGGTAATTTACTAAAAAAAACACAAAAATCAAACCAACCAAGCCAAGCAAATCATTTTTCATCAAAATCAAAAAGAAACCAAGGCATTGTTCTTCATGCTCTCGGCCAAAACAGAACCAGAACACTAAAACTGCTGTATCTCCTTCATTTCTCACTCAAATATTGTGTTCTATAGCTCATTGGAAAGGTATTCAGATGGCCTACAACTCTTGTTCACAAGTCTCGTCCAAATAATCATGGTAAGACCCTCATTTTTACAGTTCTTTAAATCGGACTTTTAGAAACTTCAAAGCCTAACTTTGTGTTCTTGATTTCTTTGGAAAGATCAAGCTTGTAGGAGGCTCCCTAAGGCTTCCTAGCAACTTAACACCTCCCAAGGAAGGTATAAACTTCAAACCCTAGCCTTTACTTTATTTGTTAGTAAGTTTAATGGTTGGTGTTGTGAAATGAGAAGCATGGATTGTGATTATTAGTAGTTTGGTTTGATTTGGAAGTGTTTTGGTAATTGAAGCTTGATTATAGTTCATAGGTCTTGATTGTGGTTGTTTGAGTTGAAAACCTTGGAGATTATGGACTGATGTGGTATGGTTTAGGTGAAGTTTTGTTGTATTGATGGTTATGAGTTGGTTGGTGGTTAATTGGAGTAGTTTAAACATTGGTAATCGCGTAAACATAGCCGTCGTAACGTCCGATTTTCTTTGGACTGTTTTTGTGCATAACATTAGGACCCGAGAACCCCCTGCTAGATTATGACCACTGCCATGTTTAGATAGCTCATGTTACGAGCTTCATTTTGATATGTAGTTCGTTCGATTCCGATGCACGGTTTAGGAGAAACAACCGTTTCAAGTAACGGCGTTTCACGAACGAAACTTTTCCCCTCGCCTTCCTTTGAAACATAGGTTAAAGACCAAAAAGGGTTAATTAATGTATGCAAAATTTATGGTAAGTGTGTTAGGCAGTTGGTAAGACACTCGCGAAGGAATCGCCTTAAAACTCGTAAAGGTTAAATTATTAAAAATGGTGGAGCCGAGGGTACTCGAGTGACTTAAGAGAATCAGTAAGCGCAAAACAAGCGTTAGAGTCTAAGTTAGTTAAAGTATAGATTTACAAGTGACTTTGGTTTAATTCCAACTTACTTGTTGTTTATAGGTTACCAGACTCGTCCCGAGCCATTCGTAACCCCCAGTCGCTCAGGCAAGTTTTCTACCCGTTATACTGTTGTTGTGATGTAAATATATGTATATGCATTATCTTGTGATAAGTGCATGATTGTTATTAGCAAATTTTGCGATATATTGGAGCATGCTGATATGGTATATATGCATGATTGTTTCGTAATCTGGTTATCTATCTGTTGATTTCAATGCTTATAGTTGCATAATACCTATGCTAGAAATAAGCAAGTAGTTGCGTATACCCTTAGTATAGGGGATAAAAGGTGAACATATTTCTAAACCGGGAGTCGATGTTCCCGAGTATATTATATATATATATATTTATTTATATATATATATGGATATAGTTTTTAAAACTATGGATCGAATAAGGTTTATTCGATACCTTTATTTTATTATTTGAATATTATTTGAATATTCATTCGAGGGCTTATGACTCAGTTTATTTTATTATTTGAATATTATTTGAATATTCATTCGAGGGCTTATGACTCAGTTTATTTTATTATTTGAATATTATTTGAATATTCATTCGAGGGCTTATGACTCAGTTTATTTTATTATTTGAATATTATTTGAATATTCATTCGAGGGCTTATGACTCAGTTTATATTATTATTGAATATTACTTGGATATTCATTTGAGGATGTATGACTCCTTTATTTTATTTAATAAATATTATTTATAATATTCATTCGAGGTATTATGACTCCGCTTATTACTGAAATATATTCTTTATTTCATTAGAGAATAAAGTGTTAATAATCAAACTTATTTTCGATTATTCAAATAAAGATAATACTTTCATATAAGTGTATCTTTGGTTATTTAATACTCGTTTCAAGTATAAGTTTTAATACTTCTACTGCAATTATTTTTATAAAGATAATTCTTTGTGGGAATATTATTTAAATAATAATATTCAGATATTTTCTAATATATCGGGACAGATTTATTTCATTAAATCAGTTTTACTCCAAACACTCTTTAAAGTGTTTTCGAGTCTTCAAAATGATTTTTAAAAGTTAGAGCGGATCCCAAAACTCATTTTTATATTTAAGATCTTCCTTTTAAGGGGATTTAAATACTCGCTCAAAACCTGAGGGATCCGGCTCTATGGTGTATTTTATATTCGCAACAAGGTTGCTGTTTTGATAAATGAATTGATTACTTGCCCAATGTTCGGGAAGTAAGCCCATCTAATTGAGTCGGCATAAGCGACAGGCCGGGGTACGGTCTATCAAAGTGTAAGTGGCTGGGTGGCAGTCCATCAACGTGTAAGAGGCCGGGTGGAGGTCCAGCACAAGGTCCTTATGTGGCCAGGGTGATGACCGGTGGGGGATTCATCCATCTACTAGTAGAAAAGGTTACTTATTGGTATCTTTGCCTGATCAGCAAGATATCTGGTTTATGCCAAAATTCTTTTCCTTCCAAATTCATTGGATATTGCAACTCTGTTCATACTTTATATGACAGAGGTTTTCAGGAAATGTATGGGAGATATATATGAATATATTTATATATCGGGTCTTAATGAAGTATCTCGTAACTTCATTATTTATAATGATATTCAAAGATTGAATCTATTCAAATCATGTCTTGTAGTCTCATCTATGTGATGAACATTTGAAACTGATTATAACTTCAACGGGGGTAGTTCAAGTAGTATTTGGGAAAGATATAAGTATTTTGGGGTATCTTGTAACTTCATCTTTTAAACTTATATCTAGTTAATGATTGTCTTATGAATGACAAGGATTTTCGGAAAAACGTTGAGACAAGGTTAGATATATGAGATCACCTTGCAACGATATTTTTTTATATATACAGTTATACACTGGGACTTTGTGTATATTATGCATGGAAGAGGACTTCCCATATTTTGAAAAGTATATATGTATATATATATACTGAATATTTTGCGACTTCATCGCATTAAGATATCAACTTGGTTCATTTCTTTTGACCAAGACTTTCATGAGTATTATGAGTAGGCTCATATACTATTAATCATTATACATATTATTTTGGTGGGCTTGCTGCTCACCCTTGCTTTCTTCTTTCATCACACAACAACAGATAGAAAAGATGAACAGAACCAAGCTCCCGATTCACAAGCGATTAGGAGACGTTCCGCAGTTTTCTAGAAGCATTGATGCCGCCGTAACTGAGGTAGGAACTACCAATAGGCTAGGCTTTCAACTTTTGATGGACCAGATTTATTTATATTTATGAATTGTAATAATGGCAAAGAAATGTAAATTTATTCAGAAAACCTTTTAAGGTGTATTGGCAGATAATTGTGGAATAAAATGACTTGTGGTTATTTTTGGATGTTCATCTCTGAGACTATAACGTGTGGTGTGTGTGTTTATTGTGGGGTCACAGTACAGAGTAGTTGAGTAATTATTAAGATTGGGTGTTATTAAGGGAAATGGAACTCGTGACGACCCGGATCCCCGACCCCGGATCTGGGGGTGTTACAGTTTCCCTGAGCCCTTCTTAATATCTTTTATTCCTTTAATGATCCTCTTTTATAATCCTTGGATTTAAATCCTTTAATCTTTACGCTTTATACTTAATTCCTTCAGTATTTGGTGGATTTTTGGGGAAAATCAAAGTGCTCATTTTCGAAATCTGACGACCTTTACATACACTCATATTCATTACGGAATACTAATATGAACTCAGAATTTTCATAACAGGACTTCTATATATAGTCGTCTGATAATATTTTCCAATCAACAAAATCAACAAAAGTTACTATTCATCAGGGTTTCAAAAAGTTACAAAAGTTGGGGTTATTATAGTCTCCCCTCCTTAAAAGGATTCCATCATGAAATCAGATAAAAAACAAATGTGGTTACTTTTAACAATACTAGGTCCCCTACTTCATACTCTTTGTCCTTCCGGGCCAAATTGGCGTAATTCTTCCATCGACCTCGGGTCGCTACCAACCGTCCTCGGATTAGATCCACTATATCCTTGGTTCGTTGGACCACTTCGGGTCCAAGCATCTTGCGCTCTCCAACTGCATCACAATACAAGGGAGATCAACATCTTCTTCTATAAAGGGCCTCGTGAGGCGGCATTCCAATACTGACATAAAATTTATTGTTGTAAGCGAACTCGATCAGTGATACGTGATTATTCCGACTTCCTCTAAAGGATGCTCAGACTCTCGACATATCTTTTAGTGCTATAGCTTCTGCTTCTCAATATCCTCCCTTTTCCAGTCCGTAATCGTTATTGTTTCCTGTACATAGTACTATTCTGGCTATACTTTTGCTCTTTAGCGTTCTATAACCTTTTAATAATTGTGTCGACCTTAGTATCACAAACACGTTTCAATTTTGGAGACAACCGCACTTATATTAATCCTTTCCTAGCCGCTTCTATCCTTGAAAGCTTGATCAAATATATAGAAGTACAAGAATTTATTGAGAGATCACTATTATCAATGAACACTTGTTACAATGCATAGTTAGTACAGAAGGGGCTAGCCTTTAGTACTTGACAAGCAATTAAACAACATGTGGTACCCTACTAGGCTTTTATCACAAAGATAGATAGTCATTTGTCAATACCCCCTCCTTCTGGAAGGGTTGTTCTTCTTAGTTTATTAGAAGATGAAAAAGGAAGAATTGAAAAGAATTATAAAAAGATATATGGTCACAAAATATCTGGCTTGGAATCTACCTCTGAACTATAGAGGTTTAGCAATGAAGAATGAAATATATATGTCAATATCAAGTATTACTGCATCGTATTCTCACGTGTCTGAATATTTCTGCTACTCCATCCACCACTCTATGGATTCATGCTCTTGCTCAATCTTATTAACAATTACCTTTGAAACTCCCTCAATGTCTAAAACTGAATCATGGATTTCATACTCGACGTTGTCGATACTAGAATCCTACGTTGTACCACAATTTCTTTCGTATAGTAATACTACTCTTTGTCGATAAGAAGGAATAAATATTCAATAGGTAAATAATTGACTTAGTTAGTCTATGAACAATAACTTATACATCTTCATGACCCGATTATCAGTAATCATATCTCAATATCCATTACAATATACCTCTCACCGTTGTTATCATCTCCTTATTCACAGAATCATTGCTACATTACTGTATTCCATCACCGATCTGATTTTGATACGACAAATATGAATTCCGTATGATTAGTAATTAAGATCTCGAGTAAACATAATTACCATTCGTGATCTATGTAAAACATTTTCCGAACTTGACATCAATACAACATGGAGCAGATAAAATTGAAGAAGAGCTTCAATATATTTCTGCTACTCCGTCCACCACTCTATGGATTCATGCTCTTGCTCAATCTTATTAACAATTACCTTTGAAACTCCCTCAATGTCTAAAACTGAATCATGGATTTCATACTCGACGTTGTCGATACTAGAATCCTACGTTGCACCACAATTTCTTTCGTATAGTAATACTACTCTTTATCGATAAGAAGGAATAAATATTCAATAGGTAAATAATTGACTTAGTTAGTCTATGAACAATAACTTATACATCTTCATGACCCGATTATCAGTAATCATATCTCAATATCCATTACAATATACCTCTCACCATTGTTATCATCTCCTTATTCACAGAATCATTGCTACATTACTGTATTCCATCACCGATCTAATTTTGATACGACAAATATGAATTCCGTATGATTAGTAATTAAGATCTCGAGGAAACATAATTACCATTCGTGATCTATGTAAAACATTTTCCGAACTTGACATCGATACAACATGGAGCAGATAAAATTAAAGAAGAGCTTCAATATATTTTTGCTACTCCGTCCACCACTCTATGGATTCATGCTCTTGCTCAATCTTATTAACAATTACCTTTGAAACTCCCTCAATGTCTAAAACTGAATCATGGATTTCATACTCGACGTTGTCGATACTAGAATCCTACGTTGCACCATAATTTCTTTCATATAGTAATACTACTCTTTGTCGATAAGAAGGAATAAATATTCAATAGGTAAATAATTGACTTAGTTAGTCTATGAACGATAACTTATACATCTTCATGACCCGATTATCAGTAATCATATCTCAATATCCATTACAATATACCTCTCACCGTTGTTATCATCTCCTTATTCACAGAATCATTGCTACATTACTGTATTCCATCACCGATCTGCTGCAGTCATTTGCTTTCCTCGAGATCTTAATTACTAATCATACGGAATTCATATTTGTCGTATCAAAATCTTTTAAGGAGGAAACATAATTACCATTCGTGATCTATGTAAAACATTTTCCGAACTTGACATCGATACAACATGGAGCAGATAAAATTAAAGAAGAGCTTCAATATAAGCAATGATAGCAGGTTAATACCATTATTAATCATATGTCTTCAATTGGATACTTGAAACTCAAAGGTTCATTTAGTCCTTTTTGTAACATAGTCCTGGCTTATCTCAAGATAGGACCTTCTAAGATAGGTAGCCTGCTCACAGCGATAACGGGAATTAAATATTTACCAAACTACTACTACAGTTGGGTATCCCACAGTCATCGGAAGGAATGTAAATCTTCCACACCATAATATAACCTTCATGGTTTCACTCAGCATTACTGCATTCCTTTGGCATGAGCGTTTATAATTACTCTCGTATACTTAAAGTGTCAGCCACCTCATTGGCCTTTCCCGAGAATAATGGATCCTTATAATCAATGTCTTTTGAACCAATTTCAACTAAATTTTCTATCTCATTTCTAATTACCGCTTATGTGCATATGTTTTCCTTAAGCTCTGGTGAGAAGAAGAAAAAACAATATTACCATTTTTCCATAAGTTATTGCCTTAGTCTTTAAATATGAACATTATCACAGATGACTCTCGATCGTACTTAAGACGTCTCTTGTCTTGGGTCCTTCCTGCTTTAACAATTTCGACCTTTACTGATTCGATCCATACTTTCTCATAGTTTAACACGTGCCCCACCTGGAATTATTATTATGTCGTATTTCCTTTATCAACATTTCTATTTTAAACACTTAGATATTACATTTCTTCTTGTAAAACCTCCAAGGTTATCCTTTTATCGTTCCTCCTGTATTTCCTAGGTACAGGGCATATCAAGATATCATTTACTAATACTATAACCATTGTGTCTATACAGTCCTGAAAACTTTATCCACTTATCTTTAAAGGTTGTTGCTACCTTAATCCCTCCAATTCATAATGTCCAAACTCATAATGTCCCTATTAAGGGTGAAATGCTACCCTTTATGCATTCCCCCAGGGTTCATCTCAAGTTATCGATGCTTTATCCTTAATTCCATTTTTAAAAGGTACTTACATTCTTTCATGGGTATATCAAGTCATCTATCCCTGATAAGGGCATCTTATTAAATTATTCCCATCTTGATAGTCTATACCTAATTTTCACGGTATCATCCTTTTTCAAACCGAGGTCAATCTATATAGCCTCCAAAAGGTAACAACGGCCAACTGCTTTTTTTTCCTGATTTGGTAATGGTAGCAAGGATGTTTCGGAAGATATTGGTCATGTTCAACGTGAAATTCTTCTTACTAATTCCTCGCTTACTTTTGTTGTTTATCTCAATAGTCACCTCAATATCGGGATATCTTTTATAACTGGCGTCCCCCCTTTGGGCATCAAGGCACATGTGTTAAATAAACCTCACATCCTTGAAGATCAACTTCCTTTATTCAATAATCTAAATTCTTGTCTTCTTGTTTCCCCAGTCCATCCGTGTCTCATTATTAATCCATTGGTCTATCTCAAGGTTTTATCGAATTCTCCCAACTTAAAGGGGATTAAATATATGTATCGCTTAGGCATTCAAATCTCAACCTTACCTCATGTCAATCACCCTCACCCTAATAATTACATACCTCTCTTATTTTTATTGCTTGGGTTTCTTAGTATTTCCATATACCTAACTCCCTTATCGTTCCTCAAACTCTATTTCCTTTAGATTCCTTTCCCTTTCATCCTTTTTGTTTTCATTACTATTACAGTCATTTCATAAACCAATATAGCATAATCATTGATTTCAAACATCCCGTCATTCTGGATTTATGTCCTTTAAAATGAACCTTGACGACATTCACAACTTAGATTCATAATTCATCATACTCGTTCGCCTTGGTTCTGGCTCTAAAACTTCTACACTATCTCCATTTTTCCATATTCCTTGGGAAGTACTTTCCCCGAAACAATTGACTGAACCTTAACCAATTTATTATAACATCTGTCTCTATATCTTTCTTGGCCCCCCACCAGTGGTTGGCCTCTCCCTTCGGAAGGCAGGTGGCAAAAATAGTCTTTTGCACCTCATCAAACATTTAGAATCTCCAATGATTCCTCTGTTCCCTTTAGCCAGGCTATTTCATTGATTGGGTCAGCTGTCCTTGGAACTCTGAGGGCTTAAGTGACTTCTATTTCCTCAGCATGAAAGGTTTCATCCTTCTCCCCATAATCGGGGTCGTCCTATATGTTATAATCCTTATTTTCCACTTTATTATATTATGGTTTCCTTCTATCTTGATTGTGACTTCCCTGATTACCACACTCAGGGTTCACCCTAAATCTTATTCCTCGTGGTGGCATAATGCTTGGAACATTTTGAAAAACTTTTTATATTGGGTTTTATCTATTTTACTGACTTATTTCCCTTGTACAATCATTACCTGGTCGGAAAATATGAATTCCCCATTTTTTATATATTTCATGACACTCTTAAGTGTTAACAGTGCATATAACATTATGAATAAACTTGCAAACTTATCACAAAAGAACTGATATCTCAAGATATAGCATGTAATCACCACAACAACAGTAATAGGGTTCGAAGACTTGCCTGAATGTCCGAGGGTGGTAGTGGGTCTAGGATTGGTCCGATAACCTATAAACAATATCATAACTCGGGATTAGTCCTTAATCGCTTATGAAACTAAGCTTTACTCTCATATACACTAACACTCGTTTACAAGTTGTTAAATTACATTTCTTGCTTGCGCACCCTCGGCCCCAATAATTTTATAAAATTGACACTTAAACTTTTTAACGCGAAACCTTCGCGAGTGCCTTACTAACTTCCTTAGACACTTTACATAAAAGTTTCATGATCCGACAAGTCCTTTAAGGGCATTAAAAAACAGTTTCTAAGTTACTCTTAATGTCGGGGTAGTTTTGCGAAACACACTTTAAATGACCGTTTCTCCTAAACCTTATATCCGATTAACATGACCTATATACCACAAAAAATCTTAAAACATAATCTAGCTAATCATGACAGTGGTAAGGTTTAAAAGTGGAGGTTTTGATCCCAAAAATTACACACAAAAACAGTAATTTGGAAAATCGGGTATTACGACGGTTATAACTAACGATTTCCAAAACTTTAAACAACCAATTTCACAACAATACAACATTAATTCATTACCAATCAAACCACAACTCAAGATCTCAACTTTTACAACTAAACTAAGTCAAAATATGCTCAAAAACTTCAAATCCAACAAGTACTAATTATGGCTCCAACAATCAATCAACAATAACTTAGCATACACAAACTAAACATGTTTAATCCTCTCATCCACTAACAACCACAAAATCATTCATTTAAATTCTAAAAACATACAAGCTTTTAACTTATATCAAAGGGGGAACTTCGTTATACCTTCTTGGAGCTTTTTAATACAATAGAAGAGCCTTGAAATGCCTAAGAGAACCTTGATCCTTTCTTATACACCTTAATATTTCATGAAAAATCAAGAAAACTCAAGTAAGATACTATTCATCATCATCTTTGATGAATTGTATGAACTAGTTAGACATGGAATTGGAAGCTCAAACTCTTAGGGTATCTATATTTAACCATCAAGAAGCCCAGATAATTATGTTGATAATTAATAAGGAATGGAGCTTGGACTTCTTCTTCTTAAGAAAAGAAGTCGAGAGCTTCTTGGAGGAATGGGGAAGAAGGTGGTTTTCTTGCTTTCTTGCCTTGGTAAATGGGAGTGAAATGCTTTGGTGGGGATTAATTCAAGACGTTTACTTTGGTTAATATCTTGATTTCACATTAATAAAGTGACTGCATCATCTTGATGAAATCACCTCCACGCCACATGTCCAAATCTTATGGTGTGGTGATATTTCCTTGCTTTAATCCTCTTGCTTATTGCTAATTGCTTGGTTAATCTCCTTTGTTACTTGCATAAGCTTGTTCCTTGATCACTTATTTGTTTTATGGTTCGTTTAACTCTCATTCTCGTTGATCGTTTAAGGGAACATATTTGTGCTCTTATACTTAGGATTTCCCTGAGCTCTTTTTAATATCTTTTATTCCTTTAATGATCTCCTTTTATAATCCTTGGATTTAAATCATTTAATCTTAATGCTTTAAACTTAATTCCTTTAGTGTCTGGTGGATTTTCGAGAAAAAAACAAAGTGCTCATTTTCGAAATCTGGCGACCTTTAGCTACACTCATATTCATTACGGAATACTGATATGAACTCAGAATTTTCATAATAGAACTTCTATATATGGTCGTCTGATAATATTTTACAATCAGCAAAAATTACTATTAATTAGGATTTCAAAAAGTTACAAAATTTGGGGTTATTACATTATAGACGCAACTTGTTTGATGGACAAATTCCAAAGTTGCCAAGACGGAAGACAAAACTTTATTGACAACTTCAGTACCATGATCAGTCCTAATTGTCTTAACTGTTTTATGGAATTGAGTCTTGATATAGGACAATAAATCAATCAAAATGGAGGAGACTTCGGACTTATCAGGCAAAAGAAATACCCATGTGGTCCTGGATTTATCTTCAAGAATTGTTAAAAACTGGTTACAATTATCATTAGTTTTCTTAGAATACGGCCTAAATCAAACAATTAAGTAGAACAAGTAGTACTATCAGCAAAAGGAACACGAATCACAGTCAAGAAAATCAGTGTTATATTTTACACAATTTTTGCAATACAGAGGAGGGAACATGCCCCAACCTCGCATGCCAAATATCAGAATCAACAACACTAATTTGATTACACCAAAAACCTGAGAATGTGTTACTAGGACTAGACAAAGAAGAAGGCGGAGATGAATTGAACATATACAAGCCATCCGTAAGATTACCAATCTCAAGTGTCCTCTTCGAGATAGGGTCCTGGAGATAACAAGAAAAAGCAGAAAAACACACAGTAAAATTAGCGTCCTTGAGTAATTTAGAATTGGAAAATAAGTTGTGTGTAAGACCAGGCACACATAACACATGATGAAGTGTAAGACCAGATGCAAATTTTACAGTTTCAACATGAGTTACTGTAACTGAATGACTATTAGGCAGATGTAAGAAGGCATGGCAAGGAACATGATCTAGGAGTACATGTAACTGAGAGGTAATATGATCAGTGGCACCGGAATCAACTATCCAATTTGACTAAATATTACTAGATGACACAGAACTAAGAGTACCTGCAAGGTGGACAGATTTGGCAGTTGGCCAGGTAAAAGAAATAACATTCTGAGAAGTGCCAGTTGATTTCATGTTGTTATTCAACATCTAAAGTAAATGCTTGAGCTGATTCTCGGATAAACCTAGAGAATCCACACCTGCAGTCTCTGTAAAATTATTAGTCACATACTGAGGAGCATTCTCACTGGAATGAACTGCTACCTCTGCTGCCGTAGGTCTAGAATTTCCAGTTGAACCTCTTGGTTTTGGTTTAGGCTTACCGAATAAACGGTGCCAGGATGGATATCCAACAACATAGAAACATCTATTCTCAGTATGTCCAGACATTTGGCAAAACTCACAAACAACACTAGAATCGTGTATCTTTTACAAGGTTACGCAAATTGAACAATTTAGAAAAATTTCTCTGCGCATATCGAATAGATAACTCTGTCCAAATTAATGTGAAGAATCCATATAGACAATGCTATTACGAATATTAGCATAACAAAGTTAAGCAACCAAGAAATTGCCATATGATTATAACGACTCCATTGAGAAAGTAACTGTGATGTAGCAGCAGGTTTAGGATGAGATCCAGTGGCAAATCCAAGTTTCATCTTCGATGCGAGAGCAATCTCCAACGACCGACTCCACTGTGAATAGTTATTCTCATTCAACACAATTATTGTAAGACTCATTCCAGGATTATCAGATGATGAGAGATAATACGGATGATTAATATCAATGACAGATGATGAAGAAGTAGATCCACTGACTACACTTGAATATGTAGCTTGAAACACCATTGTTGCACGGATGAAGCTCGAGAAACACAGTATGTTGAAGACGATGAACAATAAAAAAAATGTAAAACACAAAAAAAAATTGTAGAGAAAGATAACGAGATTGTGTTCAATCAGAAAATGAACATAATTGATGCGGAAAGATTGAGCTCTTGCTCTGATACCATGACAATTTGTATAGTTGCAGAGAGGAATTAAAGAAGAAGACGGAAGACTATTGTGAAAAACTAGATTTATATTCTGTTACATTACAAAAAACCTACCCACCTCTGTCATTTCTCTATCTCTAATATATATATATATATATATATATATATATATATATATATCATTCTCTAACTGAATATGCCAGTTGTACTCTAGCCAACTAGACCTTTAGATGCTTCTTACTTTCCCCCAGCATACAGCACACATTGCTGCTCTCTTGTTTGTATACGAGTTGATGTTGTAATGTAAATGGCCCCATTGTCTTCTTTTGAATCATGTTGGATTGTATATTAGTAACAGGCTCCCCTGAGTAGCAAATAGACGAATAACCCCTGTTAAGTGTGCGGTACTTGATGTTATGCCCAAGATTCGGTTTAAGCATTATCCGGGTGGAAAACGGGTCAATTAAATGAAACTGAAGCATTAATGTCAGGATCTAGGAAAGATAGGGCGAGCCCACTTTCCCAGAAAATTAAGGGCACGCCCTCCATGATGTATGGATCAAAGATACCTTGAAACCTTAAGGGATGCCCTTAGAATGATACAAACAGGAGAGGCCTAGACCTCAAGGACGCGCCCTCTATGCCATGGATGGTGAAGGCGCGCCCTCAAGTTATGTGGAAAAGAGAATTTTGACTGATTTCTTGATGTGGCACCTACACATTGAAGTGTTAGGCAGTTCCCTCATTGAAGAGAATAACTTTAAATCCATTTAAAGAATGTATAAATCTAAAACTAATTCGTAGTTGTTTGGTGAGAGTTGAAAGGGCGCCAGGTCATATGTTAGAAGAAATTGATGATATCAACATACAAACTATCAGAATTTATGATCAGTATTTGATATTAGAGTTTAGCAGAAAGTGATGTCATCACCATTTGTTATCAGCATTTGCTGATCAATAATTGACATCAGTATTTGGTCACTTCAGCTTAAAGTGAGGAGATATTGAAGAAGGAAAGAATTTGCAGAATTCATATCAGAATAGGACTTTACTTCTTGTAGCAATCAATACATGGATATGTTTTAGGATTCCTTATTGTAATAAAATAGGATTCCTTATTGGTTGTGCAGCTGTGCAGTATATAAGCACATATTAGGTTTATACTTTATGTATCGCATATTGATACATCTATTATGTAACATAGCAGCTCTCAAGGATATATGTTTATCCTTTGAGAGATTAGTTTTTAATCAATTTTTATTAATCAATATAAAACTGTTTATATTGTTGAGTACTTAATTCAATTTATCTGCATAAACTGTATTCACCCCCCTCTACAGTTGTATTAAGGACCTAACAATTGTATCAGAGCTTGCTGTTGATAAAGAAATAGTTTAAGATCTAAAATCAATTTATAATGGCAGACAAAGAACCTAAACAAAATTCCCCACCACCACCACCAGCCAATCAACCTATCAATCGTAATATGAGCAGATATGAGGCTATAAAGTTTCTAATACTGAAGATTCATGAGTATCCAATATGGAAGGTGAAGATGGTCATCTATCTGGAAGCAACAGATCCTGAGTATTTGAACATGATGTATGATGGACCTCATAGGCCAATGAAGATAGTTGTTGATGTTCCAGGTCAAGAAGATAAGATGATTGATAAAGATAAGAAGGACTATTCTCCTGAAGATTTTTCATCTAATATGAAGGAGAAAAAACAAGACATATTTTGCATAGCAGTCTTGACAGTGTCATGTCCAATAGAGTTATTGGATGCGAAACTGCCAAAGAAATTTGGGATACTTTGGAAGTCAAGTGTCAAGGAACCATTGCTATTAAGAAGAACATGAGGACTATACTGACTCAGGAGTATGAACACTTTGACTCAAATTTGATGAGTCCTTGACTGAAATCTATGACAGATTTCAAAAGCTGATCAATGACTTGTCTCTGGTTGACAAAGAATATGATTTGGAAGACTCTAACTTCAAGTTCCTTCTTGCACTCCCAGAAAAGTGGGACTTAAAAGTCACATCAATTAAGGATAATTATAAACTGAATGATATATTTCTAAATGAGATCTATGGCATGCTGAAAACTAATGAACTGGAGATGGAGTAAATGAGCAAAAGGAAAGGACCAAGAGTAAGACAGGTTGCCCTTAAGGTTGAAGAGAAGACAAAGGAGAAAGTCAGTAGAAAAAATCCACTACAAAGGAAAGGCTATGATTGCTAAGTCTGATACTGAGTCATCAAACTTTGATGATGACTCAAACTCTGATAGTGAATTAGATACTGAAAGTGATCATGAAAATAATGAAGACATTGAACAAATGGCAGCTCTTTTGGTTAAAAACTTCAAGAAGATGGTCTACAAGAACTTTAAGAAAGGAAAGAGGTTTTCCAGGAATGGCTCCAGTTTCTCAAACACTGATAAGAGGAATTACAGAAGAAACTGTGATAGGAAGGAGTCAAAAACTGGAAAGTTTGACAAGTCAAGGGAAAAGTGCTACAACTGTAATGGAGTAGGACACTTTACATCTGACTGCACAAAGCCAAAGACTGAGAAGAAACAAGCCTTAATCACCAAGAAAAAGAACTGGGATGACACATCAGATTCAGATGATGGTGTTAACTATACTCTTATGGAAAATGCCGATATTGAGGCTGACAATGCTGAAGTAAAGTACCTCAGACCACACTTGATTTGATACTGATGATATTATGAATGAAGATTGTTTCTTAGATCTCTGCATGTTAGTTATAGGGATCAAACTCTTGAAAATGATAGGATTAAGAGTGAAAACCTTGATCTTAAGAAAATGAATGATCACCTAGAATCTGAGTTAATTTTCATGCTAGAAACTCAAAAGAAAAGAGATAATGCTTTGTATGTTAAATAATAACTATTAGAAAAGCATGCTTATCTAGAAAAAGAATTAGCTAAAGAAAGAGAAGTGATTAAGCTTTGGACTAGTTCAGGAAAAAACAACTCAAGGTTTAATAGAAAATGGTTTTTGGGGATCAGGATTAGGATATGCTGATAAGACTAATTTTGATAAGAGTAATAAACAAGGAAACTGAGAAAGTTAAACAAGTAAATACTGATGTTAAGGTAAAACTGAATCAGTTTCAGTTAAGACCTATTAAGTTTAACATAAGTGTTGATGCTGTTAAATTAGTTAATTAAAAAGGATCAACATCAACATCTAAGTCAAATTTTAAAACTGATAAGTATGAACCAGTTTATACAAATCAGTAAATGTTGGTTAATGACTCAGAAGCAGCTTACACAAAAGTTGAAGGATGTTAAAGTGAAAAACAAGGAAAAACAACCTAGAAAGAATAGGAATGGAAAAGAAGGTGTTAATAAGGAGAACAAATATAAACCCATCTCTAATGCACCTAGAAAGGTCTGTTTTAACCGTGGTAGTGCTAATCATCTTGTTGTTGCTTGCAGGAAGAATAGAGGGATAAATATTGTTCCTCCTAAGTCAGAGTTAGATATAAACCACAGAATCCATGTTTTCATTGTGATAGTAATTTACACATGTAAAGAGTATCACGGTTTATATTATGACTACTATGAACTGAAACCCACTTTGAATAAATCAAAAGTAGATTTTGCATATGTAAAATCTGATATTAAGATGTTAGCATAAACTCTGATTCAAAGTCTTCTGCTGTAAATATTAACAAACTTAAAAAGGCCAAAGGATCCAAGCAAGTCTGGGTCCTTGAAAACACTAATTAATTGTTAAATCTGATTGCAGGGTAAAAAGAAGAACTATCTAGTCTTGGACCATGGATTCTCAGGACATATGACTCGAAATAAATTCATGATATCAGAGTTTAAGGAGGAAGCTGGCCCAAATGTTTTTTACAGAGATGGCAAATTATAAAACACTTTGGGATATGGCAAGATTAAGCTTGGATATGTCATCATTGATCATGTAGCTCTGGTTGCAGGACTCAAGCATAATTTGATCAGTGTTAGTCAAATCTGTGACAGAGGTTACCATGTGAATTTTTATGAGGAACAATTTGAAATTGTCAGTAATTCAGATGGCAATGTTGCAATGACTGGTGTCGGACATGGTAAATTATATGAAGCCAGGGTCTCCACAAATTCTGATAATTCTGAAACATGTTAACTTAGTAGAGCATCTTTGGAAGATAGCTGGAACTGGTATAAAATACTTTCTCATCTCAATTTCAACAACATCAATGAACTGCGAAGAAAGATCTTGTGAAAGGATTTCCAAATGCAGTATATACTCCTGATGGCTTATGTGATTCAAGCTAGAAAGCTAAAAAAAGGAAAACATCTTTCAAGAGTAAAACTGAATCCTCAATTTTTGAACCATATCACTTGCTTCATATTGATCTTTTTGGACCAGTCAATGTAATGTCTATTGCAAAGAAGAGTTATGCACTTTTTATTATTGATGAGTATATAAGATACACATGGGTGTATTTTCTGCACACCAAGGATGAGACACCATCCATTCTTCTTGATCATGTAAGAGAACTGGAAAAAGGATCAACTCACAAAGTCAAGATCATTAGAAGTGATAATGGAAATGAATTCAAGAACATCGCTATGGAAGAATTCTGCAAGTACAAGGGGATCAAACATGAATTTTCTGCCCCTGGAACTCCACAACAAAATGGAGTTATTGAATGAAAGAATAGAATCTTCATAGAAGCTGCAAGGACCATGCTTGAAGATTCAAAATTGCCTACCTACTTTTGGGCTGAGGCTGTGCAAACTACTTACTTCACACAAAATGCAACATTGATCAACAAGCATGGAAAAACACCATTTGAGATGGTAAAAGGAAAGAAGCCAAATTTGAAGTACTTTAACATTTTTGGGTGCAAATATTTGTTCTCAAAATTCATCCTGAACAACTTACAAAATTTGATCTAAAAGCTGATGAAGTCATTTTTGTTGGATATCCACTGTCCATAAAAGCTTTCAGAGTTTATAATCTAAGAACAAGGGTGGCCATAAAATCTATTCATGTGTCTTTTGATGAAAAGAAGATTACAGGTCTAGATGATACAGATGACCATGAAGAATTGAAATTTAAAAATGAAGTACCACATGCTGAACAGTTAAATCCTGATAGTCTATCGGATCATGATAATCTGAAAAATCCTGATACAGCAAATTCTGACATCACTCTAAAATCTGATGAGCCACATGACAGTGGCAACTCTGAAAGAACTGAAGCACATGTTGAGGGGGAGCAACATGATTCACATCAGGTTCAAGTGATTCAAATCAAGAAACATCGGTACATACTCCATCAGAATCTGACTCCACAAATACTGATGAAGAAAATACTGATGATAATGGAAATACTGATTCAGGGGGAACATCAGGAGATAGCAGTGGTACAAGGCAAAATGAAACAAGAGAGTTCATGGATCAAGAGGGAGGTTCTACTTCAAGAATTCAACTTCCTTCTGCAAGAAAATGGACTAAGTCACATACACCTGACTTAATCATTGGAAATCCATGATAGTGGTTTGAAGACTAAAAGTGCCACTGAGAAAGGATGTCTCTATCATTCTTTTCTATCTCAAACAGAATCCAAGAAAGTTGAATATGCTCTTCAAGATGCTGATTGGATCACAACAAATGCAAGAGGAGTTGAATGAATTTGAAAGGAACAAAGTCTGGACTCTTGTACCAAGATCAAAGAATAGATCAGTAGTTGGTACAAAGTGGGTGTTCAGAAATAAAAGTGATAGTGATATAATTATTACAAGGAATAAAGCAAGGCTAGTTGTAAAGGGTTATTCATAGCATTAAGGCATTGATTATGATGATACTTTTGCTCCAGTTGCAAGACTTGAGGCAATCAGAATTTTTCTGGCCTATGGTGCTCGCATGAAATTCAAGGTGTTCCAAATGGATGTAAAGAGTGCATTTCTAAATGGTGAACTTGAAGAGGAAGTTTATTTTGAACATCCTCCAGGTTCATTGATCCAAAATATCCTGATCATGTCTATAAACTGGATACAGCGCTCTATGGACTAAAACAAGCTCCAAGGGCCTGGTATGAAACACTTGCTCTATTTCTATTAGAAAGTGGTTTTACAAGAGGTACAATTGACAAAACTTTATTTTATAAATACCAGGGTAAGGACTTGTTATTAGTACTTATATATCTTGATGATATCATTTTTGGTTCTACTAATGATAAACTTCGTGAGAGGTTTGGAAAGCTAATGCAGTCAAGATATCAAATGAGTATGATGGGAGAATTGAGTTATTTTCTGGGTTTACAAGTAAAATAGACTGATGAAGGGATCTTTATAAATCAATCCAAATACACCAGGAATTTGCTGAAAAATTTGGAATGCAAGACAGTTCAACTGCAACAACTCCAATGGCCATTACAACCAATAGATTTAAATACTGGTTCATTAGTAGATATAACTAACTACAGAGGTATGATTGGCTCACTCCTATACTTGACTTCTAGTAGATCTGATATTATGTATGCTACCTGTCTCTGTGCATGGTTCCAAGCTGATCCAAGAGAACCCCATCTATTAGTTGTGAAAAGAATTTTTAAATATCTCAAATGCACCATGAATCTTGGATTTTGGTATCCTGGAGATTCAGACTTTAAGCTAATTGGATAGTCAGATGTTGAATTCGCCAAGACGTAAAATAGACAGGAAAAAGACTTCTGGAAACTGCCAATTTCTTAGTGGCAGGTTGGTTTCTTGGTTTAGCAAGAAACAAAAGTCAATTTCCACATCAACCATAGAAGCTGAATATATTGCTGCAGGAAGCTGTTGTGCTCAAATTTTATGGATGAAGAATCAGCTACTGGATTATGGGTTAGAGTATTCTGCAATTCCTATATATTATGATAATCAAAGTGCTAATGCAATGACAGGAAATCCAGAGTTCATTAATACAAAATATCCAGATCATGTCTACAAGCTGGATAAAGCACTCTATGGACTAAAACAAGCTTCAAGAGTCTGGTATGAAATAATTTCTCAATTTTTTTTGGAAAGTGGTTTCAAAAGAGGTACAATTGATAAAACTATATTTTATAAGTACCATGGTAAGGACTTGTTATTAGTACAGATATATGTTGATGATATCATTTTTGGTTCTACTAACGATAAACTCTGCGAGAGGTTTGCAAAGCTAATGCAGTCTAGATATCAAATGAATATGATGGGAGAATTGAGTTATTTTCTGGGATTACAAGTAAAGCGGACATATTAAAGAATCTTCATAAATCAAGCAAAATATACAAGGAATTTGCTCAAAAGATTTGGAATACAAGACAGTTCAGCTGTAACAACTCTCATGGCCACTACAACTAAGTTAGATTTAAACACTAGTTCATTAGTAGATATAACTAACTACAGAGGTATGATTGGTTCACTCCTATATTTGACAGCTAGTAGACCTAATATCATGTATGCTATATGTCCGTGTGCAAGGTTCCAAGCTGATCCAAAGGAACCACGTCTATTAGCTATAAAAAGAATTTTTAGATATCTCAAAGGCACCATGAATCTTGGATTATGGTATCCTAGATATTCAGACTTTAAGCTAATTGGATATTCAAATGCTGATATTGCAGGATGCAAAATAGACAGGAAAAGCACCTCAGGAAGCTGCCAATTTTTTGGTGGCAGATTGGTTTCTTTGTTTAGCAAGAAATAAAAGTCAATTTCCATATCAACTGCTGAAGCTGAGTACATCGCTGCAGGAAGTTGTTGTGCTCAAATACTTCGGATGAAGAATCAATTATTGGATTATGGTTAGAATATTCTAAAATTCCTATATATTGTGATAATCAAAGTGTTATTGCAGTGATAGGAAATCCAGTATAGCATTCTATGACTAAACACATCAGCATAAGGTACAATTTCATAAGGGAACATGTAATAAAAGGTACAGTGGAATTGCACTTGGTGCCTACATATCAGCAGTTAGCAGATATCTTCACCAAACCACTTTGTGAAGCAACTTTTACAAGACTGGTGAATAAATTGGGAATGGTTACAAGACATTTCTCAAACTCTGAAGGATGAAAAATGATCTATAATAGGAAAACGTGATCAGAGTGTGGTATTTTTTACTTATGTATCATTATTTCTTAAAGTCTGATAACTGTGATAAACACTGATGCCATGTATTCATGCTATTTGTTATTAAATTTTTAAGTCAAGTTTAAATTCTGATTGTTAAACTCTGACAGTAGTTGCATGATAAACTCTGATAGATAAGTTCTGATATTGGTCAAAATTGAGTTGACTAATAAGTCCTGACAGTAGTTAAAATAAATACTGATATTGGTCAAGTCCTGATTGACTTTTTAATTCTGATGATATTTTGAATTTATTCAAAATATATTTTGGTCAGTATTTTAATTATTTTGTTGAAGCAGTAGTTTAGTGGGAAATTTTAATTGTTTGCAGATGTTATTTGATGGCGTGAGGATATGGAAAAAGATTGAGTAATCTTCCAAATAGTACTTTTGGTAACTGTGCACATATTAACTGTCATATTCCTTAAGGTCGCGGTATATTTTTGTACTTCCTCGGTGGATTGAATACCTGGAGCTGTGCCCTTCGTGCAACATCTCGTCTTTTAGTTCTTGCACATTCGGAACCCAAATCCGGGATGCATACCTCATGATCCCTTTTTCATCTTTCTCGCATCGGACTTCCTCACCGATCAATGTTTCTCTTTCTTCATTCATCTTCTATTCTAACACACTCGTATCTTTTCAGCTAGTTCTGGTAATAACTTGATCTCAAATAGTCCTACTGATCCTTTACCGGTTATTCTCACGTCGATCTCCATCTTTTCGAATTCCTTAACTAACTTCTCAGATGCCATTATCATTTTAAGTCTTTCTTTCCTAGTGAGGGCGTCAGCCACCATATTGGCTTTACCCGGGTGATACAAAATTTTACAATCGCAGTCCTTAATCAACTCTAACCATCTCCTATGTCTCATATTAGTTCTTTCTGAGTAAAAATATACTTGAGGCTCTTACGGTCTGTGTAAATCTCGCATTTTTTCACCGTACAAGTAGTGCCTCCAAATTTTTAAGGCAAACACTATGGCTGCTAATTCTAGATCGTGGGTAGGGTACCTGATCTCATATTCTTTCAATTGCCGAGAGGCATAAGCAATAACCTTTCTGTGTTGCATAAGCACACATCCTAGGCCCTTGTGTGAGGCATCGATGTATGTCACAAACTCTCCCTTTCCATCGGGAAGAGCGAGCACTGGTGGTGACACCAGTCTCCTTTTCAGCTCTTGAAAGCTTTCCTCACATTTCTCTGTCCACACAAACTTTTCCGTTTTCCGGGTAAGCCTAGTCAATGGGCCGGCTATCTTGGCAAAGTCTTGCACGAATCTCCGGTAATATCTTGATAAACCCATAAAACTCCTAACCTCAGTTAGGGTAGTCGGACTTTCCCAATTGGATACCATCTCTATCTTGGCGGGGTCGACTAAAACTCCTTTGCTACACACCACATGCCTTAAGAACTGAACTTCCTTTAACCAAAACTCATATTTCGAGAACTTGGCATATAACTTCTCATTTCTCAAGTTTTCTAAGACTATCCTCAAATGTTTTGCCTGTTCTTGCTCTGTCTTTGAGTAGATTAAAATATCATCTATGAAAACTATCACACATATGTCTAGGTATTTCTTGAACACTCTGTTCATCAAATCCATAAAGGCTGTGGGTGCATTGGTTAACCCGAATGACATGACTAAGAACTCATAATGTCCATACCTAGTGCGAAAGGCAGTCTTTGGTATATCTTCCATTTTGATCTTCAACTGGTGATATCCTGTCCTCAAATCTATTTAGGAAAAGTACACAACACCTTTGAGCTAGTTGAATAGGTCTTCAATCCTAGAGAGAGGGTACATATTCTTGATAGTCAGCTTGTTCAACTCTCGGTAAGGTGCACTTAATCTACAGGAATGATTTCCCTCAAAGACTTTCCCTTCTAGTTTTAACTTGCATCTAGGGTGTACTTGATCAACAAGAATGATTTCTCGGTTCGCTATTTCCACTTGTAATACCTCACATAAAGGTACAGCGTTAAGATTTAACTTCTTAGCAAAATTTGAGATATAAAAGACTTTGTCACTCCGGAATAAAATAAACATTTGCACGTTCAGAATTTAATAGAAAGGTACCTTCTATCACATCAGTGTGCTGGACAGTGTCCTGAACAGTTATGTTGAAAGTCCTAGTAGCTGGGGGCCAGTTGGAAGCGGTTCTTCTCATTCCTGAGGCCTGAGGTCTTAGAGTGGGGCAATATTTCTTCATGTGACCTATATTTTCGCACTAGAAACATGTCAGTCCTGGCCGTGGGAAATTTAGGGCAAGATGTCCTGGTTGGTTGCATCTGAAGCACTTCAGAGGGGCTCTGGCCTGGACACACACTCTCTGGTGTCTCTTTCCGCATGTTCGATATTCCGGTATAGGGGTGTTGGCTGTGAAATGTCACCCTAGACGGTCCGCCGCCCTTGCCAACGCTGTCACTTGGGGCCTTTCGAAATTCGGGGCCTCTCGCAGGTTGGGACACCACTTCCCTGACAAACATGCTCGGAAGGCTCCTGTTCCCGGTTCCTCCTTATAACGACTCATATATTTTTGTATTATATAAATGTGTAATTATTGCATAATTAATTAAACAAAAGGTGTATATTGATTCTAACAGCCGTGCTTTGTTTATTATTATTTATATTTGATTGTTGGTCTGCGAGGATTATTCGTATAATTATTTGTTGAACCATATTATTTTGTTTCACTTTTAAAAGTGGTTTTATGGCAAATATATTTTCATAAATATTTGAATTGTCTCTATCAATATTTCATTAATTATTTATCCTTAAATGATTCTAATTGCATTTATTTATAAAATCAGTATTTAATTCCAGAATGCTTCAAAAATTACCAAAATCATATTTTATTAAGTTTTTAATATTCTGAGAATTTTAAAATTATTTTGGAGATTTTTGGGAATTAAATTCACCTGCGCCTTGTTTCGTTTAATCGTTAAATGCAGGTATAATTTGTGTTTCAAAAATGATTCAAAAATTACAAAATTTATATTTTATTAATTTCGAGATATTTATAATATTTTAAAACTAGTTTGGTAAATTTTTGGTTTATTATCGCCCGTAATTTATTCGTTAAAAACCAAATACCGGAACAAATCGGGTCTCAAAACTTTCGAGATTATCTCGAAGTATATGTGTCAATTTTTCAGAATTTTCTAGCTACATGTTGCAATTGTGATTAAGGAAAGAAAAAAAATTAAAAACACACACCCATACCCCCCTGTCCCCCCTCTCCTGCACTCTCTTCTCTCTCGCTCTGTTCAATATCTCCCTCTCGGAATCTCTCGAGTTTTCTCAATCTCATCTCTCTCCTTCTCTTATCCTCCTTCTCTCTCCTCCTCCCTCCCCCACATCTCTCCCGTTCCTTATGTTTCTCATTTTTTCCGGCGTTGTTCTTCTGATTGCTCTATTTTTCCGGTAATTAATCCAGCCATCCTCTTTCTTCTTGTTCCGGTTGTTGGCTTGATTCAGTCATGCTTGGATATATTGTATATGTATTTGTCCATTTGTGTGTGTATTGTGCTGTGTGTGTGTATGTTTGTGTGCGCTGTGTGTGTGTTTTTCCGAGATGGTTCCCGACTGGTTCTGCATTTCTGTTCTGCGGTGGTGCCGCGTATTTCACACACGCGTGTGTACTGTTCAATTTTGAATTTTAATTATTTTATCCGATTTTCTGCAGGAATCGTTTGATTAACATTCTTGATATTAAATAATTCGTGTGAGATTGATTTATAAAATTATCAGTGAAATTTTTGTGTTGGAACCTAAATAATCGGGTGCCCCGAAAATTTTTCCGCCGTCCGCGATGAATTTTTACGAGCGGACGGTGGACGGTGATGATTTTATCTTAGTCCCTAATATTTAAAACAAATAAAACGATTCATATAAATTATTTTCGAAACTAAATAAGTAATTGTGTTGTGTGTCGTATGGAGTTATAAATTGTGAATTGTTGGGAATTTGACGTCGATGATGTATCGACGGGTAGGCCTATAAATAGAGGAGTCGCTGTCCAAATTTTCTAGAAAATTATTTTGAATACGAGTTGAGCGTATATATTTAAATAAATACTAATCGAACCCTGACTGTTACGTGTACTATTATTACATGTATTATATTATACGTATAAGAACAGGTAGGGAATCATTATCGTTTGACTAAAGTGTCTAGCGAGGATATGTCAAACATAACTGGTCGTCTAACCTAGGATGTTTCGATTCTGTAGGTTCAAGTCGAAGGACTCAATAGTTAAAGTCGGTTTACAGTCAAACCAGTGTTAGTTGTAAAGCTTCGCAAGGCAAGTACCCCTGAACAATATTTTACGGTTCTGTATATATGAATAATTGTGATTTGATTTACGTAGTGGAACAGAACGTCTTAAGTTACGTATCCCCTGTATTTAAAAATACTCGTTTAAATTGTGTTTTGGGGAAAAGTAACTTCTGAAAATGCCTATCTCTAAATTATGGTTAAAATTGGAAAAGTTTTGGAAAGTGTGATGTGATATAATTTTTTAAAAGAGATAGGTATAAATGATTTTGGAAATTGGATAAAATGGATCAGATATTGGATGGTTGCGTAAGAGGCCCGTAACGGCCCAACGAGTTTGCGTAAGAGGCTAAGTCGGTTGCACGTCCAATTTAAACCGCTTAGTCCAGCGTGACAGAGACCTAGCTAGCCTCTGAGTTCTGGAACAGGTTTGTGGTGGGATTGACTGATCAGTTGTCCCTGGGATTCGTCCAAATATATATCTGATTTTGGTTTAGTGGTTCCTATAACGGAACCAATGATTTTGTGTTTCCTGTAATGGAACAGTGGATTTATAAATGAAAATATCATGCTAAAATTGGACTCTGGTATTCACACAACAACAACTGATGTTACGTTTTACAGAGCATGCTAGTTGTTGATATCCAGTTATATCTGTTTTACCTGTTTTCGTAAATGAGCTATAATTTCTCTTCCCATAACTATTTTTGTTAGGCCTCAATGATATTATAGAAGGGGGTTGAATATAGTATCTACAATCAATTCGATAAACACAAGTATGTAATAGAAAACAAGTTTATTCAATATATCAAACTCTGTTACAGTAGGTTTAATCTACTCTCTTAGTGATGTATGATATCACTAAGAGCTGCTAGGGTTACAATGAATAATATTCTCGTGAATGATAACACATATAGTGTAAACCCTAATCTGTGTTTATATACTACATAGTTACAAGATATCTCCTAATTGATATGATATGTTCTGTTTCCTAAAATACATTAATCAGAGATTATCTACTGTAGTCCTTTAGCTGTACAACTCTCCAAACATATATTCTTTTGTTTAATCTAGATCCTCTCCTGTAAATCAGCCGCTTTTCATCCCTGAAGTGTATCCGCACTTAAGTTCTGATGTAAGTCCTGATGGCTTAAGTTCTGATAACTTCTTGTCTTCAGTAAGTTCTAATTTCCAGTTAAGTTCTGATAGTAAGTTCTGAGACTAAACAAATCAGAGTAGACATGACATCACAAATATATCTAACAATCTCCCCAACTTATAAATTATAAAAATATACAAGTTTATAGATTTGATGATGTCAACAATTTTTAAGTATAAATGCAATGAGAGTTTATATGTACAACTAAATACAACTTATAGTCCATGCATCTTTTACCAAATTCACTGAATCAGCCTGAATCCATAATGATTCCTTACAAAGTCTGATACCAGCTTGGTCTCTGCATTTCTTTTAACTTCAAGTAACTGAGCTTTGACTTGCTGCAGTTCTTCATCTTCATCTTCAGTATCACCAATCTGATATATGGTAGCTCTGAGTGCAAAAATTGGATTTCTTTCAAGTCCATCTCCCAGTCTGATTACCCTTGGATGTATAGAATCTTCATTATAGCATAAGCATCTTCCTTTCAAAATTACTTCTACCTTAGCATAATTCTTTTATAGGAATTTCTCTTCCATCATCATTAGTCATCATTGGAGTATACTCTGTCATTCTTGCACCAGAAATTCTGAGTAAATCTCTTATTATCTTCAGAATATATTATGACCATTTCCTGGTAACATCAGAATTTACCTCCAGTAGATAATGAATATATTGGATCTCTTTGACAGATTTCTTCAGCACATCAGAGTCAGATAATCTATAAGTCCTGCCATCAATCAGAAATAAAATCAATTTCTCTTTTTCTTCATAATCATCATGAGTATCCATCACTACTTGAGCAGAAAGCACTTTGTCAAGGTGCTTCTGTGTGATCTCTTCATATGGCTTGTCAATCATTGTGAATGGATCTCTAATATCAACTTCTATCCCGGTCTGAAATTTCTCTCTGTTAGAACCTTATCCAGAAGTGTCTCTAGCTTGCTTGACTTTTATCCCAAATGCTGCAAGTTGATTCAACATATGATTTGTCTTAGGCTGAACTGGAATAGACTTGTTCCATAACAGCTCCTTCTTGTCTTCTAATGTTAAGCTGTCTATGTCAACTTGAGCAGTGTCAGAGGTTGATGTCTTGATGAATTGGTCAAGATTTGCAGTTTCATCTGTAGCTTGCTGTTCTGAAATATCTTCAGAATTTATTAAGTTCTGAACTTCTTCACTCTGAACAACTTGAGCTATGTTAGAGGTTGTCTTAGATTCTTCTGTCATCCTTTTTCTCTTCAGAGTTTCAACTGTTTCATCTTCAACAGCATCATCATCAAAGACTTGAACCATCTTGCACACAGGATCCATCAGAATTTGAAGAATCTTCATCTTCTGTTTCTTGACCGTCTCCCCAACTTTTCCTTTTCCCTTGTCTTTGGGATCAGTATTAGTTTGAGATCTAGTCCTTGATCTAGGAATCTCTGTGGCAGATCTTTCTCTTATCGCAATCCCCTTTTCTTTTGGCCTAGGTGGCTTTTTAGCATCAGAAGCTTTTGACTTGGGTTTGCTCTTCTCAATATCAAATTTAGCTTCTTCTTCTCTTAATTCCTCTAAATCCACTCCTGGATTATCCTTAAGGAATAGTCTCTTGGCCAATTCTTCATCAACAGATTGAATTTTGGGATCTTTGTAGAAGAATGTTGCTTTCTTTCCTTTGAATTTCAAAGTCTGCAAAAACTTCTGTGACTTTTGGCTTCCAGTTTGGACTATCACATCAGAAGTAGTTGTCAGAACTTGATCATCAGGATTTGAAGTATCATTGTGATCAACAAAGGAACATCCTGATCTGTTGACTTCTTTCCTTCCTATTCCTCCCTTGCATAGCAGATCTATCAGAGTTCTTGCTACCAGACATTCTCTGATGAGAACTTGTCTGTTGAGTGGGAATTCTGCTCAGCTGCTTCCCTTGACTTTGACCTCTACTCTTTTCAGAGTTTCCCTGGTCATCTCTATGATCATCCTTTTTCTTCAATGTTTGGCTTGGTGAGCATTTGGACTTAACTACCTTCTCCCCCCTTTTGGGCATCACCTATCAGGAGTAGAGAAAGAAGGAGTTCCACTCAAGATTGGATCTCATTAAAAATAACATCCTTTGGTGCCATTTCTGTTGAAAATTCAAGTGAAAATTTTTCTGTGATAAGTGAGGCTTCTCAAGCATGTAGTTCATCCTTAAGATTTACTGACATCAGAATTTGAAAGATGAGAAGCAATAATCTAGTTTGTGACTTAGTAATAAGATACAGGAAGTAAATTTGACTAAGATTAAAATCAGATTTGCTTGTGTTATTGATTTCCACATAAATAACTAATTCAAACATGGGATACATAGTTTGTTAAAGACTACTAAGTCAGCATCTAACAAGATAATCCTCATTGGATTGAATAGTCACAGAACATTCAAAACACTTTCAGAGTTTATAGAATCACATCAGATAATAAGTAGTGTTTAATATGTTACAATTTAAGAACATATTACATTGAGATAGGAAAATCTGTAAACACTGATCATAAAGTCTGATGTATGAGAACAAAACTAAAAAGATTTTGAGAAAGAACCTGAAACCATTCCAAGTTCATTTACCAATCTTGTAAAAGTAGCTTCACATAGTGGTTTTGTGAAGATATCTGCTAGTTGTTGATCTGTTGGAACAAAATGCAATTCCACTGTACCTTCCATCACATATTCCCTTATGAAATGGTACCTAATGCTGATGTGCTTTGTCATTGAGTGTTGAACTGGATTTCCTGTCATAGTAATAGCACTTTGATTATCACAGTAAATAGGTATTTTAGAAAATTCTAACCCATAGTCCAGTAACTGATTCTTCATCCAAAGAATCTGTGCACAACAGCTTCCTGTAGTAATATATTCTGCTTCTGCAGTTGATGTGGAAATTGATTTCTATTTCTTGCTAAACCAAGAAACCAATCTGCCTCCAAGAAATTGGCAGCTTCCACTAGTGCTTTTCCTGTCTATTTTGCATCCTGCAAAATCTGCATCTGAGTAACCTATTAGCTTAAAATCTGATTCTCTAGGATACCACAATCCTAGATCAGCTGTACCCTTAAGGTACTTGAAAATTCTTTTCACAGCTATTAAGTGATGTTCTCTTGGATCAGCCTAAATCTTGCACAAAGACATGTAGCATACATGATATCAGGTCTACTTGCAGTTAAATAGAGTAAAGAACCAATCATTCCTCTGTAGTTAGTAATATCTACTGATGAACCAGTATCTTTATCTAACTTGGTTGTAGTGGCCATATGAGTGGATGCAGTTGAACAATCTTGCATTCCAAATTTCTTCAGTAAATTTCTGGTGTACTTGGATTGACAGATAAAAGTACCTTCTTCATTTTGCTTGACTTGAAGTCCCAGAAAATAGATGAGTTCTCTCATCATACTCATTTGATATCTTGACTGCATTAGCTTTGCAAACCTCTCACAGAGTTTGGCATTTGTAGAACCAAATATGATATCATCAACATATATCTGTACCAAAAGTAAGTCCTTCCCATGGTTAAGGTAGAACAGTATTTTATCAATTGTACCTCCGTGAAATCCACTTTCCAGAAGGAATTGAGCTAAAGTCTCATACCATGCTCTAGGAGCTTGCTTAAGGCCATAAAGTGCTTTGTCAAGCCTGTAGACATGATTTGGAAATTTTGGATCTATAAAGCCCAGAGGTTGTTCAACATATACCTCTTCTTCCAATTATCCATTGAGAAAAGCACTTTTCACATCCATTTGAAAGACTTTAAACTTCTTTTGAGCAGCATAAGCCAAAAAGATTCTTATGGCTTCCAATCTAACAACTGGAGCAAATGTTTCATCATAGTCAATACCCTCCTGTTGAGAGTAACCTTTAGCAACCAGCCTTGCTTTGTTTCTTGTAATTATGCCATCACTGTTAGTTTTATTTCTGAACACCCATTTTGTACCAACAATTGATCTGTCATTTGGTCTTGGTACTAGGGTCCAGACTTTATTTATTTCAAATTCATTTAACTCTTCCTGCATTACTTGCACCCAATTACCATCTTGAAGAGCTACTTCCACTTTTTTGGTTTAGTCTGAGATAGAAAGGAATGATAGAGACATTCATTTATTGTTGCTGTTCTAGTTCTGACACCTGCTTCAGGATCTCCAAGTCAGGTGTGTGTGATTTAGTCCACTTCCTTGCAGATGGAAGTTGATCTCTAGAACTGGATCCTCCTCCATGATCCATGCTGTCTCCATCAGCATTTTCTGATTATCCCCCTGAAGTTATGTTTTCTGAGATTCCAGAATTTGAGTTGGATCCTTCAGGAATTGAAGAATTAGAGTTTCCAAAATTGTCAGAATTTGGCTTATCAGAACCTGATGAATCAGAACTTGAAGAGCCAGTGACTGGTTTTGATGCTTCTTAAGAGTTTTGAGATGTGGTATGATCATCAACTTGCTCCCCCTGAACAGGTGCATTTTCCTTTGGAGCAGTTACTACAGTTTCACTAACATCAGAATTTAACCCGTCAGAACTTACAGGATCAGGATTTCGGTCATCAGAATTTACAGAATCAGAATTTACATCTTCATTTTCAAATCTCAGCTGATCATGATCATTGAAATCTTCAAGTCCTGTAATCTTTTTATCATCAAAAGATACATTGATAGATTCCATGACAACCCTTGTTCTTAAATTGTAGACTTTGAAGGCTTTTGTGGAAAGTGGATATCCAACAAAAATTCCTTCATTAGCTTTTAGATCAAATTTTGACAGCTGTTCAGGATGATTCTTAAGAACAAAACACTTACATCCAAATACATGAAAGTATTTGAGATTTGGCTTCTTTTTCTTCACCATCTCATATGGTATTTTTCCATGCTTGTTTATGAGTGTAGCATTCTGTGTAAAACAAGCAGTCTGCACAGCTTCATCCCAAAAATAGGTTGGTAGCTTTGCTTGATCAAGCATAGTTCGTGTAGCTTCAATAAGAGTCCTGTTCTTTCTTTCTACAACTCCATTCTGCTGTGGAGTTCCAGGTACAGAAAATTCCTGCTTTATTCCTTACTTTTTGCAGAACTCTTCCATGATTGAATTCTTGAACTCAGTGCCATTATCACTTCTTATTATTTTAACAGAATTTTTGACTAACTTATCCAGCTTTCTGACATGATCAGTTAGAGTGGATGCAATTTCATTCTTCTTGTGCAAGAAATACACCCAAGTGTATCTTGTGAACTCATCCACTATAACCATAGCATATTTCTTCTTTATAATAAACATGACATTGACTGGACCAAATAGATCAACATGCAGTAAGTGATAAGACTCAAGAATTGAGGATTCAGTTTTGCTCTTGAATGAAGATTTTCTTTGTTTTGCCTTTTGACATGAGTCACAAAGACCATCAGGAGCAAATATTGATTTTGGCAGTCCTCTCACAAGATCTTTCTTTACTAGCTCATTTATGTTGTTGAAATTTAAATGAGAGAGTCTCTTGTGCCAATTCCAGCTTTCATCATTTGATACTCTGCTTAACAGACAGATTGCAGAACCATCAAAATTTCTTAAAAGTCTGGCTTTATATATGTTAGCATGTCTGTAACCTTTCAGAACCACTTTCCCTGTAGAATTACTTACAACTTCACAGTGTTCTTCAAAGAAATCCACATGATAACCTCTGTCACAGATTTGACTCACACTTAGCAGATTGTGTTGAAGTCCTGAGACAAGAGCTACTGTTTTAATTATGACATTCCCAAGATTGATATTGTTGCCATCTCCATAAGAAACTCCTGGGCCAGCTTTCTCCATAAAGTCTGATAGCAGGGCTTTATTTCCGGTCATATGTCCTGAACATCCACTGTCCAGAACCAGGATGTTTTTCTTGTTGCCCTGTAATCACAAAGACCACTATTGATTAGTTTTAAGGACCTAGACTTGCTTGGATCCTTTGGCCTTGTTAAGTTTGTCATCTTTGCAGCGGATGTAGTTTCATAGTTTATGCTAACATGCTTTTTATCAGACTTTATATCAGACTTTGCATCAGAATTTACACTAGAAGGAATTACACTAATTTTCTTTAATGAAGGTTTTATTTCATAATAATCATAGTACAAACTATGATATTCCTTACAAGTATAAATAGAATGCCATAAAATACCACAATGAAAACAAGGATTTTATGGTTTAAACCTAACAGACTGACTCTTAACTCCTGATCTAGGAGGTAAAGAGTTTATATCTTTATTTTTCCTACAAAAAGAAGCAAGATGGTTAGAGTTTTCACAATTATAGCATTTATTTCTAGGAGCATTGGGAACATGCATATAATTATTACTTTTATTCACACCTTCCTTTCCATTCCTATTTTTCCTAGCTTCCTTTACCTTGTTCACATTTTTAATCTCTTTCAGCTTATACTTAAGCTGCTTCTTTGTCATTAAGCCAATATTTACTAAAGCTGGTTTATCCTGTTTTAATTTGTCAGAAGTTGACTTTTCTTTGACTTCTGTTTTAGAGTCTTTCATCTCTTCAGATCAGACACAACTTTTTTTGCAACAAATTTAACAGGATTTACCTTTGGCTTTTCAGTCTGTTTGATAACAATTGTCTTAATTTGCAAAGTCCCTTTCTCACTTTTACCATCTTTATAACCTAACCCTTCTTTCCAGTTTCCACTACTTAGAATATTCTGATTTGTTCTGCCTGAGTTAGTCCAAGTCCTGATGATTTCTCTTTCTTTTTCTAATTCAGTTTTTAGATAATCATTCTGTTTAAGCAATTCATTCTTAACATACACAACATTATCTCTCTCTGTCTGAATAGTGTTCATCTTGACTAACTCTTTTTCAAGATAGCTATTTCTGTTTTTGTACTTTAGATTTTCAGATTTTAATCTTTCATTCTTTAAAGTCTGATCTCTATAGCTAATATAAATGTTTTTCAGAAATAATCTCAACTCAGTAATATCTTCTGTATCAAAAGCAAGAGTTGATAGAGGTACCTTTAGTTCAGCAACATCAGAACTGCTATCAAAATTTGCCATTAAGGCATAGTTCACCTCTTCTTCAGATTCTGAAGTGTCTGCCCAGTTTTTCTTCTTTGTGATAAGTGCCTGGCGTTTATCACCTTTTCCTTTCTTGCAATCAGGAGAGATGTGGCCTCTTTCACCACAATTGTAGCATTTGACATTTGAGTTGTCTCCTCTGTCAGACTCTCCTCCTTTGTCTTTAGTCTTTCTGAGCCCTTTCTTGTCAGAACTTCCACCTTTCCTGGAAAACTTCTTACCCTTTCTGAATTTTTTGTAGGCTATCTTTGTGATACCCTTCACCATAAGAGCACACAGTTGCATCATCTCTGCATCAACATCCACTTCAGATAAATTTTCAGGTTCTGAATCATCATCATCAGAATCTGATGACTCTGAATCAGACTGTATGATGAGAGCCTTTCCTTTTGCCTTCCTAGAGACAATTGGCTTTTCTTCAGTCTTTAAAGCAACTATCTTAGACTTCCCTCCATGCCTCTTCTTTCTTAGCTCCATCTCAAGTTTATGAGTCTTGAGCATCCCATAGATTTCTTTTGCAGTCTTGCATCCAATCACCCTGTTTGACATGATATTGTCAAGTGCACTCTGAAGCAAGTGTCTTACTTTTGCATCCTTGCCTAGTGAAGAGATATCTTCAGTGGTGAGTTCTCTCTTTTCTTTGGGAATCATCTTTTGTGGCTCATTCCCAATTGCAACAGAAAGCTTTGTGGGCTTGTGTGGACCATCATAAATTATGTCTAAATATTCTGGATCTGTAGCTTCCAAAAACATGGCCATCTTCACACTCCATACAGGGTACTCAGACACCCTGAGCATGGGAACCCTGATGGTTTCATATCTATTGGTGTTTTGAATGGGTTGAACCTTTGCAGGTTCTTGAGGGTCTTGTGTTTTTGATTGATCAGACATGATTGATTGTTTGTTTGGATCTTAAATTTTTGTAAGCTTAACAGATTGGCTCTGATACCACTTGTTAGGCCTCAGTGATACTATAGAAGGGGGTTGAATATAGTATCTACAATTAATTCGATTATAAACACAAGTATGTAACATAAAACAAGCTTATTCAATATATCAAACTCTGTTACAGTAGGTTTAATCTACTCTCTCAGTGATGTATGATATCACTAAGAGCTGCTAGGGTTACAATGAATAATATTCTCGTGAATGATAACACATATAGTGTAAACCCTAATCTATGTTTATATACTACACAGTTACAAGATATCTCCTAATTGATATGATATGTTCTGTTTCCTAAAATACATCAATCAAAGATTATCTACTGTAGTCCTTTAGATGTAAAACTCTCCAAGCATATCTTCTTTCGTTTAATCCAGATCATCTCCTGTAAATCAGCCGCTTTTCATCCCTGAAGTGTATCCGCACTTAAGTTATGATGTAAGTCCCGATGGCTTAAGTTCTGATAACTTCCTGTCTTCAGTAAGTTCTGATTTCCAGTTAAGTTCTGATAGTAAGTTCTGAGACTTAACAAATCAGATTAGACATGACATCACAAATATATCTAACAGTTTTTATATAAACTACTTTACTTGTTATTCATATAGGGGTACTATTGAGTAATTGATAACTCACCCTTGCAGCTTGGTTTGTATTTATCTATTGCAGATGCCTAGAAGACCAGTTAGACCTTGGCAGCATAGGGTGTCAGCCCCTCCCCTCCTGACTCCTCCGAGGTAGCATGTATCAGACCATGAGGTCTGATAAGTTGTTGTAATAAGTTAGAGTGTGAGGCTTGTAATACCCCCAAATTCGGGGTCGGGGATCCGGGTTGTCACGAGTTCCATTTTCCTTAATAACACTCAATCTTAATAAATAATCAACTACTCTGTACTGTGACCCCACAATAAACACACACACCACAAGTTATAGTCTCAGAAATGAACACTCAAAAATAACACAAGTCCTTATATTCCACAATTATAAACCGTTACACCTTAAAAAGGTTCTGAATAAATTTACATATTCCTTGCCATTATTACAATTCATATTATACATAAGTCTGGTTCATCAATAGTTGAAAAACTAGCCTATTGGTAGCTCCTACCTCAGCTACGGCGACATCAACGCTTCCAGAAGACTGCGGAACATTTTCTAACCGCTTGCGAATCGGGAGCTTGGTCCTGTTCATCTTTTCTATCTGTTATTGTGTGATGAAAGAAGAAAGCAAGGGTGAGCAGCAAGCCCACCAAAATAATATGTATAATGATTAACAATATATGAGCCTTCTCATAGTACTCATGAAAGTCTTGGTCAAAAGAAATGAACCAAGTTTGATATCTTAATGCGATGATGTCGCAAAATATTCAGTATATATACATATATACTTTTCAAAATCTTGGAAGTCCTCTTCCATGCATAATATACAAAGAGTTCCAGTTTATAACTATATAAAAATATCGTTGCAAGGTGATCTCATATATCTACCCTTGTCTCAACGTTTTTCTGAAAATCTTTGATATGCATAAGATAATCATTAACTAGATATAAGTTGAAAATATGAAGTTACAAAATACCCCAATATACTTATATCTTTTCCAAATATTACTTGAACTACCACCGTTCAAGTTATAATCAGTTCAAAAGTTCATCACACAGATGAGACTACAAGACAAGATTTGAATAGATTCAACCTTTGAATATCATTATAAATAATGAAGTTACGAGATACTTTATTAAATCCCGATATATATATATACACCTATATATATACATTTTATACACTCCTTGAAAACCTCTGTTATGAAAATTATAAACAGAGTTGCAATATCCAATGAATTTGGAAAGGAGAAAACCTTGACATAAACCTGATATCTTGCTGATCAGGTAAAGATACCAATAAGTAACCTTTTCTACTAGTAGATGGACGAATTCCCCACTGGTCATCACCCTGGCCGCAATAGGACCTTATGCTGGACTGCCAATCAGCCACTTACGCATTTGATGGACTCCCACTGAGCCACTTACACTTTCATGGATGCCCACTGAGCCCATGTTGCTTATGCCGACTCAAATAGATGAACTTACTTCCCGAACGATGGGCAAGTAATCAAGATGTTTTCTCAAAACAGCAACCTCGTTGCGAATGTAAAATACACCACTGAGCCGGATCCCTCAAGTTTTGAACGAGTATTTAAATCCCCTTTAAAAGGAAGATCTTAAGTATAAAAATGAGTTTTGGGATCCGCTCTAACTTTTAAAAATCATTTTGAAGACTCGAAAACACTTTAAGAGTGTTTGGAGTAATGCTAATTTAATGAAATAAATCAGTCCCAATATATTAGAAAATATCTGAATATTATTATTTAAATAATATTCCCATAAAGAATAATCTTTATAAAAATAATTGAAGTAGAAGTTTTAAAACTTATACTTGAAATGAGTATTAAATAACCAAAGATATACTTATACGAAAGTACTATCTTTATTTGAATAATCAAAGATAAGTTTGATTATCGACACCTTATTCTTTAATAAAATAAAGAACATATCTCAGCAAATAATCGGAGTCATAGATCCTCAAATGAATATTCAAATAATATTCATTAAATAATATAAACTGAGTCATAAGCCCTCGAATGAATATTCAAATAATATTCAATAAATAATATAAAAGAGTCATAAGCCCTCGAATGAATATTCAAATAATAAAATAAAAGGAGTCATAAGTCCTCGAATGAATATTCAAAATAATTTTTATTTAATAAAATAAAGAAGTCATAAGCCCTCGAATGAATATTCAAAATAATATTCATTTAATAAAATAAAGAAGTCATAAGCCCTCGAATGAATATTCAAAATAATATTCATTTAATAAAATAAAGAAGTCATAAGCCCTCGAATGAATATTCATAATAATATTCATTTAATAAAATAAAGAAGTCATAAGCCCTCGAATGAATATTCCTAATAATATTCATTAAATAAAATAAAGGAGTCATAAGCCCTCGAATGAATATTCGTAATAATATTCATTAAATAAAATAAAGAAGTCATAAGCCCTCGAATGAATATTCGTAATAATATTCATTTAATAAAATAAAGGAGTCATAAGCCCTCAAATGAATATTCGTAATAATATTCATTAAATAAAATAAAGTTATCGAATAAACCTTATTCGATTAATAGTTTTAAAAACTATATCAATATATATATATATATATATATATATATATATATATTATACTCGGGAGTCTCGCCTCCCGGTTTTAGAAAAAGTTCACCTTTTGATACCCTATACTAAGGTTATACGCAAATACCGCTTATCTCTAGCATAGGTATTATGCAACGAATAAGCATTTGAACCAATAGATATATAAATCAAGAATACGAAACAGGCATGCATATATACCATATCACATGCTACAATATATCGCAAGAATTTGCTAATAACAAATATGCATTTATCACAAGATCATGCATATACACATATACATCACAACAACAATATAACGAGTAGAAAACTTGCCTGAGCGATTGGGGGTTACAAATGGATCGGGACGAGTCTGGTAACCTATAAACAACATATAAGTTGGAATTAAACCGAAGTCACTTGTAAATCTATACTTTAACCAAATTAGACTCTAACGCTCGCTTTGCGCTTACTGATTCTCTTAAGTCGCTCGAGTACCCTCGGCTCCACCATTTTTAATAAATTAACCATTACGAGTTTTTAGGCGATTCCTTCGCGAGTGTCTTACCAACTGCCTATTACACTTTACATAAATGTTTCATACTCCAATTAGTCCTTTAAGGTCTTTAACCTATGTTTCAAAGTAAGGCAAGGGGTAATGTTTCGTTCGCGAAACATTGTTACTTAAAACGGCCGTTTCTCCTAAACCGTACATCGGAATCAGACGAACCACATATCAAAAAGAAGCTTGTAACATGAACTATCTAAACATGGTAATGGTCAAAACCTAGCAGGGAGTTCTCGGGTCCTAATGTTATGAACAAAAGCAGTCTAAAGTAAATCGAACATTACGACGACTATGTTTACGCGATTTCCAAATTTTTTACCATTCCAAATCATATCAATCCAACTACCAATCAACAACAACTCAAGATACACATCAATGCTACTGATTTCAGTCATAATAAGCTCAAGGATCTCAATCCAATAATATATTATAACATCTCCAAATTCAACTAAACTACTTAACAATTAAGCTCGAATCATGCTTATCATTCAAATTACTACTCATCCATCCAAACCATCTCCAAACTTCAACATTCAAACTTATTACTAAAGGGTGTGAAGATTTATACCTTTCTTGGAGGGTGGAAAGTTACTAGGAAGCCTTATGGAGCCTCCTACAAGCATGATCTTTCCAAAGAAATCAAGAACACAAAGTTAGGCTTTGAAGTTTCTAAAAGTCCGATTTAAAGAACTGTAAAAATGAGGGTCTTACCATACTTATTTAGAAGAGACTTGGGAACAAGAGTTATAGGCCATCTCAATACCTTTCCAACGAGCTATAGAATACAACATTTGAGTGAGTATTGAAGGAGATATGGCAGTTTGAAGTTGCTGAGTTTGTTTTAGCCGAGAGCTTTCTTCTTGAAATGGGAAAGTCAACTTTCAATTTGTATTTGTGTTATGATATTTGTTGGTTGGTTGCTTCCTTTTGTCTTGGAATTAAATTAAATTTTTACCATGGTGAAAAATGTGTGGCTCACAATCAACCAACCAATCCTTCCCACTTGTCATGCTTAGGTCATCAAGCTTAGGTCATCTTGTTACACTTGTCTTCTTCTTGTTGGTTTGATGACATCATCATCCCTAACCTCCTTGATTAACTCCTAATTGCTTGCCTAATGACCGCTGATCTGTTATACGGTTCGCTTAACTTTCGTTCTCGTTTATCGTTTGAGGAATCATATCTGGGATCTTATCACTTGGGTTCCCCTAAACCTTCCTCAATATTTTATATTCCTTTTTATGATCCTCTCTTAAAATCCTTGAATTTAAATCCTATTTATCATGTTACCTTATACTCACTTCTTTCTGTATCTGGTGGATTTCCGGGAAAAATCAAAGTGTTCGGAATTGGATTCTGACGATCTTTACATACACTTATATACCATATAGAGTACTAATAAAATCTCAGAATATCAATAACAGAACCCCTACATAGTGTGGCATTAAAAGTTTTCTTATTCAGCATAATCAGCAAAATCACTATTCATAAGGGTTTCAAAAATTCCAAAAATTGGGGTTATTACAGTCTCCCCTCCTTAAAAGGATTCCGTCCCGGAATCAGATAGAAAATGAATAGGGATACTTTCTTAGCATTACACTTTCTAACTCTCAAGTAAATTTTCCCACATTGTGGTTCTTCCATCAAACTCTGAATAGTTTGATAACCCTTCTCCTAAGCACTTGTTCCTTTTTCAATCTATAACCCTTCCTGGTTGCTCCATATAGGTTACGTCTGGTTGCATGTCTATGCGCTCACATGCTCCTATTTATCTGGCATCCGAATTACACTTCCTTAACATTGATACGTGAAACACGTTATGACTTGCTACATGTTCTGGGGTAAGGCTAGCTCATATGCTAACTTCCCAATACTTCTTAATATATCCAAGGGTCCGACAAATTGTGGACTTAGCTTTCCTTTCTTTCCGAATCTCATCAATCCTTTCCAAGGGTTTCCAAGGGGATACCTTTAACAACACTAGGTCCCCTACTTCCTATTCTTTGTCCTTTCGTGTCAAATCAACATACTTCTTATGTCCATCTTGGGTTACTACCAGCCATCCTCTGATTAGATCTATTATATCCTTGGTCCTTTGGACTACTGCGGGTCCGAGCATCTTGCGCTCTACAACTTCATCCTAACATAAGGGAGATCGACATTGTCTTCCCTCAAGGATCTCATAAGGCGACAACTCGATAATGACATAAGATCTATTATCGTAAGAAAACTCAATCCGTATTAAGTGATCATTCCAATTTCTTTCAAGTCTATTGCACAGACTCTCATTATAGCTTTTAGCATTAGAGCTTTTGCTTCTCAATACCCATTCTTTTCCAGTTCGTAATCGCTACTACCTTCCGTTCCTAATATTATACTGGTTATACTTTTGCTCGTTAGCGTTCTATAACCTTTTAATAACCTCGTCAACCTTAGTATCACGAATGTGTTTCCATTCCACATACCACCACAACTTTACTACTCCTTTTTCAGCTGCTTCTATCTTCGAAAGCTTAGTCCTTCATATAGAAGTAAAAGAATTTATTGAGAGATCACTATGATCATGAACACTTGTTACATTGCATAGTTAGTACAGAAGGTGGCCATCCTTTAGTACTTGACAAGCAATTAAACAATATATGGTATCCTACTCGGCTTCTATCACACAGATAGATAGTCATTCGGCAATACCTCCCCTTCTGGAAGGGTTGTTCTTCTCAGCTTATATGAAATGAAAAGAAGAGAAAAGAACGAATTGAAGAGAATTGTATATGTGAAAAAAAAATATACTGCCACCAAATATCTGGCTTGGAACCTACCTCTGAACTATAGAGGTTTGATATAGGAGAACAAAACATATGTGTATTTATATCAACATCAAGTATCATAGCATCGCATTTTACATGCTTAAATATTTACTATTCCATCCATCATTCTATGGACCCATGCTCTTGCTCGAGCTTATACACAATCACCTTTGAAACTCCCTCGACATCGAAAATCGAATCTGGGTTTTCATTCTAGACATCACCATTACTAGAATTCTATGCTTGCACTGTAACCTTCCTCGTATAGTAATACGACTCTCTATTGATAAGAAGGAATAAGTATTCAATAGGTAGATAATCGACTTAATTAGTCTATCAATGATAACTTATACATCACCATAACCCGATTAGTGGTACTTAATCTCAACATCCATTCCAATACAACTCTTACGGTTGTAATTAATTGGCTCATTACCCGCAGAATCATTCCTGCACTACTAGGGTCCATCGTTGACCTACTGTAGTCATTCATTTTCCATGAAGTCTTAATAGATAACCATACAGAGTCCATACATCTCGTATCGAATTCTTCTAAGGAGGTAACATGATCACCGTTCATGATTCATGAAGAACACTCCTGAACTTGACGTACATATGACATGAAGCTGATAAAATTACAGAAGAATTTCAATGAAAGCAACGATAGCAGGTTAATACCATTATTAACCATATGTCTTTATTGGGAGACATGAAGCTCAAAGGTTCATTTAGTCCTTTCGTAACATGGTCCTGGCTTTTCTTAAGATATGACCTTCTAAGATAGATAGCCCGCTCACGGTGATTACAAAAATTAATCTTTACCCAACTACTATCACGGTTGAGTATCACACAATCATCAGAAGGAATGTCAATTTTCCACACCATAATACAACCTTCACAGCCTTAACCATTATCACTATATTCCTCTGGCACGAGCGCCTATAATTGCCCTCTTACACTTAAAGTGTCGGCCACCTCTTTGGCCTTTCTTGATAGTAATATTTCCTTACAATCAATGTCATTTTAACCACCTTCACTAAATTTTCTACCTCATTTCCAATCACTGCTTGTGTGAAGATGTTTTCCTTAAAATCTGATGAGTAAAAAAAAATATCACCATTTTTCCATAAGTTATTGCCTCAGTCTTTAGAGGTTAATCACTGTCACGACTGACTCTCAATCATACTTAGAACATCTTTTATCCTAGGCCCTAATTGCCCTGAACAATTTCGACCTTTACTGGTTCGATCCATACTTTCTCGTGGTTTAATACGTGCCCCACTTGGCATCATTATAATTACGTCATATTTCCTTTATCAACATTTTTATTCTTGAGAATTTTGAATATTACCTTTCTCCTTGTAAAACCTCTAAGGTTATCCTCGAATCATTCCTCCTGTATTCCCTAGATACAGGGCATATCAAGATACCATTTATTAATACCAGAATCATTGTCTATATACTTCTGAAAAATTTCTCCACTGATTCTTAAAGGTTGTTATTACCTTAATCCTTTCCAATTCATACTGTCAAAACTCACACTATCCCTATTAAGGGTGAAATTCCAACCTTTATGCATTCCCCGAGGATTCATTTTAAGTTACCGATGTTCTATCCTTAATTCCACCTTTAAAAGGTACATGCATCCTTCCATGGATAAATCAAGTCATATATCCCTGATAAGGGTATCTTATTCAATCATTCCCACCTCGATAGTATATGCCTAATTTCACAATAACATCTCTATTCAAAATGAGGTCAATCAATATGGCCTCCAAAAGATAAGAACGGTTATCCGCTTTTCTTGCCTGATTCAGTAATGATAACAGGGATGTTCTAGAAGATGTTTATCGTGTTCAACGTGAACCTTTTAGTTCTAACTACTCATTTACCTCTTTTATTTATCTCAACAGTCACCTCAATATTGGGATATCTTTTATACCTGGCGTCTCCCTTTCTGGGTATCATGCCCCCGGTCTTACACTTCACATTCTTGAAGGTCACTTCCTTCATCTAATTTTCCTAATTTCTTACTTTCTTGTCTCCTCAGTCCATCCGTGTTTCCTTATTAATCAATCGATCTATCTCAAATTTTCATCGAATACTGTCAACTTCAAGGGAATTAACTTTACATATCGCTTACGCCTTCAAACCTTGAATTTATCTCATGATCAGTCACCATCGCGCTGATGATGACACACTTCTCTATATTTATTGCAAGGGTTTCTTAGGGTTTCCCATACCTAACTCCCTTATCACTTCTCAACTCTATTTCCTTTATATCCCTTTATACTCCTTCCCTTTTCAGTCTTTTATTTTCGTTTCCATTACAACCATTACATGAACCAACACAACATAAGCATTGATTTCAAACATCCCGTCATTCTGGATTCGTGTCCTCAGAACGAATCTTGACAACTTTTACAACTTAGATTCATAATTCATCATACTCGTCCGCTTTTGTTCAGGCTCTAAAGCTTTTACACTACCTCCATAACCTTGGGAAGTACTTTCCCGAAAACAATTGTCTGAACTTTAATCAGTTTATTATAACCTCTGGCTCCGTGCCTTTCTTGGCCTTTCACCAACGGGTGGCCTCTCTCTTACGGGGGTAAGTGACAAAAACAGTCTTTTGTGCTTCGTCAATCATTTATAATCTCAAATAATTCCTATATTTCCTTTAGCCAGGCTCTTGCCTCGACTGGGTCAAACTGTTCCAAGGAACTCTGAGAGCTTAGCGACTTAAAGGTCATGAAAGGATTTCCTACCGCGTTATTTCCTCAAGGTGGTGGTTGGGAATAAAAGTATAAGTTCTGTTTAGACAGGTCCATGAATTTCCATATAGGAGTACCATCTCGGGTCTCCTTATCTTGCTCGACTTCTATTTTCTCAGTATGAAATGTTTCATCCTTCTCCCATACTTGGGGTTATCTTGTACGTTAAAATCCTTATTTTCCACTTTATTATGTTATGGGTTCCTTCTATCTTGATGACGTCCTCCCTGACTATCACATTCAGGGTTTGCCCTAAATCTTATTCCTTCAACTATGACTTTCATCTAGGATCTCATCTTTAAGCTCTTAAACATTTGGAACCCAAATTCTATAGGAATACCTCATTATTCCCTTATCATCTTTCTCGGTATTAATCTCATATCTATTTGTTGGCTCTCTGCCTTCATTCATCACTTTTTCTGGCACAATATGTTCTTTTCCAATAATTCGGTCTGTCTTGCAATCTCAAACAGCTTTTCGGTACCGGCTCCGGTTACCTTCACTTCTATTTCCATTTTCTCAAAATCTCTTATAAACTCTCTCAAAGACATTATCATCTTGAGTCTCTCTTTTTTACTAAGGGCATCAGCCACCACATTGGCTTTCCCCGAATGATAAAGAATCTCATAATCGTAATCCTTGATTAGCTCTAACCACCTCATTTGGCGCATGTTGAGCTCTTTCTGCGTGAAAATGCACTAGAGCACTTATGGCTTGTGTAAATCTCGTACTTCTCTCCATACAAGTAGTGCCTCCAATATTTAGGGCAAAACTATTGCCATGAGCCCAAGCTCATGGGTGGGGATATCGAATTTTATATTCCCTTAATTGTCTTGATGCGTACGCGATTACCTTGTTGTGCTGTATAAGAAGTACCCTAATTCCTTATACGAAGCGTCACTACACATCACAAAATCTCCTTTTCGATCCGGCAATGCCATCATAGGGTTCGTCACCAATCTTTGCTTCAATTCTTGAAAGTTGTTCTCGTATTTCTCTGTCCATTCAAACTTCTCAGTCTAACGAGTAAGCCGCGTTAAAGGGGGCTACTCTCTTTACAAACTTGAACGAACCTCCGATAGTGACCGACCAATTCTACCTCTGGTAGTCGACCTAACCATGGTCATCAATTTATCAGTGGTCCTTTATTCATTCTTGTCAGGATCCTCCATGGGATCCTCCTCAGCAACTATCCCTTCTAGGACAACATCCTCAACATGAACATCATCCGATCCCACGTTAGGATGCTCTATCGGATCCATAATCTGATCTCCAATAAGTAATAAAACATCATCGCGTTGTTGCTCCTCAACCTTAGGGTTCGGAGTCCCGCTACCAGATACGATAACAAACTACGCTTCTATCACGATATTTATAAGGGTTCCCATAAGGGTTTTAACTGTCAGTACTACGTTAGGTAGCCCGACTAGGAACTTGGCAAGAGTTCTTATTATCTTAGTGAACTTATTATCTTAACGTCACATCATCTCTGAGGTTTATAACGCTTAGCTCAGATACCACTTCTGTAACACCCCCAAATCCGGGGTCGGGGATCCGGGTTGTCACGAGTTCCATTTTCCTTAATAACACCCAATCTTAATAAATAATCAACTACTCTGTACTGTGACCCCACAATAAACACACACACCACAAGTTATAGTCTCAGAAATGAACACTCAAAAATAACACAAGTCCTTATATTCCACAATTATAAACCGTTACACCTTAAAAAGGTTATGAATAAATTTACATATTCCTTGCCATTATTACAATTCATATTATACATAAGTCTGGTTCATCAATAGTTGAAAACCTAGCCTATTGGTAGCTCCTACCTCAGCTACGGCGGCATCAACGCTTCCAGAAGACTGCGGAACATTTTCTAACCGCTTGCGAATCGGGAGCTTGGTCCTGTTCATCTTTTCTATCTGTTGTTGTGTGATGAAAGAAGAAAGCAAGGGTGAGCAGCAAGCCCACCAAAATAATATGTATAATGACTAACAATATATGAGCCTTCTCATAGTACTCATAAAAGTCTTGGTCAAAAGAAATGAACCAAGTTTGATATCTTAATGCGATGAAGTCGCAAAATATTCAGTATATATACATATATACTTTTCAAAATCTTGGAAGTCCTCTTCCATGCATAATATACACAGAGTTCCAGTTTATAACTGTATAAAAATATCGTTGCAAGGTTATCTCATATATCTACCCTTGTCTCAACGTTTTTCTGAAAATCTTTGATATACATAAGATAATCATTAACTAGATATAAGTTGAAAATATGAAGTTACAAAATACCCCAATATACTTATATCTTTTCCAAATATTACTTGAACTACCACCGTTCAAGTTATAATCAGTTCAAAAGTTCATCACATAGATGAGACTACAAGACAAGATTTGAATAGATTCAATATTTGAATATCATTATAAATAATGAAGTTACGAGATACTTTATTAAATCCCGATATATATATATATACACCTATATATATACATTTCATACACTCCTTGAAAACCTATGTTATGAAAATTATAAACAGAGTTGCAATATCCAATGAATTTGGAAAGGAGAAAACCTTGGCATAAACCTGATATCTTGCTGATCAGGCAAAGATACCAATAAGTAACCTTTTCTACTAGTAGATGGACGAATTCCCCACTGGTCATCACCCTGGCCGCAATAGGACCTTATGCTGGACTGCCACTCAGCCACTTACGAATTTGATGGACTCCCACTGAGTCACTTACACTTTCATGGACGCCCACTGAGCCCATGTTGCTTATGCCGACTCAAATAGATGAACTTACTTCCCGAATGATGGGCAAGTAATCAAGATGTTTTCTCAAAACAGCAACCTCGTTGTGAATGTAAAATACACCACTGAGCCGGATCCCTCAAGTTTTGAACGAGTATTTAAATCCCCTTTAAAAGGAAGATCTTAAATATAAAAATGAGTTTTGGGATCCGCTCTAACTTTTAAAAATCATTTTGAAGACTCGAAAATACTTTAAAGAGTGTTTGGAGTAATGCTGATTTAATGAAATAAATCAGTCCCAATATATTAGAAAATATCTGAATATTATTATTTAAATAATATTCCCATAAAGAATAATCTTTATAAAAATAATTGAAGTAGAAGTTTTAAAACTTATACTTGAAATGAGTATTAAATAACCAAAGATATACTTATACGAAAGTACTATCTTTATTTGAATAATCAAATATAAGTTTGATTATCGACACATTATTCTTTAATAAGATAAAGAACATATCTCAGCAAATAATCGGAGTCATAGATCCTCAAATGAATATTCAAATAATATTCATTAAATAATATAAACTGAGTCATAAGCCCTCGAATGAATATTCAAATAATATTCAATAAATAATATAAAAGAGTCATAAGCCCTCGAATGAATATTCAAATAATAAAATAAAAGGAGTCATAAGTCCTCGAATGAATATTAAAAATAATTTTCATTTAATAAAATAAAGAAGTCATAAGCCCTCGAATAAATATTCAAAATAATATTCATTTAATAAAATAAAGAAGTCATAAGCCCTCGAATGAATATTCAAAATAATATTCATTTAATAAAATAAAGAAGTCATAAGCCCTCGAATGAATATTCGTAATAATATTCATTTAATAAAATAAAGAAGTCATAAGCCCTCGAATGAATATTTGTAATAATATTCATTAAATAAAATAAAGGAGTCATAAGCCCTCGAATGAATATTCGTAATAATATTCATTAAATAAAATAAAGAAGTCATAAGCCCTCGAATGAATATTCGTAATAATATTTATTTAATAAAATAAAGGAGTCATAAGCCCTCAAATAAATATTTGTAATAATATTCATTAAATAAAATAAAGTTATCGAATAAACCTTATTCGATTAATAGTTTTAAAAACTATATCAATATATATATATAAATATATATTATACTCGGGAGTCTCGCCTTCCGGTTTTAGAAAAAGTTCACCTTTTGATACCCTATACTAAGGTTATACGCAAATACCGCTTATCTCTAGCATAGGTATTATGCAACGAATAAGCATTTGAACCAACAGATATATAAATCAAGAATACAAAACATGCATGCATATATACCATATCACATGCTACAATATATCGCAAGAATTTGCTAATAACAAATATGCATTTATCACAAGATCATTCATATACACATATACATCACAACAACAGTATAACGGGTAGAAAACTTGCCTGAGCGACTGGGGGTTACAAATGGCTCGGGACGAGTCTGGTAACCTATAAACAACATATAAGTTGGAATTAAACCGAAGTCACTTGTAAATCTATACTTTAACCAAATTAGACTCTAACGCTCGCTTTGCGCTTACTGATTCTCTTAAGTCGCTCGAGTACCCTCGGCTCCACCATTTTTAATAAATTAACCATTACGAGTTTTAAGGCGATTCCTTCGCGAGTGTCTTACCAACTGCCTATTACACTTTACATAAATGTTTCATACTCCAATTAGTCCTTTAAGGTCTTTAACCTATGTTTCAAAGTAAGGCGAGGGGTAATGTTTCGTTCGCGAAACGTCGTTACTTAAAACGGCCGTTTCTCCTAAACCGTACATCGGAATCAAACGAACCACATATAAAAACGAAGCTCGTAACATGAACTATCTAAACATGCTAATGGTCAAAACCTAGCAGGGAGTTCTTGGGTCCTAATGTTATGAACAAAAGCAGTCTAAAGTAAATCGGATATTACGACGGCTATGTTTACGCGATTTCCAAATTTTTTACCATTCCAAATCATATCAATCCAACTACCAATCAACAACAACTCAAGATACACATCAATGCTACTGATTTCAGTTATAATAAGCTCAAGGATCTCAATCCAATCATATATTATAACATCTCCAAATTCAACTAAACTACTTAACAATTAAGCTCGAATCATGCTTATCATTCAAATTACTACTCATCCATCCAAACCATCTCCAAACTTCAACATTCAAACTTATTACTAAAGGGTGTGAAGATTTATACCTTTATTGGAGGGTGGAAAGTTACTAGGAAGCCTTATGGAGCCTCCTACAAGCTTGATCTTTCCAAAGAAATCAAGAACACAAAGTTAGGCTTTGAAGTTTCTAAAAGTCCTATTTAAAGAACTGTAAAAATGAGGGTCTTACCATACTTATTTGGAAGAGACTTGTGAACAAGAGTTGTAGGCCATCTCAATACCTTTCTAATGAGCTATAGAATACAACATTTGAGTGAGTATTGAAGGAGATATGACAGTTTGAAGTTGCTGAGTTTGTTTTAGCCGAGAGCTTTCTTCTTGAAATGGGAAAGTCAACTTTCAATTTGTATTTGTGTTATGATATTTGTTGGTTGGTTGCTTCCTTTTGTCTTGGAATTAAATTAAATTTTTACCATGGTGAAAAATGTGTGGCTCACAATCAACCAACCAATCCTTCCCACTTGTCTTGCTTAGGTCATCTTGTTACACTTGTCTTCTTCTTGTTGGTTTGATGACATCATCATCCCTAACCTCCTTGATTAACTCCTAATTGCTTGCCTAATGACCGCTGATCTGTTATACGGTTCGCTTAACTTTCGTTCTCGTTTATCGTTTGAGGAATCATATCCGGGATCTTATCACTTGGGTTCCCCTAAACCTTCCTCAATATTTTATATTCCTTTTTATGATCCTCTCTTAAAATCCTTGAATTTAAATTCTATTTATCCTGTTACCTTATACTCACTTCTTTCTGTATCTGGTGGATTTCCGGGAAAAATCAAAGTGTTCGGAATTGGATTCTGACGATCTTTACATACACTTATATACCATATAGAGTACTAATAAAATCTCAGAATATCAATAACAGAACCCCTACATAGTGTGGTATGAAAAGTTTTCTTATTCAGCATAATCAGCAAAATCACTATTCATAAGGGTTTCAAAAATTCCAAAAATTAGGGTTATTACAAGGCTTGTTGAATAAGCTAGTTGTAGTTTTGTGTAACCTAAATAATACTTGAACCTGTATCAGATCTTCGTTTGGGGTCGTGTTGATATAATAATGTTTAATTAGTAGTTTATATTTGTGGTTTGTTATATTTTTGTGACGTCAGCTCCTAACCCCGGGGTTGAGGCCGTCACAGTTGGTATCAGAGCTATAAGTTCAAGTCCCTGATTTAGGTTAGGAATTGAGTCAAAAAGGTATAAAAAGTGAGTCCTAAAGTATGAGTCAGCAACTCATTTAGAGGAGCAACCCTAAGAGTCAGTCGAGGGTTCCGACGACGTTACCCTAGCATCTATTGATGTTTTGATAGAACTTCCTTAACCTTGTTGTGTCTTTCCTATATATTTATATTGTTGACAGTGGCCCATAGTGAATTCCAGTTCTCCATCCCGGGAGAACAGATCAGACTTAGACAGTTCAGACTCTGAGGGGACCTTAGACATTGTAGCTGAGGAGACTCCTTTTCCTCCCCCCGCACCACTTCCTCCATTTGCACTGAGAGGTTTGTCAGGACCTAGTGCCCGTCCTCGTTGAGTACATAGGTTAGTATCTGCTATTAGGGACTTTCCACCAGGCTGTGGACCCAACTCTTCTTCCTCTAGACCTCCGGTCCCTCCATCTGCACCTACAGGTACCTCTTCCCCGATTCTATACCATGTTCACCGGGCGGTGAACAGGTCCTTTATCAAAGAGCAGAGCCCGCAGTTGGCCGCACATCTTGACCGGATAACAGTTGGGCCTTTTCAGGGCATCCCTGCCCCTTCACCTGATATTCCGGCCCGAGTGAGGTCTTTGACGTAGATTGTTGTTGAGAGAGCTAGGTGTATTGACCCTTTTATTAGCTCCGAGTTTAGAGCCATTCAGTACCAGGATCTGGTTAACTGGTTGGTGTTCGAGTTAGGGACTATTGGCGGCAACGATAGTGGCAGTGGTTAGAGCAAAGGGGCATCAGTGATAGATAGAGCTCAGAGTTGGTTTCCAGGAGTTCTGTAGTTGTTTTATATGTATATTATGTCGTTGTAGTATGTATTAGGCGAAGGCTGTTATGACAGCCAATTTTTTTTGTGTACCCAGTTCTATTATTAGTGTTGCACTGCAGCCGTTGTTTGGATCTTTGTACTATTGTTGTATTGTAGTTCTTCTATATAAAAGTTGTTGTTGGCTTTTATTTTTGCATTGTTGTTATTACTGTTACTGTCATTGTTGTATTTGATGCTGGTTTTATTAAATTTAGCTTGGCATCATGGGTGGACCCCAAGTAAATAAGGAGGGGAATATTTTATTGTGGCAGCGTTCTCCTGTGCATAAAAATGTTGCTACATGGGGGCTCAATTTTCATATAAAAATTTTTGTTGTGTTTCAGGAGAATGCCGCCCAAGAAGAATATTCCGTCCAATTCCTCCAATAGAAACTTTGATGGGGGCCCATCCATTGGTGAATTGCTAGATTTGCTGCGCCAACAGTCTAATCAGATGGTTTAGCAGCAAGAACAATTCCAACAGCAGCAACAACAATTTCTGCAATAGCAGCAACAACAACAACAATTCATACAACAACAGCACCAACAAATCCAACTACAACAACTGCAGCTTCAGCAGCAACACCGGCCGAGAGAGCTGAACCAAACTGTTAGTTTCAAATCCTTCCAGTCTGTCAAACCTCCAGAGTTTAAAGGTGAAGTAGACCCGGTTGCCACTAGAGTTTGGCTTAAAGAAATGGAGAAGGCTTTTACCCTTATTCAGGTCAGTGATGATTCTAAGACGGAGTATGCTAGTTATTTTTTCAAGGGTGAAGCAAATTTTTGGTGGGAATCCACGCGTGCGTTGGAAGGAGAGGGTCCTGTTTCTTGGACCAGATTTACGGAATTGTTCTTGTAGAAGTACTTTCCAAATTTTCTACATAATAAATTGGAAGTGGAGTTTTTGGAATTGAAATAAGGTGAGAAGAGTGTGTCAGTATATGAGGCCAAGTTCATGGAATTGGCCCGATTATCTCCTGGATATGTGAGTACAGAGATTCAGAAAGCAAGAAGGTTCCAACAAGGCTTGAAGCCTGAAGTTCATAGTGGAGTTGTGGCTTTACAACTTAAGACGTATATTTCCGTAGTCCAGGCCGCCCTAGTGATTGAGAGTGGTCAGAAGGTGGCCATAAAAAAAAAGGGCGATAAGAAAAGAAAGTCTGAAAGCGTTACTGATAAGGCGGATCAAGAGGAATCCAGTCAGAGGTTCCCGAGGCAATTTGGCTGAAATAGGAACAAGAGATTCAGAAGGGAAGGTTTTCCTCAGGTGAGACCAAGTGTCACCTCAGTTGCTTCTACCCCAGTTCAGTCAACCAAACCAGTAGTGGAATGTAAGTCATGTGGCAAGAAGCATAGTGGCCAGTGCAGAAAGGACATTCAATGTTTTAAATGTGATCAGAAAGGCCATTACACGTCAGAGTGTATTTCAGGGAATCCCGGAGTTACATGCTTCAAATGTGGGAAGGTTGGACACATTGCCAGAAATTGTAAGGTCGCTACTCAGGAAAGCGTAGGAGGTAGTGCATCCCAATGACCGACAACCAGCACATCAAAATCCGGAACCTTCAAGATGACCAAGAGATCTAATGCTCAGGATTCGGATGTAGTTGCAGGTACTCTTTCTCTTAATTCCATACCTGTTATAGTTTTGTTTAATTCAGGAGCGTCTAAGTCCTTTATATCAAAAGAATGTATGAATAAAATGGATTTAATGTTGGAAGATTTAGTTGAACCCTTGACCATAGAAGTGGCCAATCAGGATAAGATTTCAGTAAGCCAATTTTTTCCTAAGTGTCAACTAGAAATCCGCGGGCATTCCTTTTCAGCGGACCTAGTACCCTTTGAGTTAAGAGAGTTTGTCATGATTCTAGGAATGGACTGGTTATCCCAACATAAGGCAAATATTGATTGTAAGAAAAAGAAAATTTTGATGTATACAGAAAGTTATGACAAGATAAGTTATCAAGGACATAAGCAAGAAAGAAATTTCTCTCGATATTGGAAGTAAAGAAATTATTGAGACAAGGATGTGAGGAAACTTAGCCTATATTGTAGACACTAAGAAAGAGGCACCTAATCTGGACGAGATTCCAATAGTTAGGGAATTTCTGGATGTTTTTCCAGATGAGTTGTCAGGTTTTCCACCAGATCGTGAGATTGAGTTTTCTATTGACCTAATGCCTGGAGCTGAACCAGTTTCAAAGGCTCCCTATCATATGGCCCCAGTGGAAATGAAGGAACTAGCCAAGCAACTTCAGGAGCTTTTGGATAAGGGAGTAATTAGACCAAGTGTATCTCCGTGGGGCACACCAGTGTTATTTGTAAAGAAGAAAGATGGAAGCATGAGACTGTGTATTTATTATCGGGAACTAAATAAGTTAACCATCAAGAATAAGTACCCCATACCCAGGATTGATGACTTGTTTGACCAACTTAAAGGAGCGTGTTGTTTCTAAAAGATTGATTTAAGATCGGGTTATCATCAGTTGAAGATTAAGCCTGAAGACATACCAAAGACCGCATTTAGAACTAGGTATGAACATTATGAGTTCTTAGTGATGTCATTTGGATTGACCAATGCACTAGCATCTTTTATGGATTTAATGAACCGGGTGTATAAGGAGTACTTGGATAAGTTTGTTATTATTTTTATTGATGAAATCCTCATCTACTCGAAGAATAAAGACCACCATGCCGAACATCTAAGGATTACTCTACAAAGGCTAAGAGAAAAACAATTGTATGCCAAGTTTTCAAAATGTTAATTTTGGTTGGATGAAGTCCAGTTTTTGGTTCATATAGTGGGTAAGGATGGTATTAAAGTGGATCCCGTGAAGATTGAAGTTGTATCCAGATGGGAACAACCAAAGACCCCGACTGAAGTTAGAAGTTTTCTTGGAATAGCAAGATACTATCGAAGATTTGTGAAGGACTTTGCCAAGATTACAACTCCATTGACCAAGCTGACCAGGAAGAATGAGAAGTTTGTTTGGACCGAGAAATGCGAAGAAAGTTTCTAGGAGTTGAAAAAAAGATTAGTAACAGCCCCAGTGATAGCATTGTCAGATGAAACGGGAAACTTTGTGATCTTCAGTTATGCTTCTTTGAAAAGTTTAGGCTGTGTGCTAATGCAACATGATAAAGTAATTGCTTATGTATCCAGACAGTTAAAATCCCATGAGCAGAAGTATCCAGTACATGATTTGGAATTAGCAGCAATAGTGTTCGTACCAAAGCTGTGGAGACACTAATTGTACTGACAAAAGTGTGAAATCTACATGGACCATAAGAGTTTAAAGTACATATTCACCTAGAAGGATTTAAACATGAGATAACGAAGATGGTTGGAGCTGATCAAGGATTATGATTGTTCCATCAACTATCATCCGGGCAAAGCCAATGTGGTAAAAGATGCCTTAAGTAGGAAGGAAAGATTGAATGAGATCAAAGTTTTTGAGGAAATAGCAAGGGAATTAGAAAAGCTGAAAATTGAAGTTCGAGTGTCAGAAGGTAATAAAGAGCAACCAAAATTAATGGAAAGAATAAGGAAGTGTCAAGAGGAAGTTATGAATCAAGGATTGGATAATTTGACTGGAGAAGAAGTTTGTACTCTAAAGGATAACAAAGGTATGTTCAGGTTTTCTTCAAGAATATGGATTCCCAATGTGACTGAACTGAAGAATGAGATTTTGTGAGAAGCTCATAATTCTAGGTTTTTTATTCACCCGGGAAGTACCAAGATGTATCAAGATTTGAAGAAGAACTTCTGGTGGCCAAGAATGAAGAAGGAAATTGTAAAGTTGGTTAGCAAATGTCATATGTGCTAAATGGTAAAAGTAGAATATCAAAGGCCAAGTGGATTGTTGGAACCCTTGGATATTCCACAGTAGAAATGGGAAGAGATTGCAATGGATTTCGTAGTAGGATTGCCACAACGAAGTCGAAACCATGACGCTATTTATGTGGCGCCCCAAAATCCGGGGTCAGGAATCTCGGAGGCCACGCATCTAAACTACTACAACCACATAACTCACACTACAATATATAAATACTCACGCTTCACGACCCTACACTTATCACACACACACACTTACTTACAGGTTATTTTCTTGGAAACGAACCGTTCATAACTAGAGTAATTCAACCATCAAGTGATAATTATTACAACCCAAAAGTAGTTAAGTCTTACCGGGGAGTAACCTTTAAGTAAGGCTAGTCCGTCGGTCAAATATACGTTTCTTGTTTATTACTTTACATAAGTCATACTTATAAATAAGTCGAACTAAAAATACCTGAAAACCAATCCAGCTTATTCGGACTACCTTTGGTACAACACCAAACAATCTACGGAATAGCTGACCATTTCCTACCCGTTTCCTAGCTGTGGTTCTTATGGCAGGCATCTTGATTCACTATTGTGTTGTGTCAATTTAAGAAAACAAGTGTGAGCTATAATGTCCAGCATAATAATGTACAGATTGTAAATGACTGTATGCTAACGTACGTAAATCATCATATATGATAGTTATGTTTTATTTAAAATTAGTTTTCCTTGATGATACACACCTTCTTATGAAAACAATTTTTTAATGGATTTTATTATCCTGCGAATACCTTAAAAGTAAACCCAACACCTAGGCTTGGGTTACGGTATTGCATCACAATTCCAATTGGAAGAATTAGGACATTCGTTGGAGCCACCACATACGATGATCAGTCGTACTGTGATAAAAGTAACCTTTTCTACTAGTAGAAGGACGACACCTTCGTATCTCGGTTATCACCCTTGCCGCATACGGGCTATGTGTCCTCATTTAGGGTATACACACACTTCGCAGGTCCTTAGGTACATGTTGTACCGTTTCCTACGGTACCGGTAGTCTATCCAATACACGAAGTACTTGGATCCTACCCCTCCCTTGTCCTTTAGGAGATCCTATCATATCTCGAGAACTCGAACCACATCGAAGTTCCCCCAAGCATTTTGCTTGTTGATAGGAATAGCTTTACTTTATATATATATATGTACTTCCGAAAGTTTTCATCTGAAATTATTCGAATAATTTTCGAAATCAGAAAGTAATTTAAATCCATTTCTATGATTTTTAAATCATAAATAAACCCTTTAATAAATAATAATTAATTAAATGATAATCAATAAATAATTAAACCTTGAATGAGTTTATTCTTGTAAAAGAATATTTAAAATAATATTCCTCAACTAGTTTATTTCTAAGAAATCAATAATCTTTAATGTTTAATCAGGTTTGAAATAAATAAATGTTGGAGTATACTTCTCCCATAATAAAGGAATAGGTATATAATATTTATTATTTGAACAATAAAATATAGCTGAGGGAATATGATCGTTGGAAAATCGTTTTAATAAAAGTTCGAGGTATTTTAATGTTTCGTACGTGGACGTTGAGTCCCATTAAAACGTACTATTATGGACTTGTAATCGTCCTATAATATCACCGGAATGATTCCCGGGTTTTTATCTTGAAATACCGACCGTCTCTCGGTCTTATTATAATATGTTACGCTTATAGCGGAATTAAACATTTCACGATATATACTTATCGTACAACATTGCTATATTATGCAAAATTCAATAACTATGAATCATGGCAAACATGGTACTTATGCAATGATAATAAAACAATCCTTTCACAACACAACAGTAAATGGAGTTGGGTTCGTAAACTTGCCTGGGTATCTCGAAGTGGAGGATGCTCTAGGTTCCGCTCGGAAATCTATAATCATAACATAATTCACTTTGTTAGGTCCCGTTCTAATTTACGGCGACTCGCACTCATGCGCTACTTATTAAGAACCCTCTCAACTTATATTACCCTTATTATTCCTTTAAGTTCTTATTGACATCATGGTCGCTTCATTTTTTTAAGTATCTTAGGTTCATTTTCATTTTCGCCGTCGGCTCCGCTTATGGATTCTACATTTTCTAATCGCGCGGCCTCGGCTCCGATATTTTAATAAAACTGAAAATTCATTATTTTCACTTTAAATTTTTATAGCAGTTAGGAAACTCAATATTTTACGCTATGTAAAAATTTCATGATTTATGAACACATTTAAGTCGATCCTTTATATTTTCAAAGTTCGTAATTCGTAGCAGTTTTTGTAGCGTAAATCACTTTTTAGTAAAACGGCCATAACTTTTGATCCGTAAATCGGAATCAAGCGATTCAAGAGCCTAAACGATCCTTATAACATTTTCTATCATAATCAAGGGTTTCAAGAAACTACAGTTTACATCTTCGGGACTTTCTGCAGTAACTTAAAGTTACGATTAATTTATTTTAACGGAATTACATTTACGATCGGGGTTTCGTTTACGCCCTAACTCTTAACACAACCACCAACAATCATCATCTCATCATCAACACATAAACTCCTCTCAAGAACATCATGTTATTGAGGCAACAACAATCAACCTCACATCTACTTAACTAAACATCAAGATTTCAACAATACCACTTCTAAAACTAGGTTTACATCCACATACTAAATGGATCTTGAAAATTAATCTTAAATAAAGTTGGGCCAAAGATTTTTACCTTTAGGATGGTGGAGTCTTGGAAGTGTTTGGTATGATTTTTGGAACCTAAAACCACCATTGAAATCAAGAAACCAAAGAAGTGTTACTATTCATACTATTCACTAGTAACTTTCTTGATTTTATTTCACCCATCAAACCTTGATGAAAAGAGATGAAAGAATTTTCTTACCTTATTTTGGTTGTTAGGAAGCTTGAGAATTAATGGGATGATTTTACCATGGCTAGAACTTGAGTTTTGATTTTTGAATTTCTCCATTGGAGATGAAAAAATCGAATAGAAGAATGAAGGGGGGGGGGAGAAGTTTTATGCTTGCTTCCTTTGGTTGCTTCTAGGAAATGGGATGGGTGATATCTTTTTATTGATTGATATTCTTCCTAGTATAGAATCCTAGGTTTATTCCTTGTTGCCAAATCCATAGATAAATCCAAGTAGCTTACTAGTTTTCCAAGCTAAACTACATGTGCTAGCTTCCTTAGCACACTATTTGGCTAGCTTGCTTGATCATCCTAAGTTTAGCTTACTATTTGATAAAGTAACCATGGTTACTTTCTTACCATGATTAGTTAGTGCGTTATGTTATTTAATCGTTTACGCGTTCGCTCGGTCGCTTAAGCTTTTTCGTAATACTTACTCGTAAATGGTTCACGACGTAATTCCTTTCGTATTTATTCCTTATATTTTGAATTATCATACTTGAATATAAATCCGTAAGGTTTTAATCTTGTAATTATATTGGGATTCCCATAATCCTCAATGAGTCGTAAATATGGTCTTTTTTTTCAAAGTTCATTTTTTTCGAAAACTAATGGCGTTTACATACTCATTTGGTACGTATAACCGTAATATCAACTCCGAAACTCATTTTCTCATGTACTACATAGTGTGGGCTCAAAAGTTTTTTCCGTCTGTCAGGGTTACTATTCATTAACATTTTACAAGGTCTTAAAAATTCGAGTCATTACAATTTGGGTAATCATTGACTTGTTGACGAAGTCCGCACATTTCCTCCCTATCAACGAAATATATTTTTTGGAAAAGTTAGTTAAGTTGTATTTAAACGAAATAGTAACCAAGTATGGAGTTCCTGTGTCCATCATATCAGAACGAGACCCAATATTCAATTCAAGGTTTTGGACTAAGTTTCAAGAGTGTCTAGGAACCAAGCTAAATATGAGCACTGCTTATCATCCTCATACAGATGGCCAAAATGAGAGAATGATTCAGACAATAGAGGACATGTTAAGGGTTTGTGCTTTGGATTTCAAGGGAAACTGGGACGATCACCTATCGTTGATTGAGTTTTCCTATAATAACAGTTATCAAGCTAGCATCGGAATGCCACCCTATGAAGCCCTATATGGACGTAAGTGTAGATCACCTTTGTATTGGGATGAGGTAGGAGAGAAGAAAGTACTAGGACCTGAGCTAGTGCAGCAGACTAAAGATGTATTAGCATTGATTCAGAATAGGTTGGAAGCCGCTCATGATAAATAGAGGAAGAATGCAGATTTACATCGAAAGGATATGAGCTTTGAGGTAGGGTCATTGGTATTGTTGAATGTATCACGAAGGAAAGGATTAGTTCGATTTGGACAGAGAGGTAAGCTCAGCCCCAGGTATATAGGACCATTTGAAATTTTGAAGCAAATAGGAAAGGTCGCTTACGAGATAGTATTGCCGCCATAATTACAGTATATTCATAATGTGTTCCACGTATCCATGTTGAAGCCGTATATTCCTGATTCAAATCAAGTAAATGAGTGTGAACCGATCGAGCTTCAGTTAGATTTGTCCTATGTGGAACAACCAATCCATATTTTAGATCGTAAGGAGCGAGTCCTTATAAATAAGTCTATTCCTATAGTTAAAGTACTTTAGAGAAATCCTTGAGTTGAAGAGTCAACCTGGGAGTTAGAGTCATATATGCTTGACAAATATCCTCATTTGTTTAGTTAAGTCAGATTCTGGGGACATAACCTTTTTAAGGGGGAAAGGATATAATGACTCGTATATTTCTGTATTATTTAAATGTGTAATTATTGCATAATTAATTAAACAAAAGGTGTATATTGATTATGATAGTTGTGCTTTGTTTATTATTATTTATATATGATTGTTGGTCAGCGAGGATTATTCATATAATTGTTTGTTGAACCATATTATTTTTGTTTCACTTTTAAAAGTGGTTTTATGGAAAATTTATTTTCTTAAATATTTGGATTGTCTCTAAAATTATTTTTATAGTTTTATAATTTTAATAATTATTTTTGAAATTTTATAAAATTTAGAAATCAATATTTCATTAATTATTTGTCCCTAAATGATTTTCTGATTCCATTTATTTGTAAAATCAGTATTTAATTTCAGAATGCTTCAAAAATTATGAAACTCATAATTTTTTAAGTTTTAATATTCTGAGAATTTTAAAATTATTTTGGAGATTTTTGGGATTAAATTCACTTGCGCGCTATTTTGTTTAATCGTTAAATGCGGGTATAAGTTGGGTTTCAAAAAAGATTTAAAAATTACAAAATTTATGTTTTATTAATATTGGGATATTTATAAAATTTTAAAACTAGTTTGGTAAATTTTCGGTTTATTATCGCCCGTAAATTATTCCTTAAAAACCAAATACCGGAACAAATTGGGTCTCAGAACTTTCGAGATTATCTCAAAGTATACGTGTCAGTTGTTCAGAATTTGTTAGCTACGTGTCGCAGTTGTGATTAAGGAAAGAAAAAATATTAAAAACACACACCCAAACCCACCTCTATTTCCCCCCCTCCTGCACTCTCTTCTCTCTCGCTCTGTTCAATCTCCCCCGCTCGGAATCTCTCGGGTTTTCTCAATCTCATCTCTCTCCTTCTCTTATCCTCCTTCTCTTTCGCCTCCCTCCCCCACGTCTCTCCCGTTCCTTCTGTTTCTCATTTTCCCGGCGTTGTTCTTCCGATTGCTTTGTTTTTCCGATAATTAATTCGGCCATCCCCTTTTTTCTTGTTCCGGTTGTTGGCTTGATTCAGTCATGCTTAGATATATATGTATATGTATCTGTCCATGTGTGTGTGTTTTGTTCCGTGTGTGTGTGTTTATGTGTGCTGTGTGTGTTTTTCCGGGATGGTTCCCGGCTAGTTCTGCATTTCTGTTTTGCTGCGGTGGTGCCGCGTGTTTCACACGCTCGTGTGTCCTGTTCAATTTTGAATTTTAATTATTTTATCCGATTTTCTGTAGGAATCATTTGATTAACATTCGTGATATTAAATAATTCATGCGAGATTGATTTATAAAATTATCGGTGAAATTTTTGTGTTGGAACCCGAATAATCTGGGTGTCCCGAAAATTTTGCCGCCGTCCGTGATGAATTTTTACGAGCGGACGGTAAACGGTGATAATTTTTATCCGAGTCCTAAATATTTAAAATAAATAAAACCGATTCGTATAAAATATTTTCGAAACTAAATAAGTAATTGTGTTCCGTGTCGTATGGAGTTATAAATTGTGGATTGTGAATTGTTGGGAATTTGACGTCGATGATGTATCGACGGGTAGGCCTATAAATAGAGGAGTCGCTATCCAAATTTTCTGAAAATTATTTTAAATACGAGTTGAACGTATATATTTAGATAAATACTAATCGAACCCTGACTGTTATGTGTACTATTATTATGTGTACTATATTATACGTATATATACAGGTTGGGAATCGTTATTGTTTGGGTAAAGTGTCTAGCGAGGATATGTCAAACATAAATGGTCTTCTAACCTAGGATGTTTCGATTTTGTAGGTTCAAGTCGAAGGACTCAATAGTTAAAGTCAGCTTACAGTCAAGCCAGTGTTAGTTGTAAAGCTTCGTAAGGCAAGTACCCCTGAACAATCTTTTACGGTTCAATATATATGAATAATTATGATTTGATTTACGTAGTGTAACAGAACATTTTAAGTTACGTAACCTCTGTATTTAAAAAAATTCGTTTAAATTGTGTTTTGGGGAAATGTAACTTTTGAAAATGCCTATCTCTAAATTGTGGTTAAATTTGGAAAAGTTTTGGAAAGTGTGTTGGGATATAATTGTTTAAAAGAGATAGGTATAAATGATTTTGGAAACTGGATAAAATGGATCAGATATTGGATGGTTGCGTAAGAGGCCCGTAATGGCCCAGCGGGTTTACGTAAGATGCTAAGTCCATTGCGTGCCCAATTTAAACCGCTTAGTGTAGCGTGACAGAGACCTAGCTAGTCTCTGAGTTCCGGTATAAGTTTGTGGTAGGATAAACTAATCTGTTGTCCCTAGGATTCGTCCAAATATATATATATGATTTTTGTTTAGTGGTTCCTGTAACAGAACCGATGATTTTGTATTTCCTGTAATGGAACAGTGGATTTATAAATGAAAATAGCATGCTAAAATTAGACTCTAGTATTCACACAGCACACAACCGATGTTACGTTTTACGGAGCATGCTAGTTGTTGATATCCAGTTATATCTGTTTTACCTGTTTTTATAAACGCGCTATGATTTCTGTTCCTATAACTATTTTTATATAAACTGCTTTACTTATTATTCATATATTGGTACTGTTGAGCAATTGATTGCTCACCCTTGCAGCTTGGTTTGTATTTATCTATTGTAAATGCCTAGAAGACCAGTCAGACCTTGGCAAAATAGGGTGTCAGCCCCCTCCGGTCCTGGATCCTCCGAGGTAGTTTGTATCAGACCATGAGGTCTGATGAGTTGCAATAATAAGTTAGAGTGTCAGGCTTGTTGAATAAGTTAGTTGTATTTTTGTGTAACCTAAATAATACTTGAACCTATATTAGATCTTGGTTTGGGGTCGTGTTGTTATAATAATGTTTAATTAGTAGTTTATATTTGTTGTTTGTTATATTTTAGTGACGTGAGCTCCCGATCCCGGGGTTGAGGCCGTCACACTCCTCCTCCTTGACTTGCATTCTTCCTTTTCTCACTTTCCTTCTCTTTCAAACTCTGTTCACTACCTGCTTCAACAATGGAGGCTTTATGCACTAGGGTGGCATAATCTGTCAGTTCTAGCACTGCTACTCGATTCTGGATCCACTGTTTTAGACCAAGCTGAAACCTTCGTGGCTTCTTCTCTTCAGTATTCATGTTGGTCCCTAAAAATGCAACAAGAATTACAGAAGGGGGGTTGAATGGAATTCTTGAAACTTTTTCTTGGTTTAAAAGTGTTCTAACTTAAAATATATATCAGTATGAATTGATTTGCAAAGTGTGGAATAATAACTTGGAATGAATCAAAACACAAGTAATTAAAAACACAAGTTTTAAAAACTTTCTGGTGGATTTGAATGTATCCACCGGAGATATATATTATATCAAGAGAACTCTGTGTAGCTAAATTAGCTCACAACTGCTTACATATATGAACAACTAAGTTTACAGAGAAATGCTAAGAATACAGCTTACAAATGTTTCTCTGAGGATTTTCTTGCTTAGTGTCCTTAGTCTTATTTTTGTTCTATTTGCTACTTCTTGGTTTATATATCACCAAGATTAAAAAGTAATAAGACAAGATAATAAAACAAAACCTATCAAGTCTAATACTCTGCAACTTCATTACTCTATTCCAGCATCTTTGAATATCTTCATAATAGCATGGAAATGGCAATGCTTCTTTGTTCTCAAAAACCCAGTTGAATAGGCTTCCACATTCCTTTTGCATATACTTGACACATGTGATTGTGTTGTCACTATCAACATATATTTGAATTGATCATCCGTTGAGTACATGATCATCCGTCGAGTTGTCTTGTTGATCATCCGTCGAGTAGCTTTGTTGATCATCCGTCGAGTAGCTATTTGGCACTTGACTTCATTTCATTTATGCAGAATTACAAGACATCAATTATGTACATTTAATCAACCTATTCTGCATATCTAATTAAAGTCAACATGACTTATGTGCTACTACAGAATCTATACAAAGATGTATGCAGAAATGTGCTACAGACTTATTATTACATAAGCTACTCACTCGATGGATAACAAATCATTATCCGTCGGGACTATAATGAGTCATCCGTCGGGACTATAATGAGTCATCCGTCGGGACTATAATGAGTCATCCGTTGGGACTATATTTGCTTATCCGTCGAGTGCTACATTTTTCACTAAGTTAAATCTACTAAGGTGTTTTGTTAATGAAATCATCAAGTTCACAACATATCCACAAAAATCTCCCCCAATTTATTTTCTCCTATCTGATTTTGAAGCTGTTTGTGGAATTCCAGTTCATCAGATTATGAGAGATTTAGCTTTTCTTGCATTTCCAAAAGAGTCTCATTGCTAGAGATGCTCAATTGGTCTTCTAATCTGAAAAATCTTCTAACTCCTTTGTCATCCATGAACTCCATCAGCCAGTAGGGCCTTAGATGCACTCTACTTCCTGTGTAGGGAATAGTAAGAGTCTTTGGGAGTGCATCTTTGGCTCTAATACTCCTCATGTTAGGTCACACACACTGTAGAGGGGGTGAATACAGTGTATAATACAATCAAATCGAACTTTAATATATTAAGTAACAGAAAACAAACTTTATTGAAATAATAAACTCTGTTACAGTATAGAACTGTTACCTCTCAGTGATGAACAAATATCACGAGAGCTGCTAGGGTTACAATGAATAAACTTCTCGAATATATGATAACACTTATAGTGTAAACCCTATGTCTGTGTTTATATACTACACAGTTACAAGATAATCGCTAATTGATATGGAATATAATTCTGCTTCCTAAAATACATCAATCAGATATCTTTTCTTCCAAGTATTCCATTCTTCACAGAATTCCTTCTTCATGCATATCTCTTCTTATGTTTATCTCGATCTTCTTTCCTTTAATCAGCTACTGTCCTTCTCTCATCATCCTTCAGCACTTAAGTTCTAATATCTAACTTCTGATGATTATCTCTTGATAATATAAGTACTGATATCCTTAAGTCCCGACTTCCAGTATAAGTACTGATCAACAGTTAAGTACTGATTTGTCCTGTTAAGTAAGATCTGAAATCTAAACATAAATTATATTAGCCATGACATTATCAAATATATCTAACAATCTCCCCCAACTTGTAAATTAGCATAATATACAAGTTTAACAGATATTTGATGATGTCAAAAACATTAAGTACAAATGCATGAGAATTAGACTAGATAACTACAACTTACAGTCCTTAAAGCTTTACCAATATTCAACTTCTGATAACAACTTCAGTCTGTACAAATATCAGAATTTAAGCAGTTGTAGATCTTCGACTTGGCTTCATCATCTGATCTCTCTGATGTCAGGAGTTGTTCTGAGATAGTTCTTCAACAAACATTTCTCAGCATATCTGAGTTCATCAATCATTCTCCTTTTGGCATCTTTAAACTCTGCAGTATCTTCACTAGTTTGAAAGATTGCAACTCTGAGATCATTGATCTTTGCTTTTCTCAACTCCTGATCTAGTCTTATGACATAGGCTTTGTCAGACTCCAGATTGAATTTAAGTCCCTTAATACCAAGATATGTTCTGATCTGTGCAGTATTAGGCTTCATATCAACAATATCACCATTGTGATCTCTGTACTTTGGAACATATGTGCTGTCAGACTTAACAGAATAAAGCCTTTTCTGTCTCTAAATTTGTTCTTTTAAGTAGTTTGCAGCAGTTTCTGTTATTCTGTCATTCACTTGAAGTAAGAAAAGTACATGCTCCAATTCTTCAAAATACTTCAATGGAATGGCATTTTGTCTTATATGATAAACCCTACCATCTGTCATGAAATACAACATGATGTATTCTTTCAAGTAGGTATGGTAAACCATCTGTACAGATTCCAGTTGATTCAATCTCTCAGGAGTTGCTCCAATACCTGGTTCACTCAAGGAAGTTGGATCATTGGTAGTGTTGTGTACTCTTCTTTCATCAGCACTTCCCAATCCAGTTTTATCTCTTGCTTCCTTTCCAGTAACTACTCTTGCTTCAAAACCACTTGCAGTAGTCTTCAAAGATTGAGTCTGTTTTGCTTTAGTGAATCCTGGTAGGAGTGTTTTTGGTCTATCTTCTGATATCAAGTTAACTTGAGCTATGTCAGAGGTTACTTGCTTCTTCTGAATATCAGAACTTACAATTTCTTGACTCTGAACAACTTGAGCCATGTCAGAGGTTGTTTTAAGAACTTTTCTTGAAGTTAGAGCAAGATCATCCTTTTCATCAGTAATTTCTTCATCGTCAGGAGGTACATAAACCTTGATAGGTTCACCAACCTTTTCTTTACCCTTGGATCTTGGATATATCTGTGGTTGTGATCTAGCCAATGTTGCTTCAGTATGTGTCCTTTCTTTGATCACAATGCCTTTGAGTTTTGGAAGTGGCTTTTTACCAGAAGCTTCAGATTTAGATGTGACTTTCTCTGATTTAAGTCTGGCTTCTTCTTCCTTTAAACTTTTTAAGTCCATTCATGGATTTTCCTGAAGAAATAACTGTCTTGACATTTCCTCATCAAGATCTAAAAGTTCATCAGAACTTAGCCTTTTACCAGTAGCAGAACTTATTCTCTTCCCAGTATCAGAACTTGTCCTGTGACTAGCTTGTCTTGATGTGAATCCTCTACCTTGACTATGACCTCTACCCATTCCAGAGCTTCCTTAATCATCTGTTTCATTATCCTTTCCTGTTAGTGTCTTGTCAGTCTTGCATTTGGACTTAATCACTTTCTCCCCCTTTTTGGCATCAGCAGGTAGTAGAAGAGAGATAAGCAATTCCACTGAGGATTGGATTTCAGTTAGTTGTGATTTCTGAGAAGCTTGATTTTTCAGAATTTCATCAATCTGAGCTTGTTGATGATCTTGAGTCTTCTCAATATAAGCAATCCTATCAATGGTAGGTTGGAAGAACTTTTTCTTATCAATTTTCCAAACTTGTTCCTGTTTGATAAAGTTCTCCTGAATCTTGTGTAGTGTTGCATGAGTAGTTGAATGAAGACCTTGTAAATGTTTAGTACTCAATGCAGTGACTCTAAGCTGAGTTTTGAAATCATCAGAATTTAACATTTCATCAGCTTTAGTCAAGTGCTCAGCAAGATGCTTTTCAGTTGGAACACATGAAACTGAGTTCCATTCCTTAGTCCACTCCTAACCTGCAGGAGTTTCACTCCAAGGTACTGGTGCTTCCCCGGTAACAAACTTTTTAACCAGTTCAGACTTAGGAAGAGTCTGTTGAGGAGTATGTCCTGAAGGACCTGCTTCATCAGCATCTACAGTTGGAGCAGCATCACCAGTATCTCCAGCATTTACAGCATCAGAACTTAAAGAATCAGTATCTTCTGATAAGACAACAGTGTGAGTAGCAATGGAGGCTTCAGCATCCTCTAATTGCTGATCTTGTTCTAAGTCTGATCAACAGCCATATCCTGATGCTCACCTAAATTCTGATCATCAGCATCTTGATGCAGAGAAGGTGTTATTGATAACTCTGGAGTTTGAACAGCATCAGTAACAGGTGTTGTGGAAGGATTATTTGCTGTTGGAGCTTCTAAGAGAAGTACTGCAAGCACAACCAAGTTTTGAACATCAATATTAGCACTTGTGCCTGGATCAACAGAAGACACAGAAGGTGTGTTACCCTTTTCAGAAACAGCTTCCTGAGATGGAGTTGATGGAGAAGAAGTGACTGGAGCAAATTCCTTGTCTTGTGAGATCAGAGATTCCTGATCCCCTTCCTTAGCTGCTTCCTCTTCATCATCTGAAACTGGCCTTTTTGCCCTCTGTTTCTTGTATCTCTTTGTTGATTTGGATTCCTTGGGAGTTTCAGGAACTGTCATTCTTCTAAGCCGTTTGAGAAGCCTAGATCCCCCAATTCCAGAATCCTTCTGAGAAGTCACTTTCTCAGCTTCACCTACAACAGGTTCTGAAGAAGGAACCTGTTCCTCAGTATCAGATTCATCTCTCAGTACAGTCCTCCTCCTCTTTTGAGGTGTTTGAGGAATAGTTTTTGTCCTCTTTGGCTTGGAGGATGAGGGTTGAAAAGCCTGTGAAGTAGAGAGATAGGATTTGAGATAAGTCCTGAGGGTAGGTTGAGTAGTATGAGTGGTAGGTGCTGAGGATGATGGTTTTTGGGTGTTTGTGGTTGGTTGGACATCAGAGTAAACAAATCTATAAGTATCAGGATCAGCATTTACTAGGATCTGTTTTACAGACTGAGGAATCTGTAATGGTCTAACCACTATTTTCTTAGTATCAGCATTCACCAGATCATTAAAGTATCGTTTTGCAACTCTAAAAGGTGGGGTTGATGAACTGACTAATTGAGGTCCATCAGTACAAAAAGTATATATAAGTTGACAGAATCTAGCAAAATAGACAACATTCCTATCCTCTGTCATGCTATCCCCAATAAAACCAATTATTCCAGTTGCAAAATCAAAATGAGTTTGATGGATAATAGCATACCCTATGTGCTGACTCAGAATTGGGATAACATCAAAATTCGAACATTTGTTCCCAAAAGCTTTGGTGATGCAGTCAAAGAAGAAACTCCATTCTCTTCTGATATTAGCCCTTTTTAACTGCCCAAGCTTTGCCAAACTCTTTTCATATCCCAAATCAGCCATTAATTCCTGAAGTGCTGATTCCTCTGGAGTTGAAAAAGTACAATTTTCTGGGAGATGTAGAGCTTTGCGTATTGTACCAGGAGTGACTGCATAAGATGAATCACCCACTTCAAAAACAATACTGGGAGTGCCATGTTTACCACCATTATCAAAGAGCCCAGTCCGCCAAAACGTCAGAACTTGTTGACTTGAAAAGACTTCAGGCTGAGTTAATGCATACCCAATCTCACTGTGTGCAAGAAGATCTTGCACAAAATGCAATTCAGATGGAGCTTCAGCATGATCAAGAATTGCTGCATAGTTGTTTGGAACAAACTTGGCTCCATCAATAATTAAATCCTTAGGTGCCATGTGAAAAATTGAGATTTAAAAGTGCCTGTTAGGTGTTTGATAAGATGTCTGTATGAAAAACCAACGTGAGAGAAAGAGAGAGTAAAAGCAAGTAGAGAGAAAAAGTATGAAGGAAATAAAAGATTAAAGAAATCCTTTCTCTGTCGTACTTATACTCAAAAAAAATGTTATCGTTGGACACCTGTCAGACATGCAGTAGTAACGGATAGTTACTGGGCTCGAGAAAACAGGAATCATTACTTACCCAGTTGCCTGTTTTCAAGGAAAAACCGTTCCACTTACCCAGATATTCCATTAATCAAGGTGAAACAGTTTTAATTCAAAATTGAAACCGTTCCCACTGATTTAATTATTTTTCACTGCATCATTAATATTCTGAAAGTAAATCACGTAAAAATGACCAAGATAAATTAGATGAGTAAGTGCTGATAAAAAAATCAGAACTTAAATTAAAACAGAATTTATATGGTCATCAGAATATCAATCAGGATTTATCAATGCATTATCAAATATCTTAGAGATAAAATCTTGAAGCAAAAACAAATTTCATTAATATATCAAGAGAATACATTTATGAAATGGAAATTACATCAGTACTTATACAAGATTTCCCTAAGCTCCTAAACCTAACGTCAACAGCTTTAGTCCTAGCTAAGAAGCCTGACAAAGCTGATGATGAAGAAAAACAGGAAGAAGACAAGATTAAATCATTTCTTCTTCTTCCTACTCTCGACAAACAGAATGGCGAGTCTGATGATTCGCTCTTGCTGGCGGAGAGCTGCCAGTCTTTCCTCCTCCAATCGCTCCAAATGGCGATGGTAATCCATATATAAGAACAGGAGGTGGGTCAGTACCTCCTGTGGGACAGAGTCCCATATCTCCTCAGGAATGGCTGTGACATGCCATTCCTGCTGCCATCTCCATAAGAAACACTTGGGCCAGCTTTCTCCACAAAGTCTGATAGCAGGGCCTTATTTCCAGTCATATGTCCTGAACATCCACTGTCCAGAACTAGAATATTTTTCCTGTTGCCCTGCAATCACAAAGACCACTAATTATTAGTTTTAAGGACCCAGACTTGCTTGGATCTTTTGGCCTTATTAAGTTTGTTAACATTTGCAGCGGATTTAGCATCAGAGTTTATGTTAACATTTTTCTTATCAGAACTTACACTATCAGACTTTGAATCAGAATTTACACTAGAAGGAACAATGGAAACTTTTTTCAAAGAAGGTTTTATTTGATAATAATCATAGTACAAACTATGATATTCCTTACAAGTATAAATGGAATGCCATAAACTACCACAATGAAAATAAGGATTTTGTGGTTTGTATCTAACAGACTGACTCTTAACTCCTGATTTTGAAAGTAAAGAGTTAATATTCTTATTCTTCCTGCAAAAAGAAGCCAGATGGTTAGAACTTCCACAGTTATGACATGTTTTCCTAGGAGCATCAGGAACAGGTTTATAATTATTGCTTTTATTCACACCTTCCTTTCCATTCCTATTTTTCCTAGGTGATTTTACCTTGTTTGCATTCTTAACATCTTTCAGGTTATGCTTAAGCTGCTTCTTTGTCATTGAGCCTATGTTCACTTCAGCTGTCTTTTCCTGTTTTAGTTTGTCAGAAGTTAATTCCTTTATAACTTCTGATTTCTCATTTTCAGACTTTATAGTTACAAACTTAACAGGTTTTAACTTTGGCTTTTGCTTATCAACAGGCTTAATTTCTTCAGTTCCTTTATCATTCTTATCTTCTCCATAACCTAAGCCCTCTTTCCAGTTTCCACTACTTAGCAAATTTTGAGTTGTTTTACCAGAGTTTGTCCAAGTCCTGATAATCTCTCTTTCCTTTTCTAACTCAGTTTTTAGAGATTCATTCATTTTTAGCACTTCATCCCTAACATAAAAAGCATCATCTCTATCCTTCTGAGTTTGATGGAACATGGCTAACTCTTTTTCTAAGAAATCATTTCTTTTCTTAAATGCAAGATTTTTAGAAGTTAATCTTTCACATGTTAAAGTTTGATCTCTATAACTAACAAACATGGTTTTAAGATATCTTCTCAACTCATTAATATCATCAGTATGAAAAGCATAAGTAGTCTGAGGTACCTTTGTTTCAGTAGCTTCAGAACTGCTCTCAGCACTTTCTTTATCAACATTTGCCATCAATGCATAGTTTTCCTCACTTTCAGAGTCTAAGGTGTCTGTCCAGCTTTTCTGCTTTGTGACAAGAGCCTTGCCTTTATCACCCTTTACCTTCTCGCAATCAGGAGATATGTGGCCTTTCTCACCACAGTTATAACATTTAACATTGGTGTAATCTCCTCTGTTAGACTTTCCTCTTCTGCCTTCAGATCTTCTGAACTTCTTCTTATCAGAACTTATGCCTTTCCTGGAAAACTTCTTTCCCTTCCTGAACTTCCTGTATGCAATTTTTGTGATTCCTTTCACCATAAGAGCACACAGCTTCATCATCTCCTCATTAGCATCAGTCTCAGGCAAGCTTTCAGAATCTGAGTCATCATCACTTTCAGAACTTGATGACTCAGTTTCAGACTTTACGACAAGAGCTTTACCCTTGTCTTTCCTTGAGGAAGCTGCTTTGGGGAATTCTTCTTCAGCCTTAAGAGCAACTGTCCTTGACTTTCCTCCTTTCCTCTTGCTTCTTTGTTCCATCTCAAGCTCATGAGTCTTGAGCATTCCATAGATTTCGTCAAGAGTTGTTTCATCAAGATTGTAGTTGTCTCTTATTGTCGTTGCCTTCAAATCCCAGCATTCAGGAAGAGCTAACAGGAACTTAAGGTTTGAATCTTCAAGATCATACTCTTTATCAACCAATGACAAATCATTCAAAAGTTTGACAAATCTATCATATAAATCATTCAATGACTCATTAGTCTTTGAGTCAAAGTGTTCATACTCTTGAGTGAGTATTGTCTTCCTGTTCTTCTTAATTATGTCAGTTCCCTGACACCTTGTTTCCAGAGCATCCCATATCTCCTTAGCAGTCTTGCAGTTGATTACCCTGTTTGACATTACATTATCAATGGCACTATACAGTAAGTGTCGTACCTTAGCATCCTTAGCAATTGATGCTATATCTTCAGCAGTATAATCACTCTTCTCCTTTGGTACGGTCTTTGCTGCTTCTCCTGCAACTGCAACAGCGAGCTTGGTTGGTTTGTGAGGCCCTTCCTTGATTCTATCAAGGTATTCTGGATCTGTTGCTTCCCGGAACATGGTCATCCTTACCTTCCATATGGGATATTCAGATGGTCTCAGTATGGGAACCCTGATAGTCTCATACCGACTTTGAATTTGTGGCTTTGGAGGTTCTTCAGTTTTGGTAGGCTTAGTTGGAGTTTCTGTGTCAGACATGATTGTGTTTGGATGTTTAGCTGTATGTGTGTTAACAGATTGGCTCTGATACCACTTGTTAGGTCACACACACTGTAGAGGGGGTGAATATAGTGTATAATACAATCAAATCGAACTTTAATATATTAACAGAAAACAAACTTTAATGAAACAATAAACTCTGTTACAGTATAGAACTGTTACCTCTCAGTGATGAACAAATATCACGAGAGCTGCTAGGGTTACAATGAATAAACTTCTCGAATATATGATAACACTATAGTGTAAACCCTATGTCTGTGTTTATATACTACACAGTTACAAGATAATCGCTAATTGATATGGAATATAATTCTGCTTCCTAAAATATATCAATCAGATATCTTTTCTTCCAAGTATTCCATTCTTCACAGAATTCCTTCTTCATGCATATCTCTTCTTATGTTTATCTCAATCTTCTTTCCTTTAATCAGCTACTATCCTTCTCTGATCATCCTTCAACACTTAAGTTCTGATATCTAACTTCTGATGATTATCTCCTGATAATATAAGTACTGATATCCTTAAGTCCTGACTTCCAGTATAAGTACTGATCAACAGTTAAGTACTGATTTATCCTGTTAAGTAAGATCTGAAATCTAAACATAAATTATATTAGCCATGACATTATCAAATATATCTAACACCTCAGTTCTTCAATCTTCTTAAGAACAAGTCTTCTTGCTGTAATATTGAATCCAAAGTTCTTCTTGAATGATGAATAAATCTTAATCAGCACATATTGGCTTTCTTGAAGGATCCTGTGAAGTGGCCACTGTATCTCTTTTCCTCTCTTGTACTTGAACACTAACCTTTCAGGTAGATTCCTGTAAGCATCAATCCCTCTAACTTCTTCTAGTTCATCTAGATAGAGGTTTAGATCAGAGAATTCCTTGATGTCACATAAGTACATGTAATCTCCCTTGCTGACTTTGGATTGAGCTTTGATTAGAGATTTGGATTTGAGAGGGAACAACTTTACTTTCTTGACTGCTCTTGACTTTGTTCTCTTTGGCTTGTTAAGGATTGGCAAATTGAAGTCAGAAATTGGTAGACTTTCCCAGTCTATTGGTTCATCCTTGGGCACAATAGGTTCATCATGAATGTTCCTTTAAGGATCCACCACCTTAATGTCTTTAAATACCACTGAGGGCTTTGATGCTTGAGTTGTAGTTGGAGTGGATTCCTTGGGATATTGATCCTCCAATTCTTTATCAACAAGGTCCAATTTCCTTTTGGTTCTTTTAGCCAATTCCTTGTATCTGTGAGACTTCTTTTGTTTTGGTTCACTTTGCTTCTTTAGATCTTGAGATTCAGTGATTTCAGATGGCTTGGCAGAGATTTGTTGAGTGGTTTTCACAACTTGTAATTTGGCTAAGATATCAGCTTGCTCTTTCCTTAGTTAAACCTTTTTAGAATCTAGAGCAACTTGTTTCTTTTCTTGCTTCAATCTTGCCTTTTCTTCTCTCTTTACTTTAGCAGATTGAGGGTGTCGAGCCACCACACAAATTTCTTTACCATTCCTGAAAACTTTAGCAATTCTCTTTTTCAAAGCTGAATCAGCTGGATCCTTGTAGAAGGCAATGGATCTTGACAACAATTTCTTCTCATCTGGCTTATGTGTCTCATACAATGTGTCCAAGGGGTTCTTTAGTGATGATTTTAGATAGTTCACCCTTGGCTTCAAAATTATTTCAGTCTTTGGAGATTTGATGCAGGATGGCTATCCTCTTTCCAAATAGTTCATGCTTATTTCATTCACAGAGATTTTCCTGACTTGAGAGTGATGAATGGATGACTTTTTTGCCTTCTTTGCTAGCCCAAACTTCTTTTGAATTTCCTCATAAATTTTCTCCCAGTTGATTGGAATCAACTGCTCCTTTTCAGTTGCTCTTATATTGGCTGCTGCTTCATTTATCAGATCAATACTGTTTTTGGCTGGTGGCTTGGTGAAAGTAATTGAAGGCACAATTACTTTGCTAACTGTAATGTTGAGCACTTTTTGCTCCCCCTCACTCCTAGAATTCTCTTTCTCCCCCTTTTTGTTATCAGCAAGTTGAGTAGAGGAGGTCTGTGCAACCACCAGTTTCTGAAGCAAGTCTGTTTGTTGAGCTTGGTGTAGATGAATTGTTGTAAGAGATGCTGACATTCTTGTATCTAAGGCATCTATCTTTGTGGCAAGATCAAATTTTTTCCTGAGTTGTCTCTTGATGTCAAGCATTGTAGCTTCTGGAAGTTTAGAGTCCATCTTGTCAGAAATGGCCTTTTTTATCTCATCAATATCACCTTTGATAGTGTTGACATCTCGAGCATGTTGAAAACCTTGAATTTGTTGTAGTTGTAGAGAGGCAAGATGTGCTTGAAGGAGCTTTTTGGTGTTGGCATTTGTGGTGGTTTGAAGAGCAGAATTTGTCTGATTTATGAGTTGAATCACGGTTATCTTGAAGTAGTGTTCATCACAGTGCTTTGAAAATGCCCATGATGGCATGCCTGATCTTGAACTGGAGCCTACTTCTCCCCTATGTCCAATGGCTCTTCTTCACTATCTCCACCTTCACCTCCAAAGAATTCTTCTGAACCACCAGTCTCATAATCAACATCACCAGCTGTAGAGGGCAAAGCTATGATGGCATCCTTAGCTCTTAGCATTGACTGTGTGGTGTGCACCAAGTTAAGCATCCTTTCTGTATTGTCATTGCCCTGTTCATCTAGAAGTTGATATGCTGAAAGAGGGTGAGTAAATGTCTCATCATCAAGGGAGGTGGAATCTATAACAACTTGAGGTTGCTGAGATAGTCCATCCCTGTCTGCATCCTGGACATTCATTAACTCACTTACAATGACATCCACCCTTATATCTTCAGTACCTACTTTTCTCTCATTATCTCTCTTTTCTTGCATCAAGGTCTCACCTTGGCTCCCCACCCTCACACCCTCACCTTCACCATCTAAGGTGGGACTCCTCTCACTCTCTTTTGCCAACCCTGAAGAAATGGATTGCATCTGTTCACTCATTTTCTTTCCTTTTTCCTGGGAGCAACCCAGACTCTCACTCATATTTTCACTCCCTTCCCTCAATCCTAGAAGTGATTGTACTACTACTAAGTCTTCTGTACTTGAGATAATTGAGGAAATTTGAAGCTGTGCAGAGACACTCGATGGATAGGGGACATCCGTCAGGGTAGTAGTTTGGCTATCCGACGGTTAACTACTGTTAAGCTTATCCGTCGGGATACAATCACTACTCGACGGATGAACAATATCCATCGAGAGAGTAGGAATAACTGAGTTTTGAATGGAAACTATTGTGGACTCTGTGCCGATTGATGAAAATTTTGGCACAGATGTCTTAACAGTTTCTGAAAGAATTGACAAGTGAACCAACAAATCATTCAAATGATGATGCTCACTTGCACTAGATTTTGGCTTCCCCAACAGAGTTAAAGAAGGGGAATCAGGAATTAATGTGTTGATCATATCCACATCCAGAGAGTTTGTGGGAGAATTTGGTGTTTGGGGTGCTTCTATTACTAAAGATTTTGGCCGTGACTCCACATTTATAGGAGCCACATCAAACTGACTTTGTGTACCCTGTGCATCCCCAATGGTTTTTGATTTCTTCTTTCTAGTATAGGTTTGGGGTGAGCTTGTGTCCCTTACCCTTTTGGCCTGTGCTCTTGGCTGAGGGCTTTATTCAATAGTTATATCCTTTTAGGAGGATGCAACTAGCAATGATCTAATTTCCTTATTAAGCACTGCAGTTTGTTGGGAAACTGCAGTGTGGCTAGGCTGGGAAACACTCACCTCTCCAACCTTATCCTTAGGGTTTCTTTTATCTTCACCCTGTCCCTCACCTACCTTACCCACCTTCACACTCCCCTCTTTTGGTTTGGTGGATTTTGCCACTGGAATCTTTTAGGAGATACCAGAGCGGGCTTTCTTTGACTTGGATTTAGAAATTTTGGATTTGGTAGCTTGGGTAGGAAACTGTTGGGTCATTGACACAGTTGTCATAGCTACACTAGAGTGCAAAGAAATTTGTGAGGTTGGAATGATAGAGACAGATGAACTTACCTCACTTACCTGAGGTGCTTCCATTACAGGGAAATAGAAAAGTGGCACCTCTTTGTGATGGTTTGCCCTGTTCAAATCTGCAATAATTCTTCTTTCTTGAACCCAACAATCTAGTTTGTTGGTTGGGTTCTTAAGCACGATTCCCTCAGAGAGGTGGTTAGCTAACATAATGAAAAATTTAGCATATTAAACATTTTTACCCCTCTTATTGAACTCACCTAACTTAAATCCCAACTCAATTAAAACAAGGTCACTAAAGTTAAAGTACTTATCAGTAAGTAGCATGTAAAGCAAGTTAAGCATGGAGATATTGACAGAATCAAAATTACTGATTTTACCAGAGAATACCTTAGTAACTACATCACATAGATAACTCCATTCTTTCCTAAGACCCAACCTCCTAATTTCACTTAACTTAGAAGTAGAGAGTGCATAGTTCATGGAGTTAAGCATATTAATAATGTCAGTGTCTGTGTGTGGAGAAGTTATAGTATTATCAGGAATTTTGAAACATGCTTTAACAACATCACTGTTAATACAAAATTCCTTACCTTTAATAGTGAGTGTGATGGTTTTACCAGTTGAGTTGTACACAGCAGTTGACCACATTTCTTCAACAATCTCACAAAAGATGGTGGGTGATTCCAGCATGGCATAGTTGAGTTTGCAGTTCTTCACAAAATCCATCATTTTGTGGTAGTCACCAGATTGTTGAATCCCCTTGTTTACTAGAGCCGTGAAGTTGTTCTTCTCATAGATGAATCCAGTTTGTGACATGATCTTGACTACTGGTGCCATTGTTAGAGAGTGGAAATTGCAGAGATAGAGATGATAATTGCTTTTGAGAAAGAGAGAATTTAGAGCAGATGATTCGAGAATGATAAAAGAAAAGTAATGGAAATGAATTAAGATTTTATACTATCTTAAAAATAACTATAAAAAATAATAAAGTAAAATAAAGTAGCCAATAAGAATTGCCCAAAATAGCCATTTAAAAATAAACTGTAAAAATTCCTTCAATTATCAATCGTGTTATGCTTACAAACTGTAAGTATACTCGATGGATAATGTTCAGAGAATCAACGGCTAAAAATAAGACAATTCGACGGATGAGGATAAATCAGTTATCCGTCGAGTCATAAAATATTCCAGAAAAGTAATTGCCTTTTATTTGATAATAGTATACCGACGGATGATCAAACTCGATGGATAATGATCATCCGTCGGGATGCAAATTTTGACTTAGCCAAAATTTCATCCAAGACCGAAAAATCAATTAAATTTCTGGCTACATAAAAACTTGCAAAATATCTGTAAAGATTTTAAGAATAATTTAGCATACCTAACTCACTTACCAACCTTGAAAAGGTGGATTCATCCAGTAGCTTGGTAAATATATCTCCAATGTCACACCGCCAACTTAACCAACAAAATAAATATAACTAATACAATATTTAAAAGAAAGTAAACATAACCAAATCCAAGATCTTACAGTTTAGGGTTTGGAACAGCCCAACACCACCATCTATTACAACTGATTTTAATATCGAGTCCTCACACAAAACTATCTCTTATTCTACCTGAGCTCGAACATACGCATCAGCGTCACAGGTCTTACGTGCTGTCTGCTTGAATCTAACCATAGCTGCTAGCTGTAATATCAGGGTAAAGCAAGGAGTGAGCCAAATGCTCAACAAGTGCTAAACAATATGATATAAACATAAATCGAGATATATATTAAAGAATGACAATGTGAAGACATAACCAATAATAACAAGAGATAAAACTTTGGGTGATGGAATCATTTGCTTGTATCAAAACATTTTCAAAATCATATCTTAATCAAAATCATTTTATGACGCTACAAATTACAGCCGGTGATCAGCCGCAGAGTAATCCCGAACCTCGCTGGGTTCTAAAATGTTAATGGGATTCCTAGGCAACTTTTAAGCCTACAATATAAGTGTGGAAAGGACTCGCGTCTCAATCCAGATCCACTATTCAAAGAAAACATTTATCCCCCTTTGGGACTGAAAATCCACATTTTAATCATTTTAAAAACTGATGCCGATTTATAACAAAATCTCTTTAAACAATAATCATTTTTATCAAAGGATTATAGATCAAATTGAAACACTGGAAATACGATATTAAATCTCAGGGCCATGATCCACTAGACTTTACTCTATTAGGGTAACTGAAAGGTTTCCATATACAAAAACTTGGACAAGGAAATTTAGCAAGGCTATTGGATATTATGAAGGGGTAATGCCAAACTAGGCTTAAACCAATGGTTTTCCGACAAGGTACAAGTGCTAGAACATCAAGAAGATAAACTTCATGAATACTAAGGGTGTTAAGGTATGAAGAAATGATATTTAGCTCAAGGTACATCGGGATTGTTAAACATCAGGGTAATAAAGAGGGGTATCAATCAATTATGGATAACTTTGATGAATATCTGGCTTTTAGGTATCAAGGTAAAGTTCTATAGGGGTTCAAGCATCAGAGGGTGAGATATCAGTACTTTAGGAATCATTAGCATGTTAATCAAGAGGATCAATCAAGTATTATAACAACTCTTTATGGCATTCCAATTACTTTGATATACTATCATAATAAGACTTTTGATCTACTTGCAATACGTACTTGAGGGTTCATGGCATTCCTATATAATTCAAAGATAGGCGTAAGAATCACTTGGTTCAAGTATAACAAATTGACTCTGGATAATCGCATCAATATATATGAACTAATTATTACACATTTGCAGTGAGTACCAAAGACAGGTTGAATCACTTGCCTTGAGAAAGGCTGGTCTGGTCTGGCTGGTAGGAGCAACTGGAAGCTTCACTCGACCTTTATGGCAAGTTTACCCTCGTCTCGAGATCCTACACAATTAATAATAACCTCATTATATTATATTCTCACCAACTCAACCTATTTACAACATAAATGGCACTTAGGCCTATATGCACGCAATTTATATTCACCTTATAGATATAATTGTACACATAGCCACATATACTCACATATCATATTTTAATACCAAATAATACCACATACACCATAATGTAACACTAGGCTTGGATGATCTCGACTCACAACTTAAGTCACTAAGTCGCTATACTTAGACAAAGTCTCCAAATTTCGGCTTTCTAACTTGATGTGCCTTTACTAAACTATCCAAAACCTATTGACTCTCACTTGGGCCTTTTATTCTACTGGCTTTATACTATCTTGCAACTATAGTGGTCAACCTAGATCTTACTCATAAGTGCTCTAAAACTATGTGATAAGTGGAAGTGCTCACTGGAGTAAATTTCAGAATGACATCTACGGTTTCTTGAGTGCATTAGATACCCTTAAAATATAATTTTACCTCCAAAACTTTTACACTAGACTCTTCTGACCATAAGGCATTTCCCAAACTTGATGTGGCTCAAGGGTCTAGCTTGGGCCTCCTTGGGCCTAAGCTCAAAATCATGGTTCCCCTGTTTTTCTGGGTAGAAATTGCCCTGATTTGAATTAACTTGTGACACATGGTTCTAACTCATATTTTGTGAACTATGGCTGGAAAAACTTCTCTGACTCTCCCTCTAACTAAGTCCCAATAGAACCTAATAAGGGCCTACCCATGACATGGTCAAAACTTCCTATTTCTAAGTTGCAACAAAACTGTCCCCTGCTGGACAGATTTTGTGATTTTACTTGTGCACCTAACCAAACGACTTATAAACCTCCAACCAACACCTAAAACCTTTTATATACTCCTAATACTAGCTTCTGGTGGCTTGGGCCTCAAGGTGCACAACAATGACATGGTCAAAACTCACTCTAAACCTCAGGGTACTAAACTGATTTTCTGCAGAAACTAAGACTCTCCTTTCTCCAAGGTTTCTACTTGACAAACTCAACCACCAACAACCCAAATACCCAAATCATGACTTAACTATGGTGATCCACTGAACTAACTCCCTTACACTCAAAATAATCTTAGTGGAGATCATCCTTACCTAAGGTGCAACATAGCAAAATAAAGGAAATCACATTACACAATTTACAAGTCATCGAGTTTTTGAAAATAACAAGTTATGTATTTTTATAAAATATATATTCGGATTATTACCACATATCAAGGAACACTAATCAAGATTAATACCTTATCCCTACTGAAATTAAAGCTTACTAACAAAATCTTTCCAAATGATCAAAATCTTCCAACATTCCAAGAGAAATCTACATGCATGCATGACTTCGGGTTTTACAGACCAAAACAACATATTTTCTAAATATATTCTACCATAAAATCGACATGCAAGCCTAGCATAAGCTATATCTAGATGATCACTTAGCATGCAAAGGGTTTCATCAAGTTTTCACTATAAAATTCATGCCATTACCACAAAACATACAAGAATTGAACAAGGCAACAAGACACCACTAAGAACCATTCATTCGGCTCCCTTATGGTCATGGCCAAATGAAATGGAAGGGAAATGGCCATTAAAAACAAGAGCTTCACTCTCTTGACTTGGCATTTCACCATTCCTTGTAGTTCCCTCAATAATACAACCTTAAATCCATGAGAATCAAGATTGTATTTTGAGTTCTAATTAAACTAAGACATGCAAGATTAAAACTCAAACTTTTCTCTCTAAACTTTTTGAAATATATATGAACAACATGTAGGGAGTAAGATTACTTGAATATAAGATGAATGTTTGAGTGAAAGAATGAAGAAAAGAAGGGGATGGGGGGCCTCGGCTATGGAGATTGCGAGAGGGAGGAGGAGCCGAGAGGAGAGGGAGAGAGAGTGAGGTGGGGGTGGAGTGTGGAGTGGGGTGAATGATCACAACACTTTGTATTTTGGTTTTTATGATTTTGATTGATTAAAATAAGTGAGTGGAAATGAGAATTGTCAAGAATAACCTTCCAACATACTTAGGTCATTTTGCATGCAAGGACAAAGAAGTAATTTGGCTAGTAAAATAAGAGTTAGTGGGGTTGGAATTGTCTTTTTAGCCCTTTAAGTTGAATAGAAGAGAATTTGCATGCAAGGGTAACCATGTAATTTTATAATTAATAAGCAACTAATTTTCGAAGATTTATTTTTATATAATAAAATAAAAGTTCAAAAATTATAAAATTTATAACATAAAATAATTTAGATTTTTAGAGATTTTATAAAATCACTTTCAAAATTTGTGAACAAAATATCTTTTAAAAGAAAATTTCTCCAAGGCTTAGAATATTCCTTACAAATCAAAATAAAGGAAATAAATAAACTTTTGCTTTGAAAAAAAATCATATACTACACATAAAAATTTTATAATGCAAAAATTCTCACTAACACAAACGTGCAATCATTGAATCATATTTACTTTCGGCTTTAATATTATACCTAAACCACAAATAATATTACACGAAAATACCGGTCGTAACATGCAAGCTGTTTTTCACTTGGAACAAAATGTAGTTCCACAATACCATTCATTACATGTTCCCTTATGAAGTGGTACTTGATGTTATGTGCTTTGTCCTTGAATGCTGTACTGGATTTTCATTGATGGCAATTGCACTTGTGTTATCACAGAAAATGGGAATTCTTTCCACTTGCAGACCATAGTCTAGCAATTGTTTTTTCATCCACAAAATCTTTGCACAGCAACTGCCAGCAGCAATATATTCAGCTTCAGCTGTAGCTGTAGAAGTAGAAACTGAATTTTGCTTTTTACTAAACCAGGACACAAACTTGTTTCCTAGAAATTGACAGGTTCCTGTTGTACTTTTTCTATCAATTCTAAAACCGGTATAATCTGCATCTGAATAACCAGTTAGATCAAAACCAGAATCTCTAGGGTACCGAATGCCAAGTTTTGGCGTTCCCTTGAGATATCTGAAAATTCTCGTAATAGCTATTAAGCGAGATTCTCTAGGATCAGCCTGAAATCTAGCACATAAACATGTAAAAAATATTATCTGGCCTACTAGCTGTTAAGTACAGAAGTGAGCCAACCATGCCCCTATAACTTGAAATATCCACAGACTTTTCAGTAGTGTTTAATTCAAGTTTAGTTGCAGTGGCCATGAGAGTTTTTACAGATGTGCAATCCATTAGATCAAACTTCTTTAAAAGATAAAAAATAAATTTAGTTTGACTAATGAATATTCCATCACTAACTTGCTTAACTTGTAAACCAAGAAAGTAAGTTAGTTCTCCCATCATACTCATTTCATACTTACTTTGCATCAATTTGGCAAACTTTTTGGAAAGTTTCTCATATGTAGAGCCAAAAATAATGTCATCTACATAAATTCAAACAAGTATACTAGAGCCATTAACATTTCTAAAGAATAAAGTTTTATCTACAGTACCTCTTGTGAAATGATTTTCCAAAAGGAACTTTGATAAAGTGTCATACCAGGCTCTAGATGCTTGCTTTAGTCCATAAAGTGCTTTCAAAATATAGTAGACATGATCTGGAAAATTTGAATCTTCAAAACCCGGAGGTTGACTAACATAGACTTCCTCCTCCAAATCTCCATTCAGAAAGGCACTTTTGACATCCATTTGATAGACCTTGAAATTGGCATGGGCCGCATAGGCTAAGAAAATTCTGATGGCTTCAAGTCTTGCAACAGGAGCAAGTGTTTCATCAAAATCTATTCCTTCTTGTTGACAATAGTCCTTAGCAACCAATCTAGCTTTGTTCCTGACTACTATGCCATTTTCATCCATCTTGTTTCTGAATACCCATTTGGTGTCTATTGGATACTTTTCTTTAGACTTGGGTACTAGCTTCCATACATTATTCCTTTTAAATTGGTTTAGCTCCTCCTGCATAGCTAACACCCAATCAGGATCCAACAAAGCTTCTTCTACCTTCTTTGGTTCTTCTTTGGAAAGAAAGCTGCTATAAACACATTCTTCTTGAGTTGCTCTCCTGGTTTGAACTCTAGAAGAAACATCACCAGTTATGAGCTCAAATGGGTGATCTTTTGTCCATTTTCTTTGTTGAGGTAGATTAGCTCTAGATGAAGAGGCCTCATTGTTGTCTTGATGTGTGATTGAGTTTTGATTGTTAGAAACTCCCCCTGAGTTTGTGGATCTTTGATTTGAGAAAGGGGAACTTTCTATAGGTGATCTATCTTGACTTCCTGCTTCTCTTGATAACCCGACGGATGGTGAATTTTGAGTACCGGTGGATGAAGCAGGTTGCCTTCCGACGGATAAGGCAGATTGTCTCCCGACGAATGAAGCATTTTGCAATTTGACAGATGTTGAATTTTGTGCTTCATTGGTAGTAGATTTTTCTGCATTATCCTTTGATATTGTTTCTTGATCACTTTCATCATCACTGTCATCACTAACCATCTCCACATTGTCAAATTTGAGGCTCTCATGGTAATCTCCATCTTAAAGTCCTTCAATCTTTTTATCATCAAACACAACATGTATTGATTCCACAACAATGTTGGTTCTTAGATTGTAGACTCTATATGCTTTACCAACAACATATCCAACAAAAATTCCTTCATATGCTTTAGCATCAAACTTCCCATTTTGATCAGTTTGATTTCTCAGAATATAGCATTTGCAGCCAAAGACATGAAGAAAATTTAGAGTTGGCTTCTTATTCTTGAACAATTGATAGGGAGTCATGCATCTTGCTTGGTTAACCAGGGAAATATTCTGAGTGTAGCATGCAGTATTTACAGCTTCAGCCCAAAAATATGTTAGCAGTTTAGATTCTTCAAGCATTGTCCTGGCAGCTTCAATAAGTGATCTGTTCTTCCTTTCCACAACTCCATTTTGTTGTGGAGTTTTTGCTGCTGAAAACTCATGCAGAATCCCATTTTCCTCACAAAATGCTCTCATGACAGAATTCTTGAACTCAGTTCCATTGTCACTCCTGATTCTTCTAACTTTGAAATCAGGATGATTATTGACTTGCCTTATGTGATTGATAATGATTTCACGAGCCTCATCTTTAGACTTTAGGAAGTATGTCCAAGAGAACTTTGAGAAATCATCAACAATTACTAAGAAAAATCTTTTCCTTGAAATTGACAATACATTGACTGGCCCAAACAAATCCATGTATAGCAGTTGCAAAGGTTCTTCAATTGATGAATCAAGCTTCTTTCTGAATGATGCTTTGATCTGCTTTCCTTTTTGGCAGGCATCACACAATCCATCCTTAGAAAACTCCACTTGAGGAATGCCTCTAACCAATTCTTTCTTTACAAGTTCATTCATGGACTTCAAGTTTAGATGGGATAGCTTCTTGTGCCATAACCAACTTTCATCCTGACTTGCTTTACTGAGAAGACAAGTAACAGATTCTGCATTAGATGAGTTGAAGTCAGCTAGGTACGCATTCCCTTTTCTCACTCCAGTGAGAACCACTTTGTTGCTTCTTTTGTTTGTCACAACACAGGCTTCTGAGTTGAAGGTTACTGAATTGCCTTTATCACAAAGCTGGCTGATACTCAAAAAGTTGTGCTTGAGACCATCCACTAAGGCAACCTCTTCAATGATGACATTGTCTTTTGAAATCAAGCTATATCCCACAGTATAACCCTTGCTGTCATCTCCAAAAGTAATACTTGGGCCAACTCTCTCCTTGAACTATGTGAGCAGGGTAGAATCACCAGTCATGTGTCTTGAACATCCACTATCCAAGTACCATAGATTATTTCTGTTTCCCTGCACACATCAAAATCAAATCAAGTTGATTTTGGTACCCAAGTTTCCTTGGGTCCTGCCTTGTTAGCTTTCTTTTTCTGTTTCTTAGGTTTGATCTCATTTGACTTGGAAATATCAGATTCATACTTAGTCATTTGAGTTGGACCTTTGAAACCATTCATTACAACAGAATTATCATGCATATTTTGATTAACAGAAAATGGCATGCTATTAGTAAATGTGTTATTCTAGTAAGGCAAGCTAAATGGCATTTGTGGCATACTAAATGCAACATAATAAGGATTAGGTGCAAATGGCATATTAGCAAATTGTGCATTCATATTTTGTGCAGACATAGCATTCATAGGCATAGAAGGCATGGCATTCATGTTGGGAAAATAAGGTGGCACAGATATGGAAGTTGGCATGGCAGTTTTGCAATTAAAAAATAAATAATTTACACTACCACACTTGACACAGATTTTTCTAGGAGCATATTTATCAGGTGTTTAGTTGTTATGCTTGTTAATTCCTACTTTACCATTTCTATTATTCTTCTTTTTAGCCTCTGTTTTAACCTCAATCTTTTCCAGTCTGTCACTCAATTGCTTGACAGTCATATGACCAACATTAGCCTTTTTCTCCTTCTTCACTTGACTGGATTCTCCTGGAACAAAATTCTTGGAAACTGATCCATATTTCTCATTTAACTTGACAAGTTTGGCTTTACTCACAGGCTTGCTCACAGTCGACGGATGAGTATTTATATCACTCGACGGATAACCCTTTTTGTTATCTGACGGATGACCCTCATCATTCGTCGAGTCTACATCTGTTAGCAATCCTTCAACCAAATTGGATTCCAGCTTCTCCTTATTCTTCTTCCAGGATGCATCACAAAAGGACTCAATACCTTGAACTTTGGTGATTTGAGCATGAACATCTCTAGATGTTTTCCATGCCTTAATCACCTCCTGTTCTCGTTCAAGATGCTTCTTCAAGATCTCTTCTTTCTTCAAGGAATTAATTAATTCATCCTTAGTAATTTTACACTCAATTCTTAGTTTTTCAAATTCAATGAACTGAGACTCTAACACATTATTCCTCTCACTTAAAAACAAATTGTTTTATTTGATTTTAGCATTTTTCTTAGTAAGAGACTTAAGTGTAACACACAAATGATATAATTTTGTAGACATGTCATTTATTGCATCATTACACTCATCTTTAGACAAATGTGCAAGGTTAGTGGTGATTACCTGATTACTTGAAGAACTTGTCTCTGTTTCATCAAACTTGGCCATTAGGGCTAGATTGACATAGCTGACATCCTCATCCTCATCCAGACCATCTGCTGCCCAGTCATTATCTTGTCCAATGAAAGCCCTTTCCTTTTGTTTGAGCAACTCAAAGTATTTCTGTTTATAATCCATAGGCTCAAACTTTTTCTTGCTGGAATCTGACTTTCTACACCCACTAGCAAAGTGCCCTGCCAAGCCACATTTGAAACATTTGAATTTTGATTTATCCACCATGTTTCTATTTGACTTAGCTGCTCCAAAGTTCTTCTTGAACTTGAGCTTGGCAAATCTTCTGGAAAGAAATGCTAGATGTTCATCAATATCTTCCATGTCATCTTGGCTCAAAGAATCTTCATTTTCTGCTACCAGCCCCTTGACCTTGTTTTCACAAACCTTTGAAGTTGATTCAACAGCTTCCATCTTCATCTCATTCTCTTTCTCTAACTCAGCAACTAGTGCAATGAATCCTCCTTTCTTCTTTCCTCTCTCCATCCTCTCATCTTGCTCTATTTCAAGCTCATAAGTTTTCAGGATGCCATACAGTCTCTCCAAAGTAAACTCCTTGTAATCTTGAGAGTTTCTCAATGAGACTGTCATAGGTTTCCATTCCTTCGAAAGAGATCTAAGGAACTTAAGATTGGAGTCTTTTGTCTGATAGACCCTTCCATGCAACTTCAGAGCATTTAGTATTTTTTGAAATCTACTATAAATGTCAGTGAGAGACTCACTATCTTCACTATAAAAGTGCTCATATTGCTGAATTAACAGCTGCATCTTGTTTTCTCTAACTTGTTCAGTGCCATCACAAATAATCTGTATAGTATCCCAAACTTCCTTGGCAGTTTTGCAATTGATGATGTTGTCAAACATGTCACCATCAACTCCATTGAACAGAATATTCATGGCCTTCTTATCCTTCCTGACTTGTTCAATATCAGGATCAGACCATTCATGCCTTGGCTTGGGGACAGATGGCTCAATTCCAGTTGCAGCTCTTATTGGTACATGAGGGCCTCTTTCTATGCAATCTACATAGGCCTCATCTTGAGAAAGTAAATGAAGATGCATTTTTACCTTCCAGTGATGGTAATTATCTTTATCCAGAAAATGAATCTTGACTCCAACATCCTTCTTGTTCATCTTGATATTTTGTCGTGATCTTTAAACTCTTTGTTTATCAAGAGCTTGCTCTGATACCAATTGTTAGTCCCTAACAATGTAACAAGAATTACAGAAGGGGGGTTGAATGGAATTCTTGAAACTTTTTCTTGGTTTAAAAGTGTTCTAACTTAAAATATATATCTGTGTGAATTGATTTGCAAAGTGCGGAATAGTAACTTGGAATGAATCAAAACACAAGTAATTAAACACACAAGTCTTTAAAAACTTTCTGGTGGATTTGTTTTTGTTCTATTTGCTACTTCTTGGTTTATATATCACCAAGATTAAAAAGTAATAAGACAAGATAATAAAACAAAACCTATCAAGTCTAATACTCTGCAGCTTCATTACTCTATTCCAGCATCTTTGAATATCTTCATAATAGCATGGAAATGGCAATGCTTCTTTGTTCTCAAAAACCCAGTTGAATAGGCTTCCATATTCCTTTTGCATACACTCGACGCACTGTGTTGTCACTGTCAACGGATATTTGAATTGATCATCTGTTGAGTACATGATCATCCGTCGAGTTGTCTTGTTGATCATCTGTCGAGTAGCTTTGTTGATCATCCGTCGAGTAGCTATTTGGCACTTGACTTCATTTCATTTATGAAGAATTACAAGACATTAATTATGTACATTTAATCAACCTATTCTGCATATCTAATTAAAGTCAACATGACTTATATGCTACTATAGAATCTATACAAAGATATATGCAGAAATGTGCTACAGACTTATTATTACATAAGCTACTCACTCGATGGATAACAAATCATTATCTGTCGGGACTATAATGAGTCATCCGTTGGGACTATAATGAGTCATCCATCGGGACTATAATGAGTCATCTGTCGGGACTATATTTGTTTATCCGTCGAGTGCTACATTTTTCACTAGGTTAAATCTACTAAGGTGTTTTGTTAATGAAATCATCAAGTTCACAACATTTCAATAACAATTCACAAACTCTGGTACAAATTGTGATAGTTCAGTAAACTTGGTCTCGTACTCCACTACAGTCATTCTATCCTTATTCATCTCTAAAAACTTAATTTCCATCTGAGTCTCCATAAACCTAGGGAAGTACTTGTCTAAGAAAAATAGGGTAAATCTATCCCATGGAATCACAACATCAGTCTCGAGGTTGTGTTTAGACTCTCACCAGTAGTTAGCTTCCCCCTTCAGCATGTAAAGAGGTGAAGATGGTCTTGTGTCGCTCTTCAACACCTAGTATCTCGAAGGACTTTTCTATTTCCTTAAGCCAGACCCGTTCCTCAACGTGGTCGACAGATCCTAGAAATTATGGGGGTTTGAGAGACTTGAATGCCATGAAGGCAGTGGCAGCAGTCTGTGGGACAATATGTGGCTGTGGTGGAAGGGGCTGTTGTTTCAGATTGGCCCTTAAAACTTCCATAAATTTATTCATGGATTTCCCCCGCGATGGGTATCCTCAGCTTCTTCCTCTACATATCCATCTTCATCATACTCATTATAGTCTAGGTCCTCTTCACTTTCCTCATTCACTATATGGTCCGGTTCATTTTGTTGTTGATTGACAGATTCTGCGGGCTGTGCCCTGGTTCCTCTTCTACGGGATGACATCGTTCTGATAATGAAAATAATGTCAATATAGTTGCAAAGTTTTACATTTGGATTAATTCATTTGTAGGTAAGCATTTTATTTAAATATCTTAACATGTTTCTATCAATGTGCAATACTATGATAAGACAATTTCATAATAACTTCTATATAACATATCGTAGGGTCTCCTAGACTATGTCTTGGGGACAGAAAAATAATCCTACTACATACATAGTCCTGAATACAATACATCACTATATCGTCCTGAATGCTGAAATACAAGTACATATGCCAGGTACCCTGAAGGGCTAGGAATGATATCTACTACTAGCTATCCTAACAAAATTGGTGACAAGTAACCCAGCCCTTTAAAAGGTCCGTAAGTAGTCACTGGCCTCTTAGTCACTATCACTACGCGTGAGGTCTCGAACCCTCCTCATCTCTCCTGCCAACATCAACACTGCATCAACTACCGAGATGTACCCCTCATTGCCGTCATCCTCATCTGTACCTAGGTACGGAGCTCAATCCCATCAATCTCCTGACGAGCTATAGTCGGAGAAGCAGCTCTGAAGTACCCTGGGTATCCTAGCCTGATGGCTCTCTCGGCAGTTAGCGCTTGTCGTAGCTCCATAATTTGGGCAGATGCTGCGGTGATCTCAGTATTAAGCTGAGCCACTATCCAGTTGTGCACGGCTACATGTATGGTCGCTAGGGGTGGTAGAGGTGAGTTCGGGTCACTGGAGGATATGTCATGAACCTCGTAGGTCTGTGCATCCATCTCATCATCCTCGTCCTCATGAGTGTAGAAAAAAAGGCTCAGCATCCCTAGGTGAGGTGTGGGAGGGTGAACGGTCGGGAGAGGGTACATCTCTATATCCGTCCAGTCTATGCCATCGCCCTGGGGCACCTCAACATCATCAGCTATAGGGGTAGGAAAGTCGGTCTCCTCCTCCGGCGGATCCTCAGTAGGTTCATCATTTGAGTCATCAATAGGTGGGTCCTCTGGCTCGGGAGTAAGGTCACGCTCAGGGGCCATAACATTATCAACATGGTCAACCTCCCCCACAGGCTCTACTAGTACCTGACACAATAGGCAAGGTGTTACTAACTTAGAGTCGGTATTCCCTTGAGGGTAAAATTATCAAGACTACCCATGTAGTCTGACGATGAACTCGACTTGAGTTCTAATTGATTATTATTATTCTTATGTCTACGTATTTCATATCCTATCTTTTCCAAGATTTGATAACCTAAGGCTCTGATACCATTTCTGTGGCGCCCCAAAATCCGGGGTCAGGGATCTAGGAGGCCACGCCATCTTGAATCCTGTATAACACTTATCTCGTATAATAATATATAAATACTCATACCTTTATGACCCCACACTTATCCACACACACACACTTATAGGTTATTGTCTTGGAAACGAACCATGCATTAATAGAGTGTATCAATCCACAAAGCGATAATTATTATAATCCCAAAATTGATTAAGTCTTACAGCGGAAGTAACCTCTAAGTAAGGTTAGACCGGCGGCCAAATATACGTTTCTTATTTATTATCTTACATAAGTCATACTTTAGATAAGTCGGAAAAAAATTAACTGAAAACCAATCCAGCTTATTCGATCTACCTAAGGTACAACACCAAACATCCTACAGAACAACTGGCCATTTTCTACCCGTTTCCTGGTCGTGAGTTTCATGATAGGCATCTTGATTCACTGTTGTGTAGTGTCAATTTAAGTGTGAGCTATAATGCCCATCATAATATTGTACAGTATAAAAAGACTGTATGAGAAATTCATGTATTCCACATACGATAAATATATTTATTCAGAATAGTTTTTCTCGGTGATACACAACTTCTTTCAAAAATAATTCTTTTGTTGACTTATTATCCTACAAATACCTTAATGGTAAACCCAACACCTAGGCTTGGGTTACGGTATTGCATCTCAATTTCTAATTGGAAGAATTTAGGACATTCACTGGAGCCACCGCTTACGATGATCAGTCATAAGACGGGAATTTGTAATATTTTTTACTAGTAGAAGGATGACTTCCAAACTCCTTTTTATCACCCTGGCCGCATATGTGCTATATGTCCCATTTTGGGTATACACACACTTCGCAGGTCCTTAGGTACACATAGTACCGTCTCCCACGGTACTGGATGTCTCCCCAATACACGAAGTACTGGATCTCTACCCCTCCCTTGTCCTTTAAGAAATCCTATAATATCTCAAGAACTCGAACCATATCGAACTTCTCCAAGCATTTTGTTTGTTGATAGGCACAACTCATCTCACATGTATATATATATATATATATTCTAAGAATTTTCGGAGGAAGTACTAAGATAATGTAAGTTGACCGTTGTCAACAGATAAATAAATAAGGGGGAGTTTCGTTTGAAACTATGCTCAAATATTTAAAATATGTTGAGATAATATTCTTCGATGATCTGAAAGTATTAATATGATTTTCTGAAACTCAGAAAATATTTTAAATTAGGTTTATGATTTTTAAATTATATTCAATCATTTAATAAATATTTAATATTTCAATAATAATTATTAAATAATTAAACCTCAAATAATTCTATTTTAAAAGAATATTTAAAATTATATTCCTCAACTAATTTATGTTTAACTAATTAAAGTAATCTTTAATAATATAATTGATCGAGTTTGAAATAATAATCATTGGAGAATACTTCTCCTATATTAAATGAATAATTGAAATAATATTCATTGATCAAGTAACTAAATATAGTTGAGGGAATACGATTTTGGAAATCGTTTTAAATAAATTCGAGGTACTTTAATATTTTGCGAGAGGACATCGAGTCCCTTGGAATAAAATAACTACGGACTTTTAATCGTCCAAACATCTCCAGGATGATTCCCGGGTTTATACTTTATAAAAACTGACCGACTCTCGGTCTTACAACTTATACATCACGCTATACTATAGTGTTAATTTCTTAAATAAAACACCTCCAGAATACTTCCGAGTTTTCATCAAATTATATTGATCGATCCTCGGGCTAAAATATACACCTCATATATACAACGCTACTCTCTAGCGTTATCGATTGAAATTCGGTAATATTACCAAAATCATTAACATATCGTATGATATTATATATCACAATTTATAAAATATCGTAATACAACATCATATATATATATAGTATTTATTTGAAAACAAACACAACACAACGGTTTTAAAAGGTAGGGTTTGAAAACTTGCCTGGGTACTTTGAGGTGGAGGATGCTCTAGGGTCCACTCGGAAATCTATAATCATAAACATGTATCATTTCGTTAGATCCCGTTCTTATTTATGGTGACTCGTACATTCGCGATACTTATTAATCATTCATGCAACTCACTTTACTCTTATTATTCCAATAAGAAAAAGTAATTGTTATGTTCGCTTTCTTTTCGAAATCCCTTATATCCGTTTATGCCTTTTACATTTCGATCCTCGGCTCCGCTTACGATTCTTAATGGTTTTCTAATCGCGCGGTCTCGGCTCCGACATTTTTATAAAATTGAAAAATTTATATTTTCACTTGAATTTTTTATAGCAGTTAATAAACTCTACTTCTTACTCTCTGTAAAAATTTCACGATTTTTTAATATTCTTAAGTCGTTCATTTCTATTTCCAAAGTTCGTAATTCGTTACAGTTTTTGTCCCGTAAATCACTTTTACTAAAACGATCATAAATTTTGATCCGTAAAATAAAATTATGCGATTCAAGCACCTAAATGATCATTATAACATTATCTATCATAATCAATTCTTACTTTTCAAGAATCTACAGTTTATACATTAGGAAACTTCTGCAGAAAACTTAAGTTGTGTTTTGTTCATTTTAACGAGGTTACGATTACGATTCGAGTTTCGTTTACGTCCTAAATCATTATGCAACCATCAACAACCATTATATCATCATCTCAACACTAAATCCTCTCAAGAGCATCATGTTATTGAGGAAACAAACATCAACCTTAATACTAACTAACTAATCATCAAGATAATAGCAAAACAACTACTAAAACTAGGTTTATAGCTAAGATCTCAAAGTTTCTTGAAACTTAAACCTTAAACAAAGTTTGGTCAAGGATTTACACCTTTCTTGTAAGATTTTGATGTGTTCTTATTGAGGTGGAGACTTGGGGATGCTTGGTTGAGTTTAAGGAACCTGGATCAAGCCATAAAAATCAAGAAACCAAGAAGAGTTACTATTCATTACTATTCATCATCACTTTCTTGAATTTATTTCACCCATCAATCCTTAATAGAATGATCTCATAAATTTATGTTACCTTAGTTTAGGATGTATGAAGCTTGGGATTTAATGTAGAATTTTTCCATAGCTGGAAGTTGAATTTTTGAATTTGATTTCTTATTTCTTGGTGATATTGTCGAATAGAGCTTCAAGGGAGAGAGAGACTTTTTGTGTTGTGTTCTTGAATTCTTCTTGTGAACTATTTATGATATAATCTTGTATATATCACCTAGTACTAGGAAATCAATAAAAATCTTTGCTAGCTATCCTAGTTTCCAAGCTACAAACTAGCTTAGGTACTTGGTTACTATTCTACCACTATTCACTAGGCCAGGTCATCATTCCTATTAGCTAGGTTACTATTTGGTTATTAACCATGGTTAGTTTCTTACTCTAGTTATCTTTTATTGTTAGCTTGGCTTAATACATTTATTTATTTGTTTACGCGTTCACTCGGTCGCTTATTCGTTTTCGTAATAAATGCTTATAAACGGTTCGCGGTGTAAATCCTTTCTCATTCGTCCTTTACATTTTGAAGTCTCGTACTAGGGTTTGAGTTTGTAGGATTTTAAATTTGTAATTATATTATGATTCTCGTAATCCTTGATAGTTCGTAGATACGGTCATTTTTTAAAGTTCATTTTCTTCGAAAACTAATATCGTTTACATACACCTATTTGGTACGTTTAATCATGTTATCGACTCGGAAAATAAATTTCTCATGCACATCATAGTGTGGGCTAAAAGTTTTCCCCAATTGTCAGGTTACTATTCATCAAGCGTTTACAAAATCTCAAAAATTGGAGTTATTATAGTCTTCCCCTCAAAAAAGGATTCCGTCCCAGAATCAAATATAAAATAGGTGGGGAAATATTTTCTTCATAGAGTCCTCTAGTTCCCAAGTTGACTCTTCAACATTCTGATTTCTCCACAAGATTCTGACAAGCTTCACAGTCTTGTTCCTCAGCACTTATTCTTTCTGGTCCATCACTCTCATTGGTTGTTCAACGAAGGCCAGGTCTGGTTGTAAATCTCCCTGTTCATGGAACATGTTGTGCACTTCTTGCAGATTAGGAGGCAAGGAGAGCTCGTAAGCTAAAGGTCCTATTCTCCTCAAGATCTGAAAGGGTTCTATGAATCTGGGACTCAGTTACCCTTTCTTTCCAAATCTCATCACTCCTTTCCATGGAGACACCTTCAACATCACTGAATCTCCTACTTCATACTCTCTATCTTTCCTGGTCTGGTCGGCATACTTTTTCTGTCTGTCTTGAGCCGCTACCAGCCTCTTTCTGATGAGTCCCACAATCTCTCTGGTTTGCTGGACTAACTCAGGTCATATTATCTTATGTTCTCCAACTTCATCCCAACATAAGGGAGAACGACATCTTCTTCCGTAAAGAGCTTCATACGGAGGCATTCCTATGCTAGCGTGATAGCTATTATTGTAGGAAAACTCGATCAGGGGTAAGTGGTCATTCCAGTTTCCTTTAAAGTCAATGGCACATACTCGCAACATGTCTTCTAGGGTCTAGATATTCCTTGCGCTTTGCCCATCTGTTTGGGGGTGGTAAGAAGTACTCATATTTAATCTGGTGCCTACACATTCCTGGAAGCTTCTCCAAAATCGGGAGTTAAACCTTGGGTCCCTATCCGATACTATATCAAAGGGAACACCGTGCCTCACCATGATTTCTCTAAGGTAAATATCCAGTAACTTGTCTACGGTGTACCTTTCGTTGATTGGCAGGAAGTCTACGAACTTGGTCAGTCTATCTATGATAACCCATATGACATCGTGATTTGTTTTAGTCCTTGGTAGGCCTGTAACAAAATCCATGGCTTTTAAGTCCATTCGGTCACTCCGGAATTTCCAGGGGCCGTAATAGTCCACTCGGTCACTGATGTTCAGCCTTCACTCTCTGGCATATCAAGCATTTGCTGCCCACTCTGCTACTTCTCTCTTCATGTTAGGCCACCAATAATATTCCTTAAGGTCACGGTATATTTTCGTACTTCCCGGGTGGATTGAATACCTGGAGCTGTGCCCTTCGTGTAGCATCTCGTCTTTTAGTTCTTGCACATTCGGAACCCAAATCCGGGATGCATACCTCATGATCTCTTTCTCATCTTTCTCGCATCTGACTTCCTCACCGGTCAATGTTTTTCTTTTTTCATTCATCTTCTTTTCTTGACACACCCGTATCTTTTCAGCTAGTTCTGGTACTAACTTGATCTCGAATAGTCCTACTGATCCTTTACCGGTTATTCTCACGTTGATCTCCATCTTTTCGAATTCCTTAACTAACTCCTCAGATGTCATTATCATTTTGAGTCTGTCTTTCCTACTGAGGGCGTCAGCCACCATATTGGCTTTACCCGGGTGATACAAAATTTCACAATCGTAGTCCTTAATCAACTCTAACCATCTCCTCTGTCTCATGTTTAATTTTTTCTGAGTAAACATATACTTGAGGCTCTTATGGTCTGTGTAAATCTCGCATTTTTCACCGTACAAGTAGTGCCTCCAAATTTTCAGGGCAAACACTATGGCTGCTAATTCTAGATCGTGGGTAGGGTACCTAATCTCATATTCTTTCAACTGCCAAGAAGCATACGCAATAACCTTTCTGTTCTGCATAAGCACACATCCTAGCCCCTTGTGCGAGGCATCCATGTATATCACAAACTCTCCCTTTCCATCGGGAAGAGCGAGCACTGGTGCTGACACCAGTCTCCTTTTCAGCTCTTTAAAGCTTTCCTCACATTTCTCTGTCCACACAAACTTTTCCATTTTCCGGGTAAGCCTAGTCAATGGGCCGGTTATCTTGGCAAAGTCTTGCACGAATCTCCGGTAATATCCTGCTAAATCCACAAAACTCCTAACTTCGGTTGGGGTAGTCGGTCTTTCCCAATTGGATATCACCTCTATCTTGGAGGGGTCGACTAAAACTGCTTTTCTACTCACCACATGCCCTAAGAACTGGACTTTCTTTAACCAAAACTCACATTTCGAGAACTTGGCATATAACTTCTCATTCCTCAAGATTTCTAAGACTATCCTCAAATGTTCTGCGTCTTTTTGCTCTGTCTTTGAGTAGATTAGAATACCATCTATGAAAACTATCACACATATGTCTAGGTATTTCTTGAACACTCTGTTCATCAAATCTATAAAGGTTGCGGGTACATTGGTTAACCCGATTGACATGACTAAGAACTCATAATGTCCATACCTAGTGCGAAAGGCAGTCTTTGGTATATCTTCCGGTTTGATCTTCAACTGGTGTTATCCTGTCCTCAAATCTATTTTGGAAAAGTGCACAACACCTTTGAGCTGGTCGAATAGGTCTTCAATCCTAGGGAGAGGGTACATATTCTTGATAGTCAGCTTGTTCAACTCTCGGTAGTCTATGTATAATCTCATACTACCATCTTTTTTTCTTTATAAATAGTACTGGCACACCCCATGGTAACACACTGGGTCTTATCATCCCATTATCTAACAATTACTTCAGTTGGGAAGTTAGTTCCTTCATCTCAACTGGGGCCAGTCTATAAGGGGCCTTAGATACTAGTGCAGTCCCTGGTGCTAATTCTATAGCAAATTATTGTAATAACCCCAATTTTTGGAAATTTTTGAAACCCTTATAAATAGTGTTTTTGCTGAATGGGAAAACTTTTCATGCCACACTATGTAGGGGTTCTGGTATGGATATTCTGAGATTTTATTAGTACTTTATATGGGATATAAGTGTATGTAAAGATCGTCAGAATCCAAATTCCGAACACTTTGATTTTCCCGGAAATCCACTAGATACGGAAAGAATTGAGTATAAGGTAACAGGATAAAAAGGATTTAAATTAAAGGATTATAAGAGAGGATCATAAAAGGAATATAATATATTGAGAAAGGTTAAGGGAACCTAAGTAATAAGATCCCGGGTATGATCTTTCAAACGATAAACGAAAACGAAAGTTAAGCGAACCGTATAACAGATCAGTGGTCATTAGGCAAACAATTAGGAAGTTAATCAAAGGGATTAGAGAGGATGATGTCACCCAACCAATGAGAAGAGGACAAGGAGGGGAAGATGACATCATAGCATGACATAAGCATGACATGGGAAGGAAGGAGATGTGATTGAAGTAGAACCACACAAAGTTAAGGCTAAAAAGGTAATTAACCAAAACAAAAACAAAATTACATCCACCAAGCCAAACAAATCATTTCATCAAAACAAAAGAAATCTATTTCTCTTCAACAAAAGCTTGCTCTCGGCTTTTTACAATTTCAAAGGAAAGGATTTTCAAAATCCAAGATCCAAGCCTCCTAAATTGGTAAGATAATTCCCTAGTGTTCCTTATGCATAGATATGGCTATATTATGAGTTTAAGCATCCCATTCATTCTCTATCTTCTCCAATAAATCAATGAAGAAGATAATGAATAGTGATTTCAAGGTTTTTAACTTGATTTTCTTGCTTTTCCTTTAAGATCCAAGCTTTCCTAAGACTCCTCAAGGCTTCCTAAGGCTTCTTAGCTACTCACACCACTTCAAGGAAGGTATATCATCTCCAAACCCTAGCTTTAATTTGTATATTAGGTTGATTTTGGTTGTTAGAGTAAAGAGTAGCTTGAAACTTGTTTGTTTAAGAGTTTGGGTTGGAATGGTGGTGATTGATTTGTTGAAATCTTAAGATTTGGTTAAAGAATGTAGTATAGTTTAAATTCAAGTTTTAGGAGTAAGTAAATGGATTATAATGAGTTGGTTTGGGGCTGTTGTAATGTATTTTGGATGGAGTTTGGATTGGGTTGTGAATTGGGGTTGAATTGTGGTTGTTTTGAGTTGGTTTAAATTTGGGAAATCGCGTAAACATAGCTGTCGTAATGTCCGATTTACTTTAGACTGCTTTTGTTCATAACATTTGGACCCGAGAACTCCCTGCTAGATTATGACCATTTCCATGTTTAGATAGTTCATGTTACGAGCTTCGTTTTGATATGTAGTTCGTTTGATTCCGATATACGGTTTAGGAGAAACGACCGTTTTAAGTAACGGCGTTTCGCGAACGAAACTTTTCCCCTCGCCTTACTTTGAAACATAGGTTAAAGACCAAAAAGGGTTAATTAGTGTATGAAACAATTATGGTAAGAATGTTAGGTAGTTGTTAAGACACTCGCGAAGGAATCGCCTTAAAACTCGTAATGATTAAATTATTAAAAAATGGTGGAGCCGAGGGTACTCGAGTGACTTAAGAGAATCAGTAAGCGCAAAACAAGCGTTAAAGTCTAAGTTAGTTAAAGTATAGATTTACAAGTGACTTTGGTTTAATTCCAACTTACTTGTTGTTTATAGGTTACCAGACTCGTCCCGAGCCTTTTATCACCCGCAGTCGCTCAGGCAAGTTTTCTACCCGTTATACTGTTGTTGTGATGTATACACTTGTATATGCATTATCTTGTAATAGATGCATGACGGTTATATTAGCAAATTCTTGCGATATATTGTAGCATGTGATATGGTACATATGCATGCCTGTTTCGTATTCTTGCCATATATATCTGTTGGTTTAGTTGATAATACCTATGCTAGAGAATAGCGGTAATTTGCATATACCCTTAGTATAGGGACCCAAAGGTGAAAACATTTTCTAAAACCGGGAGTCGAGGATCCCGAGTAGATTTTATATATATATATTTATATATATATATATATATATGGTTATAGTTTTCAAAAACTATTAATCGAATAAGGTTTATTCGATAACTTTATTTTATTAATGAATATTATCTTGAATATTCATTCGAGGACTTATGACTCCTTTATATTATTTATTGAATATTACTTGGATATTCATTTGGGGATGTATGACTCCTTTATTTTATTTATTGAATATTATTTATAATATTCATTCGAGGTATTATGACTCCGCTTATTATTTATTAATATTCTTTATTTTATTAAAGAATAATGTTTGATAATCAAACTTACTTTTGATATTCAAATAAAGATATTACTTTCGTATAAGTATATCTTTGATTATTTACTATTCATTTCAAGTATAAGTTTTCCAACTTCTACTTCAATTATTTTTATAAAGATTATTCTTTATGGGAATGTTATTTAAATAATAATATTCAGATATTTCTTTATATTGAGACTGATTTACTTTATTAAATCAGCATTATTCCCAACACTCTTTAAAGTGTTTTCAATTCTTTAAAATGATTTTCAAAAGTTAGAGCGGATCCCAAAACTCATTTTTATATTTAAGATCTTCCTTTTAAAAAGTGGATTTAAATACTCGCTCAAAACCGGAGGGATCCGGCTCTGTGGTGTATTTTATATTCGCAACAAGGTTGTTGTCTTGATAAAAGAGTTTTTGATTACTTACCCAACACTCGGGAAGTAAAATTCTTGGAACAAGTTAATCCATTAACAGGCATCGCCTGGGAAATATCGGTGAGTTTTCCTTTCCAACTAGATACGACTTCTTGGTGGAGCCGTATCAATAAGTTTCTACTTGGGGAAAGTGGGGACGAGCTTTACGTTTCAGAGTCATGGATTTCATCTGAACTTGGAGTGGCGTAAGTGGTCGAGTAGCGCCGGCCCAGCCTTATTATATTGGCCCAAATGGCCTGGAAGTTCCGCTAAGGCGGTCCATTCCTTAGGAGTTCAGTGTTCGGTTGACAAGTAAATCCGACAGGTTCTCCTCTACATGTAGAAAATGGTGGGGTTGTACTACTACGACTGATCATCGTAAGTGGTCTTCCTGGCGCGGCAAACTCCCGTAATGAGTTCATCATCCATTTGGATAATTCTGCAACACTACCCGTAGCATTTCGATCGAAAGGCTACGAATGGGTGGTTGCCGAAGCATTGACAGGGTCAAACAGTTTTATTGGTGTATCCATTGAATGAAGTATCTCGTAACTTCATTTCTTTTCAAAATATTTCAAAGATCAAATATTTTCAAGTTTTATTTATGGTCTCATCTATGGGATGACCTCGTGAATCTTATTATACTTTGAACAGTAGTAGTTCAAGTAGATTTCTAAAAATGGTATAAGTATAGTGAAGTAACTGGTAACTTCATCTTCTTTTAAAACTTATATCCAGTAAGTAATTACCTTACACATGATAAAAGATTCTAGTAAGTATCCATTTAGATACTTGTATTATTGTTATCACTATATATTATCTTGCGAGCTGTAAGGCTCACTCTTGCTTTATTTCTTCATCACACAACAACAGTTAGGAAAGATGGCCAGACTCCAGCAGACCCAGCGCAAGCGCGTGGGAAGCGTCCCGCGTCTTCCCGTTGATGTTGTAGTTGCTATAGCTGCAGAGGTAGATCTATTGGTAGATCAGGCATTCTACTTTTGAGAATCAATTATGTATAATTATAACTTGTGGCAGATAATGGCAATTAACTGTAAATTTATCAAGTAATCATTTTGGGTTGTAATAACTTTTAATTGTGGATTCAAAGACTGGTACTTATTTTAATTTCATCTCTAAGACTATAACGGGTTGTGGTGTGTGTAAGTGTGGGGTCACAGCATAAGGTTATTTATTAATTAAGTGAAGTGATATTGTGGAAAGAAAGACCGTGACGACCCGGATCCCTGACCCTGGATCTGGGGGTGTTACAATTATACTTCTCTGTCGGGTGGCAATCCTGATCAGTTCTCTGGGAACACATCCTCAAATTCATTTACTACAGGTATGTCCTGTATGTTGGGAACTTCCTTCTTAGTATCCATCACATAAGCCAAGTAGGCCTCATTACCTTTCTTTAACAATCTCTTAGCCTGAATCATTGTAATAACCCCAATTTTTGGAAAATTTTTGAAACCCTTATGAATAGTGTTTTTGCTGAATGAGAAAACTTTTTATGCCACACTAGGTAGGGGTTCTTTTATGGATATTCTGAGATTTTATTGGCACTCTATATGACATATAAGTGTATGTAAAGATCGTCAGAATCAAATTCCGAACACTTTGATTTTTCCCGGAAATCCACTAGATACATAAAGAATTGAGTATAAGGTAACATGATAAGAAGGATTTAAATTAAAGGATTATAAGAGAGGATCATAAAAGGAATATAATGTATTGAGAAAGGTTAAGGAAACCCAAGTAATAAGATCCCGGGTATGATCCCTCAAACGATAAACGAAAACGAAAGTTAAGCGAACCGTATAATAGATCAGCGGTCATTAGGCAAACAATTAGGAAGCTAATCAAAGAGATTAGAGGGGATGATGTCACCCAACCAATGAGAAGAGGGCAAGTAAGGGATGATGACATAACAAATGTGACATAAGCATGACATGAGGGGGAAGGAGGTGTGGTTGATTTAGAACCACACAAAGTTGATGGTTAAAGAGGTAATTAACCAAAAGCAAGCTAAAAACAACCAACCAAAACAAATCAATGCAAAACACAAAATGTTTTTCATCTTCATCATCTTGCTCTCGGATTTTGAAAGAAAAACAAGGAGGAGTTTTTCAAAAACTCAAGCTACACACCTTCAAAAATTATAAGGTTTGTTTCTTTAGCTTCCATAATTCATAACTTAGTTATGCTATAAGTTTGGATCCAAGAATCCAAGGTTTACCTAGTTAATCAATTCCTAAAAGTTTAGGGTGAATAGTAACTTTCAAGAACAAATTTTTGATTCTTGATTTTATTTGTAAGGACAAGGTAGCTTAAGCATAGATCAAGGCTTCCATGGGCATTCCAAGGATCTTTCATGGATTAAAAGCTTCAAGGAAGGTATAAACTCCAAACCCTAGCTTTAGTTTTGATTATTTAGGAATGGTTATGAGTAGTATAGTATATGTGAAGCATGAAACTTATTTGTTTAAGAGTTTGGGTTGGAATGGTGGTGATTGAATTGTTGAAATCTTAAGATTTGGTTAAAAAACTATAGTATAGTTTAAATTCAACTTTTAGGAGTAAGTAAATGGATTATAATGAGTTGGTTTGGGGCTGTTGTAATGTATTTTGGATGGAGTTTGGATTGGGTTGTGAATTGGGATTGAATTGTGGTTGTTTTGAGTTGGTTTAAATTTGGGAAATCGCGTAAACATAGCCGTCGTAATGTCCGATTTACTTTAGACTGCTTTTGTTCATAACATTTGGACCCGAGAACTCCCTGCTAGATTATGACCATTGCCATGTTTAGATAGTTCATGTTACGAGCTTCGTTTTGATATGTGGTTCGTTTGATTCCGATGTACGGTTTAGGAGAAACGACCGTTTTAAGTAACGGCGTTTCGCGAACGAAACATTTCCCCTCGCCTTACTTTGAAACATAGGTTAAAGACCTTAAAGGACTAATTGAAGTATGAAACATTTATGTAAGGTGTAATAGGAAGTTGGTAAGACACTCGCGAAGGAATCGCCTTAAAACTCGTAATGGTTAAATTATTAAAAATAGTGGAGCCGAGGGTACTCGAGTGACTTAAGAGAATCAGTAAGCGCAAAACGAGCGTTAGAGTCTGAGTTGGTTAGAGTATAGATTTATAAGTGACTTTGGTTTAATTCCAACTTACTTGTTGCTTATAGGTTACCAGACTCGTCCCGAGCCATTCGTAACCCCCAGTCGCTCAGGCAAGTTTTCTACCCGTTATACTGTTGTTGTGATGTATATGTGTATATGCATGATCTTGCGATAAATGCATATTTGTTATTAGCAAATTCTTGCGATATATTGTAGCATGTGATATGGTATATATGCATGCCTGTTTCATATTCTTGGATTATATATCTGTTGGTTAAAATGCTTACAGTTGCATAATACCTATGCTAGAGATAAGCGGTATTTGAATTTACCCTTAGTATAGGGGATCAAAAGGTGAACATATTTCTAAACAGGGAGTCGATGTTCCCGAGTATAATATATATTTATATATATATGGTTATAGTTTTCAAAACTATTAATCGAATAAGGTTTATTCGATACTTTAACTTTATTTTATTATTGAATATTATTTCGAATATTCATCCGTGGACTTATGACTCCTTTATTTTATTATTGAATATTATTACGAATATTCATTCGAGGGCTTATGACTCAGTTTATATTATTTAATAAATACTATTTGGATATCCATTTGAGGATGTATGACTCTGTTATTTTATTTAATGAATATTATTTATAATATTCATTCGAGGTATTATGACTCCGCTTATTATTTAATAATATTATTTATTTTATTAAAGAATAATGTTTCGATAATCAAACTTATTTTCTGTTATTCAAATAAAGATAGTACTTTCGTATAAGTATGTCTTTGGTTATTTAATATTCATTTCAAGTATGAGTTTTAACACTTCTACTTCGAATATTTTTATAAGGATTATCTTTATGAGAATATTATTTAAATAATAATATTCAGATATTCCTAATATATCGGGACTGATTTATTTTAATAAATCAGCGTTACTCCAAACATTCTTAAAAATGTTTTCGAGTCTTCAAAATGATTTTAAAAGGTAGAGCGGATCCCAAAACTTGTTTTCAAATTCAAGATCTTCCATTTTAAGGGGACTTGAATACTCGCTCAAAAATCTAAGGGATCCGGCTCTGTGGTGTATTTTATATTCGCAACGAGGTTGCTGTTTTGATGAATGAATTGATTACTTGCCCAATGTTCGGGAAGTAAGCCCATCTAATTGAGTCGTCATAAGCGACAGGCCGGGGTACGGTCTATCAAAGTGTAAGTGGCTGGGTGGCAGTCCATCAACGCGTAAGAGGCCGGGTGGCGGTCCAGCACAAGGTCCTTATGTGGCCAGGGTGATGACCGGTGGGGGATTCATCCATCTACTAGTAGAAAAGGTTACTTATTGGTATCTTTCCCTGATCAGCAAGATATCAGGTTTATGCCAAAATTCTTTTCTTTCCAAATTCATTGGATATTGCAACTCTGTTCATACTTTTCATGACAGAGGTTTTCAGGAAATGTATGAGAAATATATATAGGTATATATATATCGGGACTTAATGAAGTATCTCGTAACTTCATTTCATTCAATAATATTTCAAAGATTGAATCTATTCAAGTATTATCTTGTAGTCTCATCTATGTGATGAACTTTTGAAACTAATTATAACTTGAACGGTGGTAGTTCAAGTAGTATTTGGAAAAGATATAAGTATATTGGAGTATCTTGTAATTTCATCTTTTAAACTTATATCTAGTAAATGACTATCTTATGCATGTCAAAGATTTTCAGAAAAACGTTGAGACAAGGTTAGATATATGAGATCACCTTGCAACAATAGTTTTATACAGTTATAAACTGGAACTCTGTGTATATTATGCATGGAAGAGGACTTCCAATATTTTGAAAAGTATATATATACTGAATATTTTGCGACTTCATCACATTAAGTTATCAACTTGGTTCATTTCTTTTGACCAAGACTTTCATGAGTACTATGAGAAGGCTCATATATTGTTAATCATTATACATATTATTTTGGTGGGCTTGCTGCTCACCCCTGCTTTCTTCTTTCATCACACAACATCAGATAGACAAGATGAACAGGACCAAGCTCCCAATTCGCGAGCGGATAGGAAACGTTCTGCAGTTTCCTATAGGCGTTGATGTCGCTATAGCTGAGGTAGGAACTACCAATAGGCTAGGCTTTCAACTTTTGATGTATCAGATTATGTATATTTATGAATTGTAATAATGGCAAAGAAATGTAAATTTATTCAGAAACCTTTTAAGGTGTATTGGCAGATAATTGTGGAATAAAATGACTTGTGATTATTTTTGGATGTTCATCTCTGAGACTATAACGTGTGGTGTGTGTGTTTATTGTGGAGTCATAGTACAGAGTAGTTGATTAATTATTAAGATTGGGTGTTATTAAGGGAAATGGAACTCGTGACAACCCGGATCCCCGACCCCGGATTTGGGGGTGTTACAGAAGTGGTATCAGAGCTAAGCGTTATAAACCTCAGAGATGATGTGACGTTAAGATAATAACTAAGATAATAAGAACTCTTGCCAAGTTCATAGTCGGGCTACCTAATGTAGTACCGACAGTTAAAACCCTTATGGGAACCCTTATACATGTAGCGATAGAAGCGTAGTTCGTTATAATATATGGTAGCGGGACACCGAACCCTGAGGCTGAGGAGCAACAACGCGATGATGTTTTATTACTTATTGGAGATCAGATTATGGATCCGATAGAGCGTCCTAACGCAGGACCGGATGATGTTGATATTGAGGATGTAACGGTTGAGGATGTTGTCCTAGAAGGGACAGTTGCTGAGAAGGATCCCATGGAGGATCCTGACAAGAATGAATAAAGGACCATTGAGGAATTGATAACCATGGTTAGGGAAACTACCAGAGGTAGGATTGGCCAGTCACTACCGGAGGTTCGTTCAAGTTTATAAAGATAGTAGCCCCTTTAACGCGGCTTACTCGTAAGACTGAGAAGTTTGAATGGACAGAGAAATACGAGAAAATATTTTAACAACTAAAGCAAAGGTTGGTGGCGGCCCCTATGTTGGCGTTGCCGGATGGAAAAGGAGATTTTGTGATTTGTAGTGACGCTTCGCATAAGGAATTAGGGTGCTTCTTATACAGCACAGCAAGATAATCGCGTTGTTAGGGCGAAAACACGCGCTAATATTCACGCAAGTATACGCGTTCGCAAGTAATATAGAATACTTTCAAGTTCGTTCCCTCAGAAACTCAGACTAAATTATTGTCTAATTAAACTCACTCACCAATGTATGATTACTTCTCAATGTTAAGATAATAACACTTAAAATTGTTGATTAAATATTAACTATAATTAACTACTTAATTAACCACTTAACTAACACTTCAATTTATCAATAATAAAACACTCATGAGATCACAACTTCATTATTACTTCCTTCTATAGCCATTGTTATTACCTTTAGCATGTGACAATGATGATATTAATCGAATAACACGAAACTGATAAAAGCCAACTTTCATTGTACTAATACCATTCTACCAAACATCCACAATTAAGATAGAAGTTGAATAGTCATCAATTATGTTGAGTTCCTATATGTCTATAGAAATTGACAACACAACGATTTAAGCTCAAGTTATTCCTTTTGATTACATAGGGCAAATAAAACTGTTAGAGTTACCCACTAATCATGCACAACGTACATGAACCTATGCTAGCATGGCAAGTTCTAAATCTCAAGATCCACCGTCGCTTCACAAGAGATTAACACCCTATCTTATATGTTCGTGACATATATAAGACGATTACGCACAACCAATACTAGATATCATGCAATCATCACACACTAAAGTATTAAATAATTAACTAAAGAATTCCATAATAAATCCGTTGCAACCCCATGATCACGATTAGCCCATAATAGAACTTATTGCCATCATGGGTTCATATGAAATCATGATAAACAAACACAAGAAAATAATAACTAAACTAATTATATTAAAACAGAGTACGTCACAAGAGTAAATAAGTCAAAACAAGAAAACTAGCATCCAACGTTACAACGAAACAAGAATCACAAGAAAATATGCTTCCTCTTCGTTGCGGTGTGCTAAATCGGTCTTCTTCCTTATCTCCTTCGCTTCTTGTGTAAAACACAATCTAAAACATAATCCCCTTAATCCTCTCTGTGAAAACGTCTCAAATCTACCTATATAATAGTCCCATAAAACTCAAATTACATAGAAGTTGGAAGCCAAACAGAAGTAGAAGTCTAAAATAATTTATCTTTTTCCCCGACCCTACGCGGCCGCTCAGCATAGCTGCGCGGGCGCGCAGGTTGCTGCGCGGCCGCTCAGCATTGCTGCGCGGGCGCGCAGGCCTCTACTGGAAAAATTCCAGGTTTGCTCCGTTTCTTCGCCGTAATCTGCCCATTCCTTTCCTCTCGCAATGGTGAACACATGCCAAGGCTTATTCTTGATGATTCCTCCTCCGAAATGCAACTAATACCCTGAAATGCATAAACACTAGAAAAACGCATGAAATACACAAAATACTTGATTTCAAGACACCAATTTAAGCCATTTTAAGACGTTCTAAGTGGTATAAAATGCCACTTATCACACCCCCAAACTTAAATCGATGCTTGTCCTCAAGCGTCACAGACTCAAAAACAAATAAAAATATGCATGAATGCAATCTATATAAAAATGCAACGATCCCCCTTACTACAATTAACCAACCATATTGTCACATCAAAACGAATGCAGTTAGACAACTAAAGATCAATAAACTCATGCAAACGGACATACAGCCAGAAACGTGGTGTGTGCAAATGCTTAACAGATATGCTTCGGAACTAGACCAATTACTATGACTAGACTATCCTCAAGGCAATCCTACGATTATACAAAGAATAAAAATTCTAGGCACAAAGTGATATACAACACTACAAGAACTCTGGAGCTTACTACGGAATCGTGCTTTTTATTTACAACTCAAATGCTTATTTGACCGTGCAATGAGTGAGGTCCACAAAAGACTTATACAATGGTATCCATGTAACGAGCGTTAGGTTAGCGGATCCCAGACTCTAAAAGCCTTAGGTCACTAGGCACAAAGTCCCCTAAGAACTTAATAACTCGAATACCAAAGAGCCCACTCTTGATCAATTATGCAATTTTTTTTAATAACTTCTGAGCAAGTGCGTTTCGCTCCATCTTGCTCAACCCTAGACTACTCACAACATATGCGAGCCGGCTACTAGCCATTTGACGCCTAGCCACAACTAGCAACAACTTCCATATTTTTTTCTCCAAATTTTTTTCTTTTTTCATGTCTTTATCACTAAGAACCTATAATCGAATTCTAAGCATAATAAGTAGATTGACCTTGAAAACAACCAAATCATAACAACAATCTAGCCCTTACGCATTCTTTAAGACTTAGTGGACTTATAATTGTTTCTAGCATGCATATCAACCTACACAACTTAATATCACTTTAATGCTATCACTACACTCGCATCAAAATCACAATTCAGTCGATAACTTATTGCAAAAGGGATCATGGTAAATGCATGAGCTACATGACATTCATAAAAAAAAACTAAATGGCATAAATTATGCAACTATATGAACTAAACTATCATGAATATGCAACTAAATGACACACACAATATTCCTTAACTACCACCCCAAACTAAAAATCTTCACTGTCCTCAGTGAAAGTAGTAGAAAGGAACACAGGGTATACCTACTCGGAATCATCATCATCATCACCCTCAGTGGGTGGAGTATCAGGCGGCGGGTATGCAGAGTCCTCACCAAAAACTGGCCACTGGATATCAGCTCCAAGGCCTCGAAAAGCAGTCCCTAACGCAAGGGTGAGCTCCTGAGCAAACCTGCTCTGCGTCTCATACATGGCATCCATCCGCCGTGAAAGCCTCCTATACTAGGCATCACCCATCCCAGCACCCTCCTGAGCTCTCGAAGAACCAGCCTCACCACGCCCTGGCCTAGCCATAGTAGCACCTCGTGCTGGACGCCCTCCTGGAAGACGATAACCCAGCCCATGCTCCTCAGGCTCACCACCGGTCCACTCCTGCATCCCATTCAGAGTGCCAGAATCAATCGGAGCTGCTGGCAACTGCAACTGCTCATGAGCCGGCCAGTTCACTCCCACTGCTCGGCATAGCTTCGTAACCGTGGATGCATAAGGGATGTTCATATGCTTTGCTCCCCTCAAAAACTTCAGAATTCCTTGGTAGATAAACTCACCAAGGTCCACATAGTACTCATCATGCAGAATTCCCCACAACAACTGTGCTCTCTCAACTGTGACCTCGTGTGCATGTGAAGAAGGCAAAATATTAGCACATATAAATGCATTCCATGCACGTGCATACCTGTTCATGGCGATCGCCGGAAAGTGACGATACTCATTATTGCCTGGACTGCGGGTCCAAACTGTGCCCGGTCGACAGAGAGTCGCATAAATCAAATCCAAGTCAAAATCCTCAGCAGTCTTTTCATTCCAGTTCTCCTCCTCGGGCTTCCTCTCTCGCTGTCCAATCACACGGCGAATCGCCGCAGGATGATAATCAACCGTCAGCCCACGGACTACAGAAAACCCATTCTTTTCAGCCTTCGCGTTCGCGTAGAACTCGCGAACAACGCTCATCGGTACTGCTTCGGGTGACTCACAAAAAGCTATCCACCCCTTCTCTGCAATCATGGGCAACAACTCACCATCCCTCCCTGATGGTAAAAATCCCCTCTCCTTCAGAATCGGCTTCCCCAACAGCCTAGTGTACTCCTCCTCCGCAGCTCTGTCAGTTAACCGAGGCCTTGCAGCAGTACCCCTCGATGAATCAGCAGTAGGAACTGTGCTGCTGCTGTCAATAGTGCGTGCTCTCTTGGGTGCCATTGATTCGTGAATAAAAGTGTGTAAGAACTGATTTTTGATGTTTGTGAGAGGGTTTAAGTGTAGGAAGTTTTGTGGGAGATATGTAGGATAGGTGTATGTATATATAGGGTGTGGATTAGATTAGGGTTTGGGAATTAAGGGATAAAATGATGGGGTAGTGGGAACAATTCGTGGGTTTATGGGCTAAAATTGTTTTTGTGTTTTTGTTTGTTTTTTTTTTCTGAACTGTAAAAAATTTTCTGGAACTCGACCCCTACGCGGCCGCTCAGCATAGCTGCGCGGGCGCGCAGAGGGTCTCTGGAAAAAAAAATTTCAGCCCCTGTTTTCTGATTTTTTTTGTGTTTTTGGATAGGTTATTAACTTCTAAGGGTTCCTGTAACAACAATTCATGGGTTGCCTCCCACGCAGCGCTTCTTTTTCGTCATTAGCTTGACATTCCGTACCTTTCTCAAGTAGTCAACAAAATGGCACTAACCACCTCTCGGTTTGCCATGTCCCCATAGTAGTGCTTCAACCGCTGACCGTTAACCTTGAATGCTTGGTCCGAATCATTCTCAAAAATTTCCACCGCTCCATGTGGAAACACAGTTTTGACAATAAAAGGTCCAGACCACCTTGATTTCAACTTCCCAGGAAAAAGTCGGAGCTGAGAGTTGAATAAAAGAACTTGTTGCTCTGACACAAATAACTTAGGATGTAGTTTCCTATCGTGCCACCTCTTCACCTTTTCCTTATACATTTTGTTATTCTCGTACGCTTGAAGTCGAAATTCATCATGTTCATTAAGCTGAAGCATTCTTTTCTTACCAGCTGCATCTAAATCCAGGTTCAATTTCTTCAATGCCCAGTAGGCCTTATGCTCAAGCTTCGCCGGTAGATGACATCCCTTACCGTACACCAACTGAAACGGTGACATCCCAAGTGGAGTTTTGTATGCTGTTCTGTAAGCCCAAACAACTTCATCGAGCTTTAAAGACCAATCCTTCCTTGACGGACAAACAACCTTCTCTAGAATACGCTTTATCTCTCTGTTAGACACTTCCGCTTGACCATTTGTTTGCGGATGATAGGCAGTAGCTACTCGATGATTCACATTATAACGCTGCATCATAGAAGTGAACTTACGGTTGCAAAAATGCGATCCTTCATCACTTATGATTACCCGAGGTGTTCCAAACCTTATGAAAATTTACTTATGAAGAAAATTTAGCACTGCCTTTGCATCATTTGTCGGTAAAGCTTTAACTTCGACCCATTTTGAGACATAATCGACTGCCAGCAAGATGTACTGATTATTGCAAGACGAGATAAAAGGCCCCATGAAATCGATTCCCCATACATCAAAGACCTCGACTTCAAGCATCACATTTAATGGCATTTCATCCTTCCTTGACAAATTTCCCACTCTTTGGCAACGATCACACCTTAAAACAAACTGATGAGCATCCTTGAACAAAGTAGGCCAGAAAAAACCTGCTTGCAGAATACGAGCTGCCGTCTTCTCACCTCCATAGTGTCCACCATAAACCGTGGAATGGCAGTCTCGTAATATCCCCTCCGTCTCACAGAACGGGATACATCTCCTGATGATCTGGTCAGCTCCATGTCTAAACAAATATGGTTCATCCCACATATACCACTTCACCTCATGCAGAAACTTCTTCTTTTGGGCGGATGTTAAATTAGGAGGCATTATGTTGCTGACGAGATAGTTTACAATATCTGCAAACCATGGTTCTTCCTCCTGAATTGCAAACAACTGCTCATCCGGAAAAGATTCATTGATTAACGTCCTATCTTGTGAAGTAGAATCGGGATTCTCCAACCTAGAGAGATGGTCAGCTACTTGATTCTCAGTACCTTTTCTATCTTTGATCTCTAACTCAAATTCCTGAAGTAAAAGCACCCAACGAATGAGTCTCGGCTTCGAATCCTTCTTGGAAACTAGATAGCGAATAGCTGCATGATCAGTGAATACTGTTACTTTCGTACCAAGTAGATACGATCGAAATTTCTCAAAACCAAAGACTATAGCCAAAATCTCCTTCTCAGTAGTGGTGTAGTTCAATTGGGCACCATTTAAAGTCTTACTCGCATAGTAGACCACATGGAAGAGATTTTTCTTGCGCTGTCCCAGAACTGCACCTACCGCATAATCACTCGCATCACACATCATCTCAAATGGTTCTGTCCAATCTGGTGCTGTAATAACTGGTGCCGTGATCAAACTCTCCTTGAGAGTCTCGAATGCTGCCAAACATTCATCATCAAATTTGAAAGGCACATCTTTCTCAAGCAAATTGCACAACGGCTTAGATATCTTTGAAAAGTCCTTGATGAATCACCGATAAAAACCCGCATGACCAAGAAAACTACGGATTCCTTTCACAGAATTAGGTGGGGGAAGATTTTCAATGACTCCCACCTTGGCCTTGTCCACCTCCAGACCCTTGCTAGAGACCTTATGCCCAAGGATAATGCCTTCACGCACCATAAAATGACATTTCTCCCAATTAAGCACCAAATTAGTTTCCACGCATCTTTTGAGTACGGCGCGCAGATTATTCAAACATTCATCATATGAGTGTCCAAAGACGGAGAAGTCATCCATGAACACTTTGACATTATTTCCAATCATGTCAGAGAATATAGCCATCATACATCTCTGAAAGGTGGCCGGTGCGCCACATAACCCAAACGAAACTCTGCGAAAAGCAAATGTGCCAAATAGACAAGTGAAGGTAGTCTTTTCCTGATCCTCTGGTGCAATACAAATCTGATTATACCCGGAATAACCATCCAGAAGACAAAAATACTCATGACCCGCCAATCTGTCAAGCATTTGATCAATAAATGGAAGGGGGAAGTGATCCTTCCTTGTGGCTTTGTTCAATTTTCTATAATCCATGCATACTCTCCATCCTGTAACTGTTCGAGTAGGGATGAGCTCATTCTTTTCATTTGCGACCACAGTGATACCTCCCTTCTTAGGTACACATTGTACGGGGCTCACCCACGAGCTGTCAGAAATAGGATAAATGATGCCTGCATCTAGCCATTTCAGAATTTCTTTCTTCACCACCTCCTTCATGATGGGATTCAGTCTTCGCTGCTGTTCCACAGTTGGCTTACTACCTTCCTCTAGCAGAATTTTATGCATACAATATGAAGGACTTATCCCCTTGATGTCTGCTATGGTCCATCCTATAGCCGATTTGAATTCTCTCAAAATCCTTAAGAGCTTGTCTTCCTCACTACCTGAAAGGTCAGATGAAATAATAACAGGTAACGTAGATGAATCACCTAAAAAAACATACCTCAAGTGTTCAGGTAATGGTTTGAGCTCCAAGGTAGGTGCTTCCTCTATTGATGGTTTGAGCTTCCCTTCAGCATTCTTAAGGTCAGAAGTACCAAGAGATTCAAATGGTATGTCCAGCTTTCGCTTCCATGGAGAAGCGTTCAGATATTGTAATTGCTCGTTGCTATCTTCATCATCGCTGTCAAAATCCCCCACTAAGGCCTTTTCCAATGCATCAGACATTAGCATGTGATCGAGTTCCGAAGTAACCGCAGAATCAATCACATCCACTTTTAAGCACTCCTCATCTTCTGTAGGGAATTTCATTGCCTTGAATACATTGAAGGTCACATCCTGATCTTGGACCCGCATAGTAAGTTCACCTTTTTGCACATCTATCAAGGTACGACCAGTAGCCAAGAAAGGCCTTCCCAAGATTATGGGAATCTTCTTATCTTCCTCAAAATCCAAAATAACAAAATCTGCTGGAAAGAAGAGCTTATCCACCTTGACGAGCACATCCTCAACTATGCCCCTTGGGTAAGTAATGGAACAGTTAGCCAATTGTAGTGACATGTACGTGGGTTTTGGATCAGGCAGATCCAGTTTTTTAAAGATCGACAACGGCATCAGATTAATGCTTGCTCCCAAATCACAAAGGCACTTGTCAAACGTCAGATTGCCAATTGTGCAAGGAATGGTGAAGCTTCCTGGATCTTTCAGTTTCGGTGGTAACTTTTGTTGCAGAACAGCACTGCATTCTTCCGTGAGAGCAACGGTTTCAAGGTCATCCAGTTTCACCTTCCTTGAAAGAATAGTTTTCATAAACTTCGCATAACTAGGCATTTGTTCCAGAGCCTCAGCGAAAGGTATATTGATGTGAAGTTTCTTGAACACCTCCAGAAACTTCCTGAACTGTCTATCCAGCTTTTGTTGCTGCAATCTCTTAGGAAAAGGTGGTGGAGGATAGAGCTGTTTCTCCCCTGTATTAGCCTCAGGCAGAGTGTGTTCAACAGTAGTCTTCCTTGGTTCCGCCGCTTTCTCCTTTTGCTTAGATTCTTCATCTCTAACTTCAGCTTCGACTTCCTTTGCCTTTTCAGCATCAACCACTTTTCCAGACCTTAAGGTAATAGCCTTGACTTGCTCTTTAGCTTCCTTCCTGCCTGGTACTTCCGTGTCACTGGGAAGAGTGCCAGGTTGACGATTGAGCACTGCATTGGCTAATTGACCAATTTGATTTTCCAAGGTCTTGATAGAAACTGCCTGACTCTTGCACAACAGCTTAAGTTCCTCAAAATCAGCACTAGTAGGTGCAGCTGCACTTCCCTGTTGAGGATATGATTGCCTTGTAGCATACTGCTGTGGTTGCTGGAATCCAGGTGGGTTAAACTGTTTACTCACTCCTTGCTGATATGGTGGCTGAATAGCATTCTGATTATTCCCTCAGCTGAAATTTGGATGATTTCTGTTATTAGGATGATAGGTCGCTGGCACAGGCTGCTGCTGTCGCTGATAATTATTCACATACTGAACAGATTCATTGACAAGAGAACACTGATCCGTAGCATGAGAACCTGTACAAAGCTCACAAACCATAGCTATTTGATTAACTCCATACGTAGCCAGAGAATCAACCTTCATTGATAGTGCTTGGAGCTGGGCTGCAATAGCGGTGGCTGCATCAACTTCCAGAATACCTGCTACCTTGCCTGACGTCATCCTCTGAGTTGGGTTTTGATGCTCATTTGCAGCCATCGTCTCTATAAGATTATACGCCTCAGTATAGCTTTTAGCCCATAAGGTTCCTCCAGCTGCTGCATCGAGCATGGGCCGAGATTGGGCCCCCAAACCATTATAGAAACCAGTGATCACCATCCAATCCGGCATTCCATGATGTGGACATTTTCTCAACATTTCCTTGTAGCGTTCTCAAGCCTCGCACATAGATTCTGTAGGTTGCTGCGCAAACTGAGTAAGAGCACTCCTCATAGCAGCAGTCTTTGCCATTGGATAAAACTTCACCAGAAACTTTTGCGCAAGATCTTGCCACGTAGTGATGGACCCAACTGGTTCAGAATGTAACCAGTCTTTAGCCTTATCCCTCAGTGAGAATGGGAAAAGCCTCAACTTGATAGCCTCATCAGTCACGCCATTATACTTAAAAGTGCTGCAGATCTCGACAAAATTCCTTATGTGCATGTTGGGGTCTTCAGTTGCCACTCCTCCAAAAGAAACAGAATTCTGCACCATCTGAATAGTGCCCGGCTTGATTTCAAAGGTGTTAGCTTGAATAGCCGGATGAAGGATGCTTGACTGAATGTCATCAATTTTAGGCCGAGAAAAATCCATAAGAGCTGGATCAGCTTGAACAATACGATCTCCCATGTTTACTGGTTCTTTCTGCTCAGTTCCTGAATCCGAATCCTCAAAATCTAACTTCTCCGGAATATCAAGAACTTCGTCTGTCTCCTCAGCTGTATCTAAAGTCCTCTTGCGAGCACGAGAACGAGTTTGCATAAATGCTTGCTAAAGTACCTGAAACACAACCGAAAAGAGTAAGTAACTACTACGTCCTAATCACTGAGTCCTAATGACCAATGATGGTAAGTACATAAACTAAACAAATACGCCGAGTCCCCGGCAGCGGCGCCAAAAACTTGTTAGGGCGAAAACACGCGCTAATATTCATGCAAGTATACGCGTTCGCAAGTAATATAGAATACTTTCTAGTTCGTTCCCTCAGAGACTCAGACTAAATTATTGTCTAATTAAACTCACTCACCAATGTATGATTACTTCTCAATGTTAAGATAATAACACTTAAAATTGTTGATTAAATATTAACTATAATTAACTACTTAATTAACCACTTAACTAACACTTCAATTTATCAATAATAAAACACTCATGAGATCACAACTTCATTATTACTTCCTTCTATAGCCATTGTTATTACCTTTAGCATGTGACAGTGATGATATTAATCGAATAACACGAAACTGATAAAAGCCAACTTTCATTGTACTAATACCATTCTACCAAGCATCCACAATTAAGATAGAAGTTGAATAGTCATCAATTATGTTGAGTTCTTATATGTCTACAGAAATTGACAACACAACGATTTAAGCTCAAGTTATTCCTTTTGATTACATAGGGCAAATAAAACTGTTAGAGTTACCCACTAATCATGCACAACGTACATGAACCTATGCTAGCATGGCAAGTTCTAAATCTCAAGATCCACCGTCGCTTCACAAGAGATTAACACCCTATCTTATATGTTCGCGACACACATAAGACGAATACGCACAACCAATACTAGATATCATGCAATCATCACACACTAAAGTATTAAATAATTAACTAAAGAATTCCATAATAAATCCGTTGCAACCCCATGATCACGATTAGCCCATAATAGAACTTATCGCCATCATGGGTTCATATGAAATCATGATAAACAAACACAAGAAAATAATAACTAAACTAATTATATTAAAACAGAGTACGTCACAAGAGTAAATAAGTCAAAGCAAGAAAACTAGCATCCAACGTTACAACGAAACAAGAATCACAAGAAAATATGCTTCCTCTTCGTTGCGGTGTGCTAAATCGGTCTTCTTCCTTATCTCCTTCGCTTCTTGTGTAAAACACAATCTAAAACATAATCCTCTTAATCCTCTCTGTGAAAACGTCTCAAATCTACCTATATAATAGTCCTATAAAACTCAGATTACATAGAAGTTGGAAGCCAAACAGAAGTAGACGTCTAAAATAATTTATCTTTTTCCCCGACCCTGCGCGGCCGCTCAGCATAGCTGCGCGGGCGCGCAGGTTGCTGCGCGACCGCTCAGCATTGCTGCGCGGGCGCGCAGGCCTCTACTGGAAAAATTCCAGGTTTGCTCCGTTTCTTCGCCGTAATCTGCCCATTCCTTTCCTCTCGCAATGGTGAACACATGCCAAGGCTTATTCTTGATGATTCCTCCCCTGAAATGCAACTAATACCCTGAAATGCATAAACACTAGAAAAACGCATCAAATACACAAAATACTTGATTTCAAGACACCAATTTAAGCCATTTTAAGACGTTCTAAGTGGTATAAAATGCCACTTATCACGCGTCCGCGTTAAGACAATTAAGGGAATATAAAATTCGATATCCCCACCCATGAGCTTGGGCTCGTGGCAATAGTTTTGCCCTAAAGATTGGAGGCACTACTTGTATGGAGAGAAGTGCGAGATTTACACAAGCCATAAGTGCTCTAGTACATTTTTACGTAGAAAGAGCTCAACATACGCCAGAGGAGGCGGTTAGAGCTAATCAAGAATTATGATTGGGAGATTCTTTATCATTCGGGGAAAGCCAATATGGTGGCTGATGCCCTTAGTAAAAAAAGGAGAGACTCAAGATGATAATGTCTTTTGGAGAGTTTATAAGAGATTTTGAAAAAAAAATGGAAATAGAAGTGAAGGTAACCGGAGCCGGTACCGAAAAGCTGTTTGAGATTGCAATACAATTCAAATTATTGGAAAAGAACAGATTATGCTAGAAAAAGTGATGAACGAAGGTAGAGAGCCAACAAATAGATAAGAGATTAATACCGAGAAAGATGATAAGGGAATAATAAGGTATTCCTACAGAATTTGGGTTCCAAATGTTCAAGAACTTAAAGATGAGATCTTAGATGAAAGCTAGTTTGAGGAATAAGATTTAGAGCAAACCCTGAACGTGATAGTCAGGGAGGTCGACATCAAGATAGAAGGAACCCATAACATAATGAAGTTGAAAATAAGGATTTTTAACGTATAAGATAACCCCGATTATGGGAGAAGTTGGAACATTTCATACTGAAAAAAAATAGAAGTTGAACAAGATAGGGAGAATCAGGATGGTACTCCTATTGGGCAATTCATGGACCTGCCTAAACAGAACTTATACTATTATCCCCAACCACCACCCTGAGGAAACAATGCGGTGAGAAATTCTTTCAGGTTCTTTAAGTCGCTAAGCTCTCAGAGTTCCAAGGAACAAGCTGACCCAGTCGAGGCAAGAGCCTGGCTAAAGGAAATATAGGAATCATTTGAGATTCTAAATGATTGATGAACCACAAAAGACTGTTTTTGTCACTTACCCTCCTTAGAGAGAGACCACCCGCTGGTGAAAGACCAAGGAAGGCACGAAGCAAGAGATTATAATAAATTGATTTAAGTTCAGTCAATTGTTTTCGAGAAAGTAAATCCCAAGGTTATGGAGGTAGTGTAACAGATTTAGAGCCAGAACAAAAGCGGACGAGTATGATGAATTGTGAATCTAAGTTGTAAAAGTTGTCAAGATTCGTTCTAAGGGCACGAATCCAGAATGACGGGATGTTTGAAATCAATGCTTATGTTGTGTTGGTTCATGAAATAATGATAAGAGAAAGGAAAATAAAAAGAAATTGAAGTGGAAAGGAATATAAAGGCAATAGAGTTTGAGGAATGATAAGGGAGTTGGGTATGAGGAAACCCTAAAGACTCGTACCAATAGAAATAGAAAAGTATGTAATCGTCAGGATGAGGGTGATTCACCATGAGTTAAAATTGATGGTTGAAGGCATAAGAGATACATATATTTTATCTCCTGTAAGTTGGGAGGATTCGAGGAAACCTTGAGATAGTTCGAAGGATAAATAATGAGACGCGGATAAACTGAGGAGACAAGAAAGTAAGAAAGTAGGAAAATTGGATGAAGGAAGTGACCTTTAGGAATGTGAAATGTAAGACCGGTGGCTCGATACCCAAAAAGGGAGACGCCAGGTATGAGAGTTATCCCAACATTGAGATGACTGTTGGGATAAACAACAAAAGTAAATAAGGAATTATTAAGAAGAAGTTCACGTTGAACACGACCAATATCTTCCAGAACATCCATGTTATCATTACCAAATTAGGAAAGAAAAGCGGATAACCGTTGTTATCTTTTGGAGGCCATTTTGATTGACCTCATTTTGAATACAGATGTTATTGTGAAATTAGGCATATACTATCGAGGTGGGAATGATTGAATAAGACACCCTTATCAGGGATATATGACTTGATTTATCCATGGAAGGATGCATGTACCTTTTTAAAGGTGGAATTAAGGATAGAACATCGGTAACTTAAAATGAATCCTAGGGGAATGCATAAAGGTGGGCATTTCACCCTTAATAGGGATAGTATGAGTTTTGACAATATAAATTGGAAAGGATTAAGGTAATAACAACCTTTAAAAATCAGTGGGAATTTTTTCAGAAGTATATAGACAATGATTCTGGTATTAATAAATGGTATCTTGATATGCCCTGTATCTAGGGAATACATGAGGAACGATTCAAGGATAACCTTAGAGGTTTTACAAGGAGAAAGGTAATATTCAAAATTCTCAAGAATAGAAATGTTGATAAAGGAAATATGACGTAATTATAATGATGCCAAGTGGGGCACGTGTTAAACCACGAGAAGGTATGGATCGAACCAGTAATGGTCGAAATTGTTCAGGGCAATTAGGACTTAAGATAAAAAATGTTCTAATTATGATTGAGAGTCAGTCATGACAGTGATTAACCTCTAAAGACTGAGGCAATAACTTATGGAAAAATGGTGATATTTTTTTTACTCATCAGATTTTAAGGAAAACATCTTCACATAAGCTGTGATTGAAATGAGGTAGAAAATTTATTTGGAGGTGGTTAAAATGACATTGACTGTAAGGAAATTTTACTATCAGGAAAGGCCAAAGAGGTGGCCGACACTTTAAAGGTAAGAGGATAATTATAGGCGCTTGTGCCAAAAGAATACAGTGATGATGGTTAAAGCTATAAAGGTTGTATTATGGTTTGGAAGATTGACATTCCTTCTGATGACTGTGCAATACCCAACCGTAATAGTAGTTGGTAAAGGTTTAATTCGTGTAATCGCCATGAGCGGGCTATCTATCTCAGAAGATACTATCTTGAGATAAGCCAGGATCATGTTTCAAAAAGGACTAGATGAACCCTTGAGTTAAGTCTTCTATTTAAGGAATATGATTAAGAATGGTATTAACCTGCTATCGCTGCTTTGACTGAAACTCTTCTGCAATTTTATCTACTTCATGTCATAAAAGTACGTTAGAGTTTGGAGTGTTCTTCATGAATTATGATTGGTGGTTATGTTAACTCCTTAGAAGTATTCTATACGACATGTATGGACTCCGTATGGTTAGATATTAAGATTTCACGGAAAGTGAATGACGACAGTAGGTCAGTGGTGGACCATAGTAATGCAGCAATGATTCTGCGAGTAATGAGCTGATTACAACCGTGAGAGTTGTATTGGAATGGATGTGAGATTGAGTACCACTAATTGGGTCGTGGTGGCGTATAAGTTATCTTTGATAGACTAAGTAAGTAGATTATCTACCTATTGAATACTTATTCCTTCTTATCAATAGAGAGTCGTATTACTATACGAGGAGGGTTGCGGTGCAAGCATAAAATTCTATTAACGATGATGTATAAAATGAGATTGCAGATTCGATTTTCGATGTCGAGGGAGTTTCAAAGGTGATTGAGTATAAGCTCGAGGAAGAGCATGGGTCCGTAGAATGATGGGTGGAATAATATATATTTAAGCATGAGAAATACGATGCTATAATACTTGATGTTGATATAAATACATATATGTTTTGTTCTCCTATGACAGACCTCTATAGTTCAGAGGTAGATTCCAAGCCAGATATTTTGTGGCAGTATATTTTTTTTTATATATACAATTCTCTTCAATTCGTTCTTTTCTCTTCTTTTCATTTCATATAAACTGAGAAGAACAACCCTTCCAGAAGGGGAGGTATTGCCGAATGACTATCTATCTATGTGATAGAAGCCGAGTAGGATACCAGCTATTGTTTAATTGCTTGTCAAGTACTAAAGGTTGGCCACCTTCTGTACTAACTATGCAATGTAACAAGTGTTCATGATCATAGTGATCTCTCAATGAATTCTTTTACTTCTATATGATGGATCAAGCTTTCAAAAATAGAAACAGCTGAAAAAGGAGTAGTAAATCTATGATGGTATTGAGGATGGAAACACATTCGTGATACTAAGGGTGACGTGGTTATTAAAAGGTTATAGAACGCTAACAAACCAAAAGTGTAACCAGTATGATATTAGGTACGGAAGATAGTAACAATTACGAACTGGAAAAGAGTGGGTATTAAAAAGCAAAAGCTATGCTAGAAGCTATGATGAGAGTCTGTGCGATAGACTTGAAAGAGTTTGGAATGATCACTTAGCACGAATTGAGTTTTCTTATGATGATGGATGATATGACAGTGTTGGAATGTCGCCTTACGAGGCCCTATACAGAAAGAGATGCCGATCTCCCTTGTATCAGAACGAAGTTGCAGAGTGCTAGATGTTCGGACCAGCAGTGGTCCAAGGGACCAAGGACATAATAGATCTAATCAGAGGACGGCTGGTAGTAGCCCAAGATGGACATAAGAGGTATGCTGATTTGACTCGAAAGGACAAAGAGTATGAAATAGGGGACCTAGTAATGTTATAGGTATCCCTTGGAAATGATTGATGAGGTTCGGAAAGAAAGGAAAGCTAAGTCCACAAATTGTTGGACCCTTGGATATATTAAGAAGTATTGGGAAGTTAGCATATGAGCTAGCCTTACCCCAGAACATGTAGAAAGTCATAACGTGTTTCACGTATCAATGTTAAGGAAGTGTAATTCGGATGCCAGACAAATAGGGGCATATGAGCGCATAGACATACAACCCGACGTAACCTATATGGAGCAACCAGGAAGGGTTATAGAGTGAAAAGGAACAAGTGCTTAGGAGAAGGATTATCAAACTAGTCAGAGTTTGATGGAAGAACCACAATGTGAGAAAATTTACTCGAGAGTTAGAAAGTGCAATGTTAAGAAAGTATCCCTATTCATTTTCTATCTGATTCCGGGACGGAATCCTTTTAAGGAGGGGAGACTGTAATAACCCCAATTTTTGGAAAATTTTTGAAACCCTTATAAATAGTGTTTTTGCTGAATGAGAAAACTTGTCATGCTACACTAGGTAGGGGTTCTTTTATTGATATTCTGAGATTTTATTGGCACTCTATATGACATATAAGTGTGTGTAAAGATCGTCAGAATCCAATTCCGAACACTTTGATTTTTCCCAGAAATCTACTAGATACAGAAAGAATTAAGTATAAGGTAACAGGATAAGAAGGATTTAAATTAAAGGATTATAAGAGAGGATCATAAAAGTAATATAATGTATTGAGAAAGGTTAAGGAAACCCAAGTAATAAGATCCCGGGTATGATCCCTCAAACGATAAACGAAAACAAAAATTAAGCGAACCGTATAACAGATCAGCGGTCATTAGGCAAACAATTAGGAAGCTAATCAAAGAGATTAGAGGGGATGATGTCACCCAACCAATGAGAAGAGGGCAAGTAAGGGATGATGACATAATAAATGTGACATAAGCATGACATGAGGGGGAAAGAGGTCTGGTTGATTTAGAACCACACAAAGTTGATGGTTAAAGAGGTAATTAACCAAAATCAAGCTAAAAACAACCAACCAAAAAAAATCAAAGCAAAACACAAAATTTTTTTCATCTTCATCATCTTGCTCTCGGCTTTTGAAAGAAAAACAAGGAGGAGTTTTTCAAAAACTCAAGCTACACACCTTCAAAAATTATAAGGTTTGTTTCTTTATCTTCCATAATTCATAACTTAGTTATGCTATAAGTTTGGATCCAAGAATCCAAGGTTTACCTAGTTAATCAATTCCTAAAAGTTTAGGGTGAATAGTAACTTTCAAGAACAAATTTTTGATTCTTGATTTTATTTGTAAGGACAAGGTAGCTTAAGCATAGATCAAGGCTTCCATGGGCATTCCAAGGATCTTTCATGGATTAAAAGCTTCAAGGAAGGTATAAACTCCAAACCCTAGCTTTAGTTTTGAGTATTTAGGAATGGTTATGAGTAGTATAGTATATGTGAAGCATGAAACTTGTTTGTTTAAGAGTTTGGGTTGGAATGGTGGTGATTGAATTGTTGAAATCTTAAGATTTGGTTAAAAAAATGTAGTATAGTTTAAATTCAACTTTTAGGAGTAAGTAAATGGATTATAATGAGTTGGTTTGGGGCTGTTGTAATGTATTTTGGATGGAGTTTGGATTGGGTTGTGAATTGGGGTTGAATTGTGGTTGTTTTGAGTTGGTTTAAATTTGGGATATCGCGTAAATATAGCCGTCGTAATGTCCGATTTACTTTAGACTGCTTTTGTTCATAACATTTGGACCCGAGAACTCCCTGCTAGATTATGACCATTGCCATGTTTAGATAGTTCATGTTACGAGCTTTGTTTTGATATGTGGTTCGTTTGATTCCGATGTACGGTTTAGGAGAAACGACCGTTTTAAGTAACTCGTTTCGCGAATGAAACATTTCCCCTCGCCTTACTTTGAAACATAGGTTAAAGACCTTAAAGGACTAATTGAAGTATGAAACATTTATGTAAGGTGTAATAGGAAGTTGGTAAGACACTCGCGAAGGAATCGCCTTAAAACTCGTAATGGTGGAGCCGAGGGTACTCGAGTGACTTAAGAGAATCAGTAAGCGCAAAACGAGCGTTAGAGTCTGAGTTGGTTAGAGTATAGATTTACAAGTGACTTTGGTTTAATTCCAACTTACTTGTTGCTTATAGGTTACCAGACTCGTCCCGAGCCATTCGTAACCCCCAGTCGCTCAGGCAAGTTTTCTACCCGTTATACCGTTGTTGTGATGTATATGTGTATATGCATGATCTTGCGATAAATGCATATTTGTTATTAGCAAATTCTTGCGATATATTGTAGCATGTGATATGGTATATATGCATGCCTGTTTCATATTCTTGGATTATATATCTGTTGGTTAAAATGCTTACAGTTGTATAATACCTATGCTAGAGATAAGCGGTATTTGAATTTACCCTTAGTATAGGGGATCAAAAGGTGAACATATTTCTAAACCCGGAGTCGATGTTCCCGAGTATAATATATATATTTATATATATGGTTATAGTTTTCAAAACTATTAATCGAATAAGGTTTATTCGATACTTTAACTTTATTTTATTATTGAATATTATTTCGAATATTCATCCGAGGACTTATGACTCCTTTATTTTATTATTGAATATTATTATGAATATTCATTCGAGGGCTTATGACTAAGTTTATATTATTTAATAAATATTATTTGGATATTCATTTGAGGATGTATGACTCTGTTATTTTATTTAATGAATATTATTTATAATATTCATTCGAGGTATTATGACTCCGCTTATTATTTAATAATATTCTTTATTTTATTAAAGAATAATGTTTCGATAATCAAAATTATTTTCGGTTATTCAAATAAAGATAGTACTTTCGTATAAGTATGTCTTTGGTTATTTAATATTCATTTCAAGTATGAGTTTTAACACTTCTACTTCGAATATTTTTATAAGGATTATCTTTATGAGAATATTATTTAAATAATAATATTCAGATATTCCTAATATATCGGCACTGATTTATTTTAATAAATCAGCATTACTCCAAACATTCTTAAAAATGTTTTCGAGTCTTCAAAATGATTTTAAAAGGTAGAGCGGATCCCAAAACTTGTTTTCAAATTCAAGATCTTCCATTTTAAGGGGACTTGAATACTCGCTCAAAAATCTAAGGGATCCGGCTCTGTGGCGTATTTTATATTCGCAACGAGGTTGCTGTTTTGATGAATGAATTGATTACTTGCCCAATGTTCGGGAAGTAAGCCCATCTAATTGAGTCGGCATAAGCGACAGGCCGGGGTACGGTCTATCAAAGTGTAAGTGGCTGGGTGGCAGTCCATCAACGCGTAAGAGGCCGGGTGGCGGTCCAGCACAAGGTCCTTATATGGCCAGGGTGATGACCGGTGGGGGATTCATCCATCTACTAGTAGAAAAGGTTACTTATTGGTATCTTTGCCTGATCAGCAAGATATTAGGTTTATGCCAAAATTCTTTTCTTTCCAAATTCATTGGATATTGCAACTCTGTTCATACTTTTCATGACAGAGGTTTTCAGGAAATGTACGAGAGATATATATAGGTATATATATATCGGGACTTAATGAAGTATCTCGTAACTTCATTTCATTCAATAATATTTCAAAGATTGAATCTATTCTAGTATTATCTTGTAGTCTCATCTATGTGATGAACTTTTGAAACTAATTATAACTTGAACGGTGGTAGTTCAAGTAGTATTTGGAAAAGATATAAGTATATTGGAGTATCTTGTAACTTCATCTTTTAAACTTATATCTAGTAAATGACTATCTTATGCATGTCAAAGATTTTCAGAAAAACGTTGAGACAAGGTTAGATATATGAGATCACCTTGCAACGATAGTTTTATACAGTTATAAACTGGAACTCTGTGTATATTATGCATGGAAGAGGACTTCCAATATTTTGAAAAGTATATATATATACTGAATATTTTGCGACTTCATCGCATTAAGTTATCAACTTGGTTTATTTCTTTTGACCAAGACTTTCATGAGTACTATGAGAAGGCTCATATATTGTTAATCATTATACATATTATTTTGGTGGGCTTGCTGCTCACCCTTGCTTTCTTCTTTCATCACACAACATCAGAATGACAAGATGAACAGGACCAAGCTCCCATTTCGCGAGCGGATAGGAAACGTTCCGCAGTTTCCTATAGGCGTTGATGTCGCTATAGCTGAGGTAGGAACTACCAATAGGCCAGGCTTTCAACTTTTGATGTATCAGATTATGTATATTTATGAATTGTAATAATGGCAAAGAAATGTAAATTTATTCAGAAACCTTTTAAGGTGTATTGGCAGATAATTGTGGAATAAAATGACTTGTGATTATTTTTGGATGTTCATCTCTGAGACTGTAACGTGTGGTGTGTGTGTTTATTGTGGGGTCACAGTACAGAGTAGTTGATTAATTATTAAGATTGGGTGTTATTAAGGGAAATGGAACTCGTGACAACCCGGATCCCCGACCCCGGATTTGGGGGTGTTACAATCATGGTCATAAATTTTTGGGTCTGTCGTTGACCTTTAGACACTATTTCCTTTCTATTTTGCACTCTTATCTTTACCTTCTTTGTTGTGCAAGACATGCCTGTACTTTAACAAGACTAAGTCAAATTGTAAACCCTAAGTAAGTTGTATTGTAATCTTAGTTTACATTTGTACTTGTAACATTTAAAGTCTGTAAAAATGTAAAAGAGTATACTGGAGTCTTTTTGTTTAAACGGTATCAAGCCTAAGGATTCTATCTGGAAGAAGATCAAGAAGATCATACCTTCTTTCCTCAGAAGAAGATCTAGCTTGGAGTTGAATAAATCTATTTAGATAAAAATACTCTAAGTCAAATATCTCTACAAGTCACAGATTTAGTGTTATAGAGAAGCCACTCGAGAACTCCAAATGACTTATCGAGAAGTCAGGAAAAGCTACTAGAGAACTCACAGAGATATCAACAAGTCATTTCTTCACTAGAGAACTCAGAGTTATCGACAAGTCAACATTCATTAGAGAACTCTGAGTTATCGATAAGTCAAATTCCACTAGAGAACTCAGAGATATCGATAAGCCAAAATTCACTAGAGAACTCTGAGTTATCGACAAGTCAAATTTGACTAGAGAACTCTGAGTTATCGATAAGTCAATAAACCACTAGAGAACTTAGAGATATCGATAAGTCAAAGTGAAGATATGAAAACTAGAGATCTCGACAAGCCAAATTCTCTTATAGAGAACTCAGAGACCTCTAAAAGTCAAATTAACTATGGAGTATTAGAGATCTCGATAAGCCAATATACTTATCAAAATGCCAAGTTCTCTATAGACCAAATGGAGATCTCGAGGTAAAATCTCAAAGTACAAATTTGCAGACCAGTTCAATATCCAAGATTCACAATAAAAAAAATCCAAACAGCTGGATTGACAAGTCTACAAAAAGCAGCTTGAAGGATGTGCAAGATCAATGGTGAAGATTAACTGACAAAGGAAGATCAAAAGTAAACACAGGATGCTAAGATATGCTAAGCCAGAAATGGAAGATACACTTTTCCTAAAATGGAAATGACAAGTGACAGTTTACTAAAGTTAATAGCAAGTCTTATTGTACCCTGTGTAAACCTGCAGTTAACTATATTATAAAGTTAACACTGGTCCTTTAGTCAGAAGTAATAATTTAGAAATAAAATCTTGTAACACTCTCAAGATGAAGCTAAGCTCTTTATCAACAAAGAGCCTAGAAATTTTGTAGCATAATATTCTTAATTTTAATATAAAATTAAGTGAGTTTTGAAAAGATTTGTGTTCTTCATTATTGCATGTTTAATTTCTGCAGTAAAACATTTCACTACAAGATTTAACTTACTTTGTTCAACCATAAAAAGTTCAAGAAAAACATAAAAACAGTAAAACACATTCACCCCCCCTCTGTGTGTTATTCATTTCCTAACAAATGGTATCAGAGAAAAATCTGAAAGTAAACAGATTCAAGATCTTGGAAGAATGAATACATAGAAGATCAGTAGCATCAAAATTCCTACCTTTGACAAAGCTAACTACACTCTTTGGAAAAAGAAAATGTTGTTGTTTATCAGGAAGGCCAATCCACTGTAGAATCAGATTCTCAAAAATGGGCCCTTCACTCCTATGGTTAGAGTTGAAAAAACAACAGATGGTGATGTGGTCATTCCAACTCATTATGCTCCAAAAGACCCTTCTGAGTACTTTGAGCCTAAAAAAGAGAAAGTTTCCCTGGATAGCGGCTTGCAACTAATATTGATAGAGTCGATTGACAATGTAATGTATAACAACATTGTCAATTGTGACACTGCTATGCAAATCTGGGAAAAGATTAAAATACTCTGTGAGGGAACTGAGGAAGTTAGATCTAATCAAAGAAGGATACTGATTTCATAATATGAGGGTTTCATGGCCAAGCCAAAAGAAAGTATAACTGATGTGTTTGAAAGATTCAATAAGCTAATAAATGACTTGTAGCTTCATGAAAAATACTATGAAGCTGAAGCAGTAAACTTAAAGTTCTTGCTTACTCTCCCTGATCATTTAGAACATAAAATCTCAGCAATCAGGGAAGGGAGAGACTTGAGCAGAATAACACTGGAAGTTCTATATGGAATTCTTAAAACATATGAACTAGAAATGATTGAAAGGAAATCATTGAGATCTGGTCAAGGACATGTTGTAGATGACTCAAGTGCTTTAATTATAAATGAAAGCCAAATATCTAGTGATGAGCCAAGATTTCAAACTCCAGTTGCCTCACTAAGTGAGCAAAGAACAAATGATTCACATGAACAAGTCATTCTGGAATTGGAAGAAGATGAGTTCTACACTCTTGATGAACTGGATGAACTAGATCAGTCAATGGCCTATTTGGCTAGAAAATTCTCTAACATTAGAGTAAAGAAGTCAAGATACTTCAAGGGTAAAGGATAGTCTTTCAACAAAGACATCAACTGGAAATGAAAAGGGAAGTACACTTCTGATAGCAAGAATGGTTACAAAACTGGATCTCTTGACAGATCTAAGATACGGTCCTACAACTGTGATGAACTAGGCCATTTTGCTACAGAATGCAGGAAACCCAAGAAAGCAAAGAAAAACAAAGCTTATCTTGAACTGGAAGCAAAGTATGAAGCTCTTCTGAAGAAACCGCAAAGTAAAGCTTATATTGCAGAAGGAAAAAGTTGGGATGATTCTGATAATGATGAAGATGAGGAAGTTGGAAACTATGCTTTAATGGCCTTGGAACAAGGAGAATCATCCTCATCAAAATCACAGGTACCAACTCTCACTATCATTGATTTAAATGTGAGTCAATATAAGGAAACTGTAAAAAAGATGAGCATAGAAATGTTTCACATACATACAAGTATGGTTGCTGCTAATGAAGAAGTCAGCAGACTGACAAAGATAAATGAGAAGCTTGAAAGTGAGAAATAATAATCTGAATTATTGTTGGTGGAGCTTGAAACTGTAAGACAAGAAAATGCATATCTGAAGAACAAGCTCAAGTGTGCAAGTGAAATTGAAGCAGTGCTAAGGGAGAAGCTGGAAAAGAATGAAGTTAAGTTGAAATCCATCAAGAATGCATCTGAGTTAATTGGACAGTACCATGAGAAAAATAAGCCATGTGCAAACATTGTTATTTGTCTTAACTATGATGCCTTGAACAGCAAAAAGAAAGACATAGGTGACAAAGGAAAAACAACAAAAAATGAAAATATTCCAGCAATGCTGAAAAAGGTAGTCTCACCTATATTCAAGGCATGTGAAGTTAATTTCAGTGAAGAAGAGTTGATTATCAAGCAAGAAATTGCTGATGAAGATAAAGAGAAGAAAAATGCAGAATCTACTCCATCTTCCAAAGCTGAAGAGAAGCTCATGGACAAACAAAGTTCCAAGACACCTGTCAAAGAGACCAAGACCGAAGATGCAAGAAAGAAGAAGAAAAATAGAAATGCTAAAATTGGGATAAACAAAAGCAATAATTTTGCTTATGTTGCAGATGCTTCAAGAAAGAAGTGTGAAAATGTGGCTCTGTAAATCATCTAACTCACCATTATAAAAGGTTGTTAGCAAGCCAGCTGAAGGAGCATGCAAGTACAATGAAGTAGATGCAAATGATCCCTACTCATTCTGTGACAAGTTTGACTGTATCCCTTGCAACTTGAAAGTGATGAAGAGTTGCCACAAACTGAGAGTAGATCTTAAAGAAACAAAAATTGATTCTACATCAGATAGGGAAAATGCACAACATTCATTGAATTCTATTTTATCTGAAACAACTCATTTTACTTCTGCTAAATCAGTTAATAAGAAGAAAGTACCCAACACTGCTTGGGTTGCTAAACACACTTAAAACTCATTGTGTGCAGGGCAAAATAAAGAAAGTCATATGGATCATTGACAGTGGGTGTTCCAGACATATGACAGGTGATAAGGCCCTGCTATCATAGTTTGAGGAGAAGGCTGGTCCTTTGGTGACCTTTGGAGACAACAACAAAGGATTCACAATGGGATATGGCAAGATTATTTCTGAAAATGTTGTCATTGATGATGTAGCACTGGTAGCTGGTATTGAAGTGAATCTTCTCAGTGTTAGCCAATTTGCAGACAAAGGTTTTGAAGTCTTATTCAACAAAGAAGAATGCACTTTTATCAGCAAGAAAACTGGTGAAGTTGCTCTAAAAAGAGCAAGGAAAGGAAGCTTGTTTGTTACAGACTTGGACTCAATAAAGAAGGATGGAATTTGTTGCTTCTACAACAAGGCATCAGAAGAACAAAGCAAGCTATAGCATAAGAAGTTGTCTCACTTGAATTTCAAGGCAATTAGGACCTTGGTCAAAAGGAGTTAGTAAGAGACATGCCTACATGCCTAAACTGGAGTTTGCTCAAGTTAAAGTTTGTGAAGCTTATCAGAAAGGAAAAATGAAAAGATCAAGTCACAAATCAAAAACTGTGAATTCTATAAGTGTACCATTGCAACTTATTCACATGGACTTGTTTGGGCCAGTAAATGTATTATCAATTTCAATGAACAAATATGCACTTGTGATGGTGGATGATTTCTCAAGATACACTTGGATAGAGTTCATGCACTCTAAGGATGAAACCCCACACATCATAATTGAGCACATCAAGAAGATAGAAAAATAGGCTAAAGATCACAATTGTGTAAAAAGATTGAGAAGCGATAATGGAACAGAATTCAGAAATGCAACACTGAGTGAATTCTGCAAAAGCAAGGGCATTGTTCAAGAATTCTCAACTGCTAGAACACCTCAACAAAATGGAATAGTTGAAAGAAAGAACAGAATATTAATTGAAGCTGCTAGAACAATGCTACAAGATGCCAAGATGCCAACAAGTTTCTGGGAAGAGGCTGTTAACACTGCATGTGTAATAACTCGAATATTTTGAGACCTTGTAAAACGTTTAATGAATAGTAACCCTGACAGACGGGAAAAACTTTTGAGCCCACACTATGTAGTGCATGAGAAAATGAGTTTCGGAATTAATATTACGACTATACGTACCAAATGAGTGTATGTAAACGCTATTAGTTTTCGAAGAAAACTAACTTTGAAAAACGACCATATTTACGACTTATCGAGGATTACGGGAATCACAATATAATTACGAGATTAAAATCCTACAGATTTATATTCAAGTAGGATAAATAAAAATATAAGGAATAAATACGAAAGGAATTACATCGCGAACCATTTACGAGTAAGTATTACGAAGAACGTTTAAGTAACCAAGCGAACGCGTAAGCAATTAAATAAACGTAACGCACTAACTAAACCATGGTAAGGAAGTAACCATGGTTACTTCATCAAATAGTGAGCTAACCATAGGATGAACAAGCTAGCTAGTAATATAGTGTGCTAAGGAAGCTAACCTTGTAGTTTAGCTTGTAAGCTAGCAAACTACAAAGATTTGTCTCCAAGATTTTGCTACAAAGAATAAACCTAGAACGCTATACTAGGAATAATAAAATCAAGTGCAAGATATCAACTCACCTTCCTAAAAGCAACCTATCCAAAGCATCCAAGAGAAACAACCAAAGTAGTATAAATATCCCCCCCTCACAAGCTCCATTCGGCTATATTGAAGAAAAAAGAGGAATTCAAATTCCAAACTCCAAGTTCAAGCTCTTGTAACATCATCCAATTAATTCCCAAGCCTCCTAGTAGCTAAAATAAGGTAAGAAAATTCTTTCATCTCTTTTTATCAAGGTTTGATGGGTGGAATAAATTCAAGAAACTCACTAGTGAATAGTGTGAATAGTAACCTCCCTTTGGTTTCTTAATTTCAATGGTGGTTTTAGGTTCTAAAAATCATACCAAGGACTTCCAAGCCTCCACCATCCTCAAGAACACATCTCAAGATTTCAAGAAAGGTAAAAAACTTTGGCCCAAATTTATTTAAGGTTCATTTTTAAGATCCATTTAGTATGTGGTAGTAAACCTAATGTAATGGGTGTTATTGATGAAATCTTGATGATTAAGTTAAGTAGATTTAAGGTTGGTTTTTGTTGCCTCAAGAACATGATATTCTTGAGAGGATTTTGTGTGTTGATGATGATATGATGATTTTTGGTGGTTGTGTTAATAGTTAGGGCGTAAACGATACCCCGATCGTAAACGTAACTTCGTTAAAACCAACAAATCATAACTTTAAGTTTCTGCAGAAAGTCCCGAAGTTGTAAACTGTAGATTCTTGAAAAATAACCTTTTTTTAGGATAGAAAATGTTATAAGATCGTTTAGGCGCTTGAATCGCTTGATTCCGATTTACAGATCAAAATTTATGGTCATTTTAGTAAAAGTGATTTACGCGACAAAAACTGCTATGAATTACGAACTTTGAAAATATAAAGCATAGACTTAAAAGTGTTCATAAATCATGAAATATTTAAAGAGAGTAAAAAATTGATTTTACTAATTGTCATAAAAATTTCAAGTGAAAATAATAATTTCTCAATTTTATAAAAATGTCGGAGCCGAGACCGCGCGAGTAGAAACCGTAAGAATCCATAAGCGGAGCCGACGACGATAATGAGAATGAACCTACGATACTTAGAAAAATGAAGTGACCATAATATGAATATGACTTAAAGGAATGTTAACGGTAGTTTGAGTTGAGAGGGTGCATAATAAGTAGCGCATGAGTGCGAGTTGCCGTAAATTAGAACGAAACCTAACGAAATGAAATGTGTTTATGGTTATAGATTTCCGAGCGGAACCTAGAGCATCCTCCACCTCGAGATACCCAGACAAGTTTACGAACCCAACTCCATTTTTACTGTTGTGTTGTGAAAGGATTGTTTTACTATCATCGCATAAATACCATGTTTGCCATGATACGTAGTTGTTGAATTTTTGCATAATATAGCGATGTTGTACGATATAGTATATATCGTGAAATGTTTATTCCGCTTTAAGCGTGACATATTATATAAGACCGTGAGTCGGTCGAGATTTAAGATAAAACCCGGGAATCATTCCGGCGATATTATAGGACATATATAAGTCCATGATAGTACGTTTTAAAGGGACTCATCGTCCACTTACGAAACATTAAAACACCTCGAACTTTTATTAAAACGATTTCCCAACGATCATATTCCCTCAACTATATTTTATCATTTGGATAATAAATATAATATACTTATTCCTTTATTATGGGAGTAGTATACTCCAACGTTAATTTATTTCAAACTCGATTAATCTTTATAGATTATTACTTATGTAGACACAAACTAGTTGAGGAATATTATTTTAAATAAATCTTTTAGAGAGTAAACTCATTCGAGGTTTGATTATTATCGATTATCATTTAATTATTTATTAAAGGGTTTATTATTGATTTAAAAATCATATATCCTGATTTAAAACATACTTACTGATTACGGAATATCATTCGAATAATTTCAGATCGTCGATGAATATTATCCCGACTTATTAATATTTTGAATATAGTTTCAAGGAGAAACTTTTCCCCCTTATTGATTATCTGTTGAGGAAAAAAATCAACAAGAAACTTCCTACTTTTGACAACGGTCAACTCACATCCTTAGTACTTCCTCCGAAACTTTCGGAAGTACATATATATATACAGTAAAGCTATCAACAAGCAAAACGCTTGGAGGAACTTCGATGTGGTTCAAGTTCTCGAGATACGATAGGATTTCCTAAAGGACAAGGGAGGGGTAGAATCCAAGTACTTCATGTATTGGATAGACTACTGGTTCTGTAGAAGACTGTACAAGATGTACCTATGGATCTAGAAGTGTGTACCTGAGAGGGATGGACACAGAAAAGGCCCGAATGCGGCCAGGGTGATAACTGATACCAAAAAGGGTATCGTCCTTCTACTAGTAGAAAAAATTACTTTTATCGCAGTACGACTGATCATCGTATGTGGTGGCCCCAACGAATGTCCTAATTCTTCCAATTGGAATTGTGATGCAATACCGCAACCCAAGCCTAAGTGCTGGGATTACTATTAAGGTATTCGCAGGATATTAACATCCCTTAAAGAATTGTTTTCATAAGAAGGTGTGTATCACCAAGGAAAACTATTTTTGAATAAAACATAATTATCATATATGATGTTATCATACAGTCATTTCTATACTGTACATTATTATGCTGGGTATTATAGCTCACACTTGTTTTCTTAAATTTACACAATATAACAGTGAATCAAGATGCCTGCCATGAGAACCAAAGCCAGGAAATGGGTAGGAAATGGCCAGCTGTTCCGTAGATTGTTTGGTGATGTACCACAGGTAGTCAGGATAAGCTGGATTAGTTTTCAGTTGTTTATAGTTCGGCTTATTTATAAGTATGACTTATGTAAGGTAAGAAATAAGAAACATATATTTGGCCGGCGGACTAGCCTTATCTAAAGGTCACTCCCCGGTAAGATTAATTACTTTTGGGTTGTAATAAATATCACTTGATGGTTAACAATTACTCTAGTTATGATGGGGTCATGAAGTGTGAGTATTTACATATTGTAGTGTGAGTTGTGTGAGTTTAGATGGCATGGCTTCCGAGACTCCTGATCCCGGGTTTTGGGGTGCCACAGAAATGGTATCAAAGCCTTAGGTTATCAAATCTTGGAAACGATAGGACATAAAATACGTAGACATAAGAATAATAAAATAATCAATTAGAGCTTAAGTCGAGTTCGTCATCGGGCTACACGGGTAGTCTTGACCGTTTTACCCTCAAGGAAATTCCAACTCTAAGTTAGTAACACCTTGCCTATTGTGTCAGGTACCAGTGGAGCCTAGGAGGGAGGTTGATCATGTTGATGATGTCATGATTCCCGAGCGTGACCCTATTCCCGAGCCAGAGAGCCCACCCATTGATGATTCAGATGATGACCCTACTGAGGATGTCCTAGAGGAGGAGACTGAGCTTCCTGTCCCCATAGCTAATGGCGTAGTCTGGAGAGATATAGAGATGTACCCTCACCAGGCTATTCGCTCTCCTACACCACCCCCAGGGATCCAGAGCCCTATGTCCTATACTGATGATGATGAGGAGGAGGAGGCGATACACGCACAGTTCCATGAGGTTCATAACATATCCTCTAGTGACCCAGATTCACCTATACCACCACCGCGACCATGCATGTAGCTGTACACGACTGGATAGTGGGTCAGCTTAACACTGAGATCACAGCTGAGAGAGCCACCTGACTAGGATACCCAGGAGATTTCAGAGCTGCTTCCCCAGCCATAGCCGGCAGAGAGATTGACGGGATCAAGCTCCGTACCAGGGTTCAGATGAGGATGACATTAGTGGGAGGATACATCCTGGTAGTTGATGCAGAGCTGATGATTACAGGAGTGATGAAGAGGGTGTGTGACCTCACTCGCAGTGATAGTGACTGAGAGACTAGTGACTAGATATGGACCTTGAAGAAGGCTGGGTGACTTGTCACCAATTTTGGTAGGATAGCTAGTAGTAGATAGCGTTCCTAGCCCTTCAGGGTACACGGCTTATGTATTTTCATTTCAGTATCCAGAACTAGTAGCGATAGATTGTAATCAGGCATGTATGAACTCGGCTAGTTGTTTCATCCCCAAGATATAAATGGGAGATCTTATTAATATATATCTAAGCAGTTATTAAGAAATGATGTCTATATTATTGCACTTTATAAAACCTGCTAGATAATAAATGACATGCTTACATATGAATAAAATAACCCAACTGTTATAATTACAATTATGTTGACCAATTTTCATTATCAGAACAATGCCACCCCGTAGAAGAGGAACCAGGGCACAGCCCACAGAATCTGTTAACCAACAACAAGGTGAACCTGACCCTATAGTGAATGAGGAAAGTGAAGAAGACTTAGACTATAATGAATATGATGAGGAATAATATGTAGAAGAAGAGGCTGAGGATACCCATCAGGGAGGGAATCCCATGAACGAATTTATGGAACTGCTAAGAGAAAATCTGAACCAGCAGCATATTCTAACACAGCCACATGCTACCCAACAGACTGCAGCTGCTGCCTTTAGACCCTTCAAATCTCTCAAACACCCAGAGTTTCTAGGATCTGCCGACCCCGTTGAAGCACGGGCCTGGCTCAAAAAAATAGAAAAATCTTTCAAGATACTAGGTGTTGAGGAACGACATAAGACCATTTTCGCTTCTTACATGCTGAAAGGAGAAGCTAACTACTGATGGGAGTCCAAACGAAACCTAGAAACTGATGCTGTGATTCCATGGGATAGATTAACCCGACTGTTCTTAGAGAAGTATTTCCCTAGTTTTATGGAAACCCAGATGGAGATTAGGTTTCTGGAGTTGAAACAGGATAAGATGACTGTGGCAGAATATGAGGCCAAATTCACTGAGTTGTCGAGATTTGTGCCTAAGTTTGTGAATACCGAAGAAAAGAAAGCGCAAATGTTTCAGCTTAGTCTGAAACAGTGGATACTGAACCGAGTAGCAGTGTTAGAGCTTACAGACTATGCCTCCTTAATACAGAAAGCCTCGATTGTTGAAGCTGGTAGTGAGCAGAGTGTGAAGGAGAAGGAAATTAGGAAGAGGAAGATAGGAAGCCAAGGAATAGGAACCGGGAACAAGAGCCTTCCGAGCAGGTTCGTTAGGAGAGCGGTGTCCTAACCTGCACGAGGCACCGGATTCAGAAAGGCCCCGAGTGAGAGCGTCGGCCAGGGCGGCGGACAATATAGGGCAACATTTTATAGCCAACCACGTGCCCCAATACCATAGTGTCAAACCTATAAGAAGAGACACCTAGGAGTATGTACCCAGATAAGAGCCCCTCTGAGATGTTACCGGTGTGACCAAATCGGACACCTTGCCAACAGCTGTACCCGGCCCTATGTAACGTGTTTCCAATATGGAAAGGAAGGACACATAAGGAAAGATTGCCCAATGTTGAAGCCCCCAGCCTCAGGGATGAGCAAAGCTGTATCCAATCGACCCCCAGCTGCTAGGACCTTCAACATGACTGTTCAGGATGCTGTCCGAAACACTGACGTGATAGCAGGTACCTTTTTGTTAAATTCCGAACATGCAAATGTCCTATTTGATTCCGGAGCAACCAAGTCTTTTATGTCTCAAGATTTTGCTAAAAAGTTAAAACTTAATGCCATACCCTTACGAGAGATCTTACGAGTGGAAATAGAAAACAAAGAAATAATTCCTGTAAATCAAGTACACCCTAAGTGTAAGTTGAAATTAGAAGGGAAGATCTTCGAGGTCGACCTAATCCCATTCACATTAGGAGAATTTGATGTAATCTTAGGAATGGATTGGTTATCCAGTAACGGAGTGCAAGTAGATTGTGAATGAAAGAAAGTAAAGATAAGAGTGCAGAATGAAAAAGAAGTAGTGTTTAAAGGTCAATGACAGAACCAGAAATTTCTAACCATGCTTCAGGCAAAAAGATTGTTAAGGAAAGGTAACGAAGCCTATTAGGCTTATGTGATAGATACCAAGAAGGAAGTCCCTAATATACAGGACATACCCGTAGTAAACAAATTCGAGGATGTGTTTCCGGAAAACTTACCAGGATTACCACCTGACCGAGAAATAGAGTTCGCTATAGAGTTAGCACCAGGAACGACACCAGTATCCAAGGCCCCATATAGGCTAGCCCCAGTTGAGATGAAAGAACTAGCTTCTCAACTGCAAGAGTTATTAGATAATGGAATGATAAGGCCCGGTGTGTTGCCATGGGGAGCGCCAGTACTGTTTGAAAAGAAAAAGGATGGCAGCATGAGATTATGCATAGACTATCGAGAGCTGAATAAGCTAACTATTAAGAATAGGTACCCTCTTCCCAGAATTGATGACCTATTCGATCAACTCAAAGGAGCTGTACATTTTTCCAAAATAGATTTAAGAACAGGATATCACCAGTTGAAAATCAAACCGGAAGATAAACCGAAGACTGCTTTTCACACTAGGTAGGGATATTATGAGTTCTTAATTATGTCGTTTGGGTTAACCAATGCACTCGCAGCCTTTATGGATTTGATGAATAGAGTGTTTAAAAAGTACCTGGATATATGTGTGATAGTTTTTATCGATGATATTCTGATCTACTCAAAGACATAGCAAGAACACGCAGAACATTTGAGGATAGTCTTAGAAATCTTGAGGAATGAGAAATTGTATGCCAAGTTCTCAAAATGCGAGTTTTGGTTAAGAGAAGTTCAGTTTTTAGGACATGTGGTGAGTAGCAAAGGAGTTTTAGTTGACCCTGCCAAGATAGAGGCGGTATCCAATTGGGAAAGACAAACTACCCCAACGGAGGTTAGGAGTTTTATGGGTTTAGCAGGATATTACCGAAGATTCGTGCAAGAATTTGCTAAGATAGCTGGTCCACTGACTAGACTTACCCGGAAGACAGATTAGTTTATATGGATATAGAAATGTGAGGAGAGTTTTCAAGAACTGAAATGGAGGCTGGTATCAGCACCAGTGCTCGCTCTTCCCGATGGAAAGGGAGAGTTTGTGATATACAAAGATGTATCGCTTAAAGGATTAGGATGTGTACTGATGCAGCACGGCAAATTTATAGCGTATGCCTTTCGGCAATTGAAGGAATATGAGAGCAGATACCCTACACATGATCTAGAATTAGCAGCCATAGTGTTTGCCCTGAAAATTTGGAGACACTACCTATACGGTGAGAAATCCGAGATCTAAACTGACCATAAAAGCTTCAAATATATTTTTACTCAAAAGGAACTGAACATGCGACAGAGGAGATGGTTAGAGTGGATAAAATACTACGATTGTGAGATTTTGTATCACCCGGGTAAAGCCAATGTGGTGGCTGACGCCCTTAGTAGGAAGGAAAGGCTCAAGATGATAATGACATCGGAGGAGTTGATTAAGGAATTTGAGAACATGGAAATTGACGTGAGGATGACCGGTAGGGGAACAGAAGGATTATTTGAGATTAAGCTAGTGCCAGAGCTGACTGAAAAGATACGAATATGTCAGGAAAAGAAGATGAATGAAGAAAGAGGAACCTTGACCGGTGAAGAAGTAATATGCGAGAAGGACGAGAAAGGGATCATGAGGTATGCGTCCCGAATTTGGATTCCAAATGTGCAAGAGTTAAAGGATGAGCTACTGCACGAAGGGCACAACTCTAGATATTTAATCCACCCAGGAAGTACGAAAATATACCACGACCTTAAGGAATATTATTGGTGGCCTAACATGAAGAGAGAAGTAGCAGAGTCGGGCAGCAAGTGCTTGACATGCCAGAGAGTGAAGGCTGAACATCAGTGACCTAGTGGACTATTACGACCCCTAGAAATTCCGAATTGGAAATGGGAGCATATAACCATGGATTTTGTGACAGGCTTACCAAGAACAAAGACCAATCACGATGCCATATGGGTTATCAAAGATAGATTGACCAAGTCCGCACACTTCCTACCAATTAACGAAAGATACACCGTAGACAAGTTGGTAGATATTTACTTGAAGGAAATTGTAGTAAGACACGGCGTTCCTGTAGCCATAGTGTCAGATAGAGACCCAAGGTTTAATTCCCGATTTTGGAAAAGCTTCCAGGAATGCGTAGGCACCAGGCTAAACATGAGTACCTCTTACCACCCCCAGACTGATGGACAAAGCGAAAGGACTATTCAGACCCTGGAAGATATGCTACGAGTATGTGTCATTGATTTCAAAGGAAATTGGGATGACCACTTACCTCTGATCAAATTTGCTTAAAACAATAGCTATCATGCTAGCATAGGAATGCCCCCGTATGAAGATCTTTATGGAAGAAGATGTCGCTCTCCCCTGTGTTGGGATGAAGTTGGAGAACACAAGATATTAGGACCAGAGTTAGTCCAGCAGACCAGAGAAATGGTAGGACTCATCAGGAAAAGACTGGTAGTAGCCCAGGACAGATAAAAGAAGTACGCCGACCAGACCAGGAAAGATAGGGAATATGAAGTAGGAGATTCTGTGCTATTGAAGGTATCTCCGTGGAAAGGAGTGATGAGATTTGGAAAGAAAGGGAAGCTGAGTCCCAGATTCATAAGACCCTTTGAAATTTTGAGGAGAATAGGACCTCTAGCTTACGAGCTCGCCTTGCCTCCTAATTTGCAACAAGTACACAACGTGTTCCACGTGTCCATGTTAAGGAAGTACCATGCAGATGCACGACATGTAATAGAGTACGAGCAGGTAGATTTAAAACCAGACCTAACCTACATCGAGCAGCCAGTAAGGATAATGGACCAGAAAGAACAAGTGTTGAGGAACAAAACTGTGAAGCTAGTTAGGATCTTATGAAGAAATCAAAATGTTGAGGAATCAACTTGGGAACTTGAAGACGCCATGAGGAATAGATATCCCCACTTATTTTCTAATTGATTCCGGGACGGAATCCTTGTTAGAGGGGAAGACTGTAATAACTCGAATTTTTGAGACCTTGTAAAACGTTTAATAAATAGTAACCCTGACAGACGGGAAAAACTTTTGAGCCCACACTATGTAGTGCATGAGAAAATGAGTTTCGGAATTGATATTACGACTATACGTACCAAATGAGTGTATGTAAACTCTATTAGTTTTCGAAGAAAATGAACTTTGAAAAACGACCGTATTTACGACTTATCGAGGATTACGGGAATCACAATATAATAACGAGATTAAAATCCTACGGATTTATATTCAAGTAAGATAAATAAAAATATAAGGAATAAATATGAAAGGAATTACATCGCGAACCATTTACGAGTAAGTATTACGAAGAACGTTTAAGTAACCAAGCGAACGCATAAATGATTAAATAAACGTAACGCACTAACTAAACCATGGTAAGGAAGTAACCATGGTTACTTCATCAAATAGTGAGCTAACCATAGGATGAACAAGCTAGCTAGCAAAATAGTGTGCTAAGGAAGCTAACCTTGTAGTATAACTTGTAAGCTAGCAAGCTACAAAGATTTGTCTCCAAGATTTGCTACAAAGAATAAACCTAGAATGCTATACTAGGAAGAATAAAATCAAGTGCAAGATATCAACTCACCTTCCTAGAAGAAACCTATCCAAAGCATCCAAGAGAAGCAACCAAAGTAGTATAAATACCCCCCCCTCACAAGCTCCATTCGACTATATTGAAGAAAAATGAGGAATTCAAATTCCAAACTCCAAGTTCAAGCTCTTGTAAAATCACCCAATTAATTCCCAAGCCTCCTAGCTACTAAACTAAGGTAAGAAAATTCTTTCATCTCCTTTTATCAAGGTTTGATGGGTGGAATAAATTCAAGAAACTCACTAGTGAATAGTGTGAATAGTAACCTCTCTTTGGTTTCTTGATTTCAATGGTGGTTTTAAGTTCTAATAATCATACCAAGCACTTCCAAGCCCCCACCATCCTCAAGAACACATCTCAAGCTTTCAATAAAGGTAAAACTATTTGGCTCAACTTTATTTAAGGTTCATTTTTAAGATCCATTTAGTATGTGGTAGTAAACCTAATGTAATGGGTGTTATTGATGAAATCTTGATGATTAAGTTAAGTAGATTTAAGGTTGGTTTTTGTTGCCTCAAGAACATGATATTCTTGAGAGGATTTTGTGTGTTGATGATGATATGATGATTTTTGGTGGTTGTGTTAATAGTTAGGGCGTAAACGAAATCCCGATCGTAAACGTAACTTCGTTAAAACCAACAAATCGTAACTTTAAGTTTCTGCAGAAAGTCCCGAAGTTGTAAACTGTAGATTCCTGAAAAATAATCTTTTTTTAGGATAGAAAATGTTATAAGGATCGTTTAGGCACTTGAATCGCTTGATTCCGATTTACGGATCAAAATTTATGGTCGTTTTAGTAAAAGTGATTTACGCGACAAAAACTGCTACGAATTACGAAATTTGAAAATATAAAGCATAGACTTAAAAGTGTTCATAAATCATGAAATATTTAAAGAGAGTAACATATTGAGTTTACTAATTGCCATAAAAATTTCAAGTGAAAATAATGATTTCTCAATTTTATAAAAATGTCAGAGCCGAGACCGCGCGAGTAGAAACCGTAAGAATCCATAAGCGGAGCCGACGACGATAATGAGAATGAACCTACGATACTTAGAAAAATGAAGTGACCATAATATGAATATGACTTAAAGGAATGTTAAGGGTAGTTTGAGTTGTGAGGGTGCATAATAAGTAGCGCATGAGTGCGAGTTGCCGTAAATTAGAACGGAACCTAATGAAATGAAATGTGTTTATGGTTATAGATTTCCGAGCGGAACCTAGAGCATCCTCCACCTCGAGATACCCAGGCAAGTTTACGAACCCAACTCCATTTTTACTGTTGTGTTGTGAAAGGATTGTTTTACTATCATCGCATAAATATCATGTTTTCCATGATACGTAGTTGTTGAATTTTTGCATAATATAGCGATGTTGTACGATATAGTATATATCGTGAAATGTTTATTCTGCTTTAAGCGTGACATATTATATAAGACCGTGAGTCGGTCGAGATTTAAGATAAAACCCGGGAATCATTCGGGCGTTATTATAGGACGGATATAAGTCCAAGATAGTACATTTTAAAGGGACTCATCGTCCACTTATGAAACATTAAAACACCTCGAACTTTTATTAAAACGATTTCCCAACGATCATATTCCCTCAACTATATTTTATCGTTCGGATAATAAATATAATATACTTATTCCTTTATTATGGGAGTAGTATACTCCAACGTTGATTTATTTTAAACCCGAATAATCTTTATAGATTATTAATTATGTAGACACAAACTAGTTGAGGAATATTATTTTAAATAAATCTTTTAAAGAGTAAACTCATTCGAGGTTTGATTATTATCGATTATCATTTAATTATTTATCAAAGGGTTTATTATTGATTTAAAAATCATAGATCCTGATATAAAACATACTTACTGAATTCGGAATATCATTCGAATAATTTGAGATCGTCGATGAATATTATCCCGACTTATTAATATTTTCAATATAGTTTCAAGGATAAACTTTTCCCCCTTATTGATTATCTGTTGACAACGGTCAACTCACATCCTTATTAATTCCTCCGAAACTTTCGAAAGTACATATATATATATACAGTAAAGCTATCAACAAGCAAAATACTGGGAGGGACTTCGATGTGGTTCGAGTTCTCGAGATACGATAGGATTTCCTAAAGGACAAGGGAGGGGTAGAATCCAAGTACTTTGTGTATTGGATAGACTACTGGTTCCGCAGGAGACGGTAAAATATGTACCTATGGATCTAGAAGTGTGTTCCTGAGAGGGATGGACACAGAAAATGCCTGAATGCGGCCAGGGTGATAACCGATAACAAAAAGGGAATCGTCCTTCTACTAGTAGAAAAGGTTACTTTTATCGCAGTACGACTGATCATCGTATGCGGTGGCTCCAACGAATGCCCTAATTCTTCCAATTGGAATTATGATGCAATACCGTAACCCAAGCCTAGGTGCTGGGATTACTATTAAGGTATTCGCAGGATATTAACATCCCTTAAAGAATTGTTTTCATAAGAAGGTGTGTATCACCAAGGAAAACTATTTTTAAATAAAACATAATTATCATATATGATGTTATCATACAGTCATTTCTATACTGTACATTATTATGCTGGGCATTATAGCTCACACTTGTTTTCTTAAATTGACACAACACAACAGTGAATCAAGATGCCTGCCATGAGAACCACAGCCAGGAAACGGGTAGGAAATGGCCAGCTATCCCGTAGATTGTTTGGTGATGTACCACAGGTAGTCAGAATAAGCTGGATTAGTTTTCAGTTGTTTATAGTTCGGCTTATTTATAAGTATGACTTATGTAAGGCAAGAAATAAGAAACATATATTTGGCCGACGGACTAGCCTTATCTAAAGGTCACTCCTCGGTAAGATTAATTACTTTTGGGTTGTAATAAATATCACTTGATGGTTAATAATTACTCTAGTTATGATGGTTCATTTCCAAGACAATAACCTGTAAATGTGTGTGTGTGATAAGTGTGGGGTCATGAAGTGTGAGTATTTACATATTATAGTGTGAGTTGTGTGAGTTTAGAGGGCATGGCTTCCGAGACTCCTGACCCCGGTTTTTGGGGCGCCACAACATGTTACACTCAGAACAGATTTCTCATTAACAAGGCACATGGAAAATCACCATACTCAATCATGTCTAAAAGAAATCCTACTGTAAAATATCTTCGTGTGTTTGGAAGCAAGTGTTATATTTTGAAAGACAACTCTGAATATGTGGGAAAATTTGACTCAAAAGTCTTTGAAATAATTTTTCTAGGATATTTATTGGAGAGAACTGCCTACAAGGTCTATGTAATAGATCAAAAGAAGATTATGGAGAGCACATATGTGACTTTTGATGATGACAAGTGTCCAGGCTTGGAATACCTTGATGAAAATGAAGCTGAAGCCCTTGTATTTGAAAACCTCAATATTGATAGTGATTCTGATGGTGGAGAGGAAGTCAATGCACAACAGATGTTGAATGAGGAGATTACTGAACAGGAAAATCATGGGAATGGAAGCTCATCTCAAATATCTGAATTTGATAGCATAAACTCAGGGGGAGAAAGAGAAGAAGGATCTAGCAGTCTTACCAATAATGAAGAGAATGATGAAGGCACAAGCCAACAAACTCATACAAGGAAGTGGGATAAAAATCACAATAGAGAAGCAATTATTGGTGATCATACTGCTTGTGTGAGGACTAGAAGTGCACACATGGTTTTACTAGAGGTACTATAGATAAGACTCTCTTCTACAAGAAATATGGTGAAGAGATGATCCTAGTTCAGATCTATGTGGATGATATCATCTTTGGTTCTACTAATGAAAAGCTTTGCCAAAGATTTTCTAAGCTTATGCATGGTGAATATGAAATGAGTATGATGGGGGAATTAAGTTACTTTCTTGGACTACAAGTCAGTCAAAGAAGTGACGGGATCTTCATCCGCCAAACTAAGTATGTCAATGACTTATTGAAAAAGTTTGGTATGGTTGATTGTTCACCTGCTTCTACACCTATGTCTACAGCAACAAAGTTGGATGAAGATAGGAAAGGCAAGAGCGTAGATATTTCAAACTATAGAGGAATGATTGGATCATTGCTTTACTTAACTGCAAGTAGACCAAACATCATGTTTGCAACATGTCTATGTGCAAGATTTCAAGCCAATCCAAAAGAATCACATTTGATGGTTGTGAAGAGGATTTTTAGATATTTAAAGGGGACTCCAAACTTGGGATTATGGTATCCTAAGGGAACTGGTTTTGAAGCTGTTTGCTACACAGATGCAGATTTTGCTGGATGCAGGGTTGACATAAAGAGTACTAGTGGAAGCTGTCAATTTCTTGGACAAAGACTTGTATCCTGGTATAGCAAGAAACAACAATATGTATCAACTTCTACAGCAGAAGCTGAATACATAGCTGCTGGAAGTTTTTGTGCTCAAGTGCTTTGGATTAGAAATTAGCTAATGGATATGGCCTAGTGTTACACAAAATTCCTATCATGTGTGACAATACTAGTGATATATCTATAGTGGCTAATCCAGTTAATCATTCTAGAACAAAGCACATTGATGAAAGGTACCATTTTATTATAGAGCATGCTACAAATGGTACCATTGAGCTCATTTTTGTTCCAACAGAAACACAATTAGCTGATATTTTTACTAAACCTTTGGATGAAGCAAATTTCACTAGACTTGTAGGTGAAATTGGAATGCTTAATTCTTCATCCTAAGGCAAGAACTCAGCTAATATTTTGCAGCAGATTAATCTCTAGTAAATCAAAATTAATTTGATTTAAATTAGAAATTAACTAAAATATGAATTATAAATATTTTAGAAATCTCTGCATATTTATTATTTAAAAACTCAAAATTTAACTTAGAATTTTTCAAATTCTAAGTAAACTACTCAGTTGTTAATTTACATCTTTAATATGTAAAATTAACACAAAGCAGAACTACATTGTTCAAAAGCATATAGAAAACTGAGTTCTCGATAAGTCTAACTGACTTGTCGACAAGTCATTTTAAGACTTCTCGAGTGAGTTCTCGATAAGTCAATTTACTGACTTTTCGAGTGACTTCTCGATAAGCTTTATTATGACTTATCGATAAGTCCTTGTAGAGTTCTCTAGTAGTGTTAACTCACAGAGTTCTCTACTAGTGTAAATTTTAGACTTCTCAATAACTCATAACTGAAATAATTTAACTTATTAAATTATTTTGGTAAAATGATTTTGGAAAATTTATTCTAATTTTATTTTGAATTTATTCAAACAAAAGTTGGAAATAATTCAGTTCTCTATAAGAGTAATTTAAAATGACTTCTCGATATGTTTTTCATTACTTAAAATGACTTCTTGATAGATAAATTCCAAACATCTATTTTTGAGTTCTCGACAAGTCATTTGCTTTTACTATAAATACCAGACTTCTCGATACATATACATATTTACAACTCTCGAGATCTCAAGTGACCTAGCTTTCAATCCAAAACCGATTCCTCTCTCGTTTTTCCTCCTTTCTCACAAATCTCTTTTACCCACTAAACTTCATACTCATATCAATGGCAGCCAACAATCTCGTACCCTTCATCCCAAAGGAGACCAACTTTCTTGCATTTCTGGATGCAAACCAAGCACCTGAAGCTTTTCAGTGCTTTGTCAAGTTCCTTTCTGAGACATACTTTGTAGGTTCTCTTACTGCTAATCCTGTGTTATATTTGGATGTGTTAGGGGATTTATGGAATACATCAACAACAAGGACAGTCGTGCATGAGAATCAAGCTGCAACCATAGTGATAAACTACACAATTAAGGGATAACAGGTGGAGATTCTTGAGGATGATGTCAATAAAGCTGTTGGCATTCATACTGAAAAGCTGGTGGAGGCTCCAACTCAGGATGAGCTGTATGAGTTCATGGATTTCATCAATTACTCTGAGAGGATCAATCTGGACAGCATGAACAAGAAGTATCTGAGGAGGGAATGGTCATTCCTGTTTGATTATGTGATAAGGGCATTCACTTGCAGAAAGTCAGGATTTGACAACATTTTAAGTGTTGTCCAAAAACTAGTCTACTCAATGGCCCTCAACAAACACATTAATGTAAGTCACTACATATTGGAGGAGCTAAGCACCAGACTCACAATGCCATTGGAGTCAAGAGGTAAGGAGATCTTTCTGCTTAGATTTATTATGTCAACTTTAAATTATAAAGTTAATGACATACATATGCTAGAAGGTGTAAACTGTACACTAATTGGCAATTGTAAGCAAGTATCCAAAATTTTATTTGGACCACTTCTTACTAAGAATAAGGTTCCAGTAAGTCTTAAGTTAACACTTTTCATGATTGAAAGATTTAAGACTTACCCTTATTCAATGCCAGACATGAGAAGTAGTGGAAATTAACCTAATGCAATAATGGTTCCTGAGCCTGTGGAAGCATAAACACAGGCACACACACAGGAACCTACCCATGTTGAGCCTATTCCTTCAAAACCTATAGAAGCTAGGAAACCAATCACCTCATTCTCTCAAAAGGATGAGGTGAGTAAAAAGAAGAGAAAGGGAATAACTATGACAGTTTTGCAAGAGAGTGGTGAGGACCAAATTGAAGCTGAGTCGCCCTTGGTCAAAAGACCAAAGAAGAGTAAGAAATCTGAGCTGACCACTCAAGACACCTCTGTAACCTCCCAACAAGGTGCAGTTGTAAAAGTGGGGAGTAAACAGACTCTATATGCATCCTCTCAACAGGGTGTTTCTATTGAAAAGAGCATTCACCCAATGCATCTTGAATAGAGTATGCACAGCCTGCACCTGAAGTAATTCTAGTGAATGGTAGGAGGAATAAGGAGGGCACACATAGTGATAGCATATCCTTTGAAGCTCCCTCATCCATTCAGGGGGCTGCCAACACTCACATCTGAGCAACACTCCTTAATCTCTAAAATTTCTTCTCTTCCAACTGTACTTGAATCTGATTCTCAAGTGCAAGAAAAATCAAATGACTTGGTTCAAGAAACCATGATCACCACCCATACACTTCATTTAGATGGTGAGAGGCTACTAGCTGGGGTAGACCTTGATGACACCATCAAAACCATGGGGGGTTCATCAGTTTTTACTGAAGACCCCATGGAGATTCTAAATGCACCTTTATGTGCAAATTAGTCTTCACGGACTGTAAGGTTTGAGGGTAGTACTCCTGAGGGGGATATTGTGTATATGTTGTGAACTTGCTGATTTCATTAGCAAAACACCTTGGTAGATTTTACTTAGTGAATTTTGTAGCACTCGACGAATAAGGATTATAGTCCCGACGGATGACTCAATACAGTCCCGACGGATGATGATTTATTATCCATCGAATGAGTAGCTTATGTAGCAATAAGTCTGTAGCACATTTCTGCATACACCTTTGTATAGATTCTGTAGTAGCACATAAGTCATGACTGACTTTAACTAGATATGCAGAATAGGTTGATTAATTGTACATAGATGATGTCTTGTAATTCTACATAAATGAAATGAAGTCAAGTGCCAAATAGCTACCGACGGATGATTGACAAAGCCATCGACGGATGATCAATATAGCTGTCAACGGATGATCAACAAAGTCATCAACGGATGATCATAAACTCGACAGATGATCATGTACTCAACGGATAAAGAATTCAAATATCTGTTGACAGTGACAACACAGTCACATGCGTCGAGTTTATGCAAATGGAATGTGGTAGCCTATTCAACTGGGTTTTCGAGAACAAAGAAGCATTGCCATTTCCATGCTATTATGAAGATATTCAAAGATGCTGGAATAGAGTAATGAAGTAGCATTGTATTAGACTTGATAGTTTTTGTTTTATTATCCTGTCTTATTACTTTGTAATCTTGGTAATATATAAACCAAGAAGCAGCAAATAGAATAGTAACTAAGAAACTAAACAATCAAGAGAGAAACATTTGTAAGCTGTACTCTTAGCATTTCTATCGTTCTTAGTTGTTATCATTTTATAAGCAGCTGTCCCCAAGCCAAGGCATGAATGGGCCGATCCTGACATTGAACAAGTCAGGAAGGATAAAAAGGCCATGAATATCCTGTTAAATGGAGTTGATGGTGATATGTTTGACAACATTATCAACTGCAAAACTACCAAGGATATTTGGGATACAATACAGATCATCTGTGATGGCACTGAGCAAGTTAGAAAAAACAAGATGCAGCTAGTGATTCAGCAATATGAGCATTTTCATAATAAAGAAAGTGAGTCACTCACTGACATTTTTAGTAGGTTTCAAAAACTGTTAAATGCTCTAAAGTTGCATGGAAGGGTCTATCAGACAAAAGACTCCAATATGAAATTCCTTAGATCTCTTCCAAAGGAATGGAAACCAATGATAGTCTCATTAAGAAACTCACAAGATTATAAAGAGTTTACTTTGGAGAGACTGTATGGCATCCTGAAAACATATGAGCTTGAAATAGAGCAAGATGAGAGGATGGAGAGAGGAAAGAAGAAAGGAGGGTCCATTGCACTAGTTTCTGAGTTAGAGAAGGAAAAGGAGAAGGAGATGAAGATGGAAGCTGTTGAATCAACTTCAAGGGTCTGTTAGAACAAGGGCAAAGGGCTTGCAGTAGAAAGTGAAGAATCTATGAGCCAAGATGACATGGAAGACATTGATGAACACTTAGCATTTCTTTCCAGAAGGTTTGCCAAGCTCAAGTTCAAAAAGAACTTTGGAGCAGCCAAGCCAAATAGAAACATGGTGGATAAATCAAAATTCAAATATTTCAAATATGGCTTGGCAGGGCACTTTTCCAGTGAGTGTAGAAAGCCAGATTCAAGCAAGAAAAAGTTTGAGCCAGTGGATTATAAGCAAAAATACTTTGAGCTGCTCAAACAAAAGGGAAGGGCTTTCATTACACAAGAGAATGACTGGGCAGCTGATGGTCTGGATGAAGATGAAGATGTCAGCTATGTCAATCTAGCCCTAATGGTCAAGTCTGATTAAACAGAAACAAGCTCTTCAAGTAATCAGGTAATCACTACAAACCTTGCACATTTATCTAAAGCTGAGTGTAATGATGCTATAAATGACATGTCTACAGAGTTATATCATTTACGTGTTACACTTAAGTCTCTTACTAAAGAATATGCTAAAATCAAAGAAAACAATTTGTTTTTGAGTGAGAGAAATAATGTGCTAGAGTCTCAGTTCATTGATTTTGAAAAATTAAGAATTGAGTGTAAGATTGCCAAGGAGGAATTAACTGAGTCCTTGAAGAAAGAAGAAATTTTGAAGAAGCAGCTCGAGCGTGAACATGAGGTGATTAAGGCATGGAAAACATCTAGAGATGTCCATGCTCAAATCACTAGAGTTCAAGGAATCGAGTCCTTCTGTGATGAAGCCTGGAAAAAGAACGAGGAGAAACTAGAACCAAATTTGGTGGATGGACTGCTAACAGATGTAGACTCGACGGATGATGAGGGTCATCCGTCGGATAACAAAAAGGGTTGTCCGTCGACTGATGCAAATCCTCATTCGTCGACTGTAATCAAGCCTATCAGTAAAGCCAAACTTGTTAAGTTAAATGAAAAGTATGGATCTATTTCCAAGAACTTTGTTTCAGGAGAATCGAGTCAAGTTAAGAAAGGGAAAAATGCTAATGTTGGTCACATGACTGTCAAACAGTTAAGTGACAGACTTGAAAAGGTTGAGATGAAAACAGAGACTAAAAAGAAAAATAATAGAAATGGTAAAGTAGGGATTACCAAACACAATAACTACACACCTGATAAATATGCTCCTAGAAAAATCTGTGTCAAGTGTGGTAGTGTAAATCATTTGTCTGTTAATTGCAAATCTGCCATGCCTACTTCCATGTCTGTGCCACCTCACTTTCCCAACATGAATGCCATGCCTCCCTTGCCTATAAATGCTATGTCTACACAGAATATGAATGCACAGTTTGCTAATATGCCATTTGCACCTAATCCTTATTATGATGCATTTGATATGCCACAAATGCAATTTAGCATGCCTTATTGGAATAACATGTTCACTAATAACATGCCATTCCCTGTTGATTATAATATGCATAATAATTCTGTTGCAATGAATGGTTTCAAAGGCCCAACTCAAATGACTAAGGATGATTCTGATATCCCCAAGTCAAATGAGATAAAGCCTAAGAAACAGAAAAAGAAAGCTAACAAGGTAGGACCCAAGAAAACTTGGGTACCAAAATCAACTTGATTTGATTTTGATGTGTGCAGGGAAATAGAAAGAATCTTTGGTACTTGGATAGTGGTTGTTCAAGACACATGACTGGTGATTCTACCCTGCTCACATAGTTTAAGGAAAGAGCTGGCCCAAGTATTACTTTTGGAGATGACAGCAAAGGTTATACTGTGGGATATGGCTTGATTTCAAAGGACAATGTCATCATTGAGGAGGTTGCCTTAGTGGATGGTCTCAAACAGAACTTGTTGAGTATCAGCCAACTTTGTGATAAAGGCAACTCAGTAACTTTCAACTCAGAAGCCTGTGTGTAACTAACAAAAGAAGCAAAAAAGTGGTTCTCACTGGTGTGAGAAAGGGAAATGTGTACCTAGCTGATTTCAACTCATTTAATGCAGAATCTGTTACTTGTCTTCTCAGTAAAGCAAGTCAGGATGAAAGTTGGTTATGGCACAAGAAGCTATCCCGTCTAAACTTCAAGACCATGAATGAGCTAGTAAAAAAAGAACTGGTTAGAGGCATTCCTCTAGTTGAGTTTTCTAAGGATGGACTGTGTGATGCCTTCCAAAAAGGGAAGCAGATTAAAGCATCATTCAGGAAGAAACTTGATTCAATAATTGAAGAACCCTTGCAACTACTACACATGGATTTGTTTGGACCAGTCAATGTGTTTTCCATTTCAAGGAAAAGATTTTTCCTAGTAATTGTAGATGATTTCTCAAAGTTCTCTTGGACATATTTCCTAAAGTCTAAAGATGAGGCTAGTGAAATCATCATCAATCACATAAGGCAAGTCAATAATCATCCTGATTTCAAAGTTAGAAGAATCAGGAGTGACAATGGAACTGAGTTCAAGAATTCTGTCATGAGAGCATTTTGTGAGGAAAATGGGATTCCGCATGAGTTTTCAGCAGCAATAACTCCACAACATAATGGAGTAGTGGAAAGGAAGAACAGATCACTTATTGAAGCTGTAAATACTGCATGCTACACTCAGAATATTTCCTTGGTTAACCAAGCAAGATGCATGACTCCCTATCAATTGTTCAAGAACAAGAAGCCAACTCTAAATTTTCTTCATGTCTTTGGCTGCAAATGCTATATTCTGAGAAATCAAACTGATCAAAATGGGAAGTTTAATGCTAAAGCAGATGAAGGAATTTTTGTTGGATATGTTGTTGGTAAAGTATATAGAGTCTACAATCTAAGAACCAACATTGTTGTGGAATCAATACATGTTGTGTTTGATGATAAAAAGATTGAAGGACTTCAAGATGGAGATAACCATGAGAGCCTCAAATTTGACAATGTGGAGATGGTTAGTGATGACAGTGATGATGAAAGTGATCAAGAAACAATATCAAAGGATAATGCAGAAAAATCTACTACCAATGAAGCACAAAAATCAACATCTGTCAAATTACAAAATGCTTCATTCGTTGGGAGACAATCTGCCTTATCCGTCGGAAGGCAACCTGCTTCATCTGTCGGTATTCAAAATTCACCATTCGTCTGGTTATCAAGAGAAGCAGGAAGTCAAGATAGATCACCTATAGAAAGTTCCCCTTTCTCAAATCAAAGATCCACAAACTCAAGGGGAGTTTCTAACAATCAAAACTCAATCACACATCAATACAACAATGAGGCCTCTTCATCTAGAGCTAATCTACCTCAACAAAGAAAATGGACAAAAGATCACCCATTTGAGCTCATAATTGGTGATGTTTCTTCTAGAGTTCAAACCATGAGAGCAACTCAAGAAGAATGTCTATATAGCAGCTTTCTTTCCAAAGAAGAACCAAAGAAGGTAGAAGAAGCTTTGTTGGATCCTGATTGGATTTTAGCTATGCAGGAGGAGCTAAACCAATTTGAAAGGAATAATGTATGGAAGCTGGTACCCAAGCCTAAAGGAAAGTATCCAATAGACACCAAATGGGTATTCAGAAACAAGATGGATGAAAATGGCATAGTAGTTAGGAACAAAGCTAGATTGGTTGCTAAGGGCTATTGTCAACAAGAAGGAATAGATTTTGATGAAACATTTGCTCCTGTTGCAAGACTTGAAGCCATCAGAATTTTCTTAGCCTATGCAGCCCATGCCAATTTCAAGGTCTAGCAAATGGATGTCAAAAGTGCCTTTCTGAATGGAGATTTGGAGGAGGAAGTCTATGTTAGTCAACCTCCTGGTTTTGAAGATTCAAATTTTCCAGATCATGTCTACTATCTTTTGAAAGCACTTTATGGACTAAAGCAAGCACCTAGAGCCTGGTATGACACTTTATGAAAGTTCCTTATGGAAAATCATTTCACAAGAGGTACTGTAGATAAAACTTTATTCTTTAGAAATATTAATGGCTCTAGTATACTTGTTTAAATTTATTTAGATGACATTATTTTTGGCTCTACAGATGAGAAACTTTGCAAAAAGTTTGCCAAATTGATGCAAAGTAAGTATGAAATGAGTATGATGGGAGAACTAACTTACTTTCTTGGTTTACAAGTTAAGCAAGTTAGTGATGGAATATTCATTAGTCAAACTAAATATATTTTTGATCTTTTAAAAAAGTTTGATCTAATGGATTGCACATCGGCAAAAACTCCCATGGGCACTGCAACTAAACTTGAATTAAACACTACTGAAAAGTCTGTGGATATTTCAATTTATAGGGGCATGGTTGGCTCACTTCTGTACTTTACAGCTAGTAGGCCATATATAATGTTTGCTACATGTTTATGTGCTAGATTTCAGGCTAATCCTAGAGAATCTCACTTAGTAGCTATTAAGAGAATTTTCAGATATCTCAAGGGAACACCAAAACTTGGCATTTGGTACCCTGGAGATTCTGGTTTTAATCTAACTGGTTATTCATATGCAGATTATGAGGTTGTAGAATTGATAAAAAAAGTACAACAGGAACCTGTCAATTTCTAGGAAACAAGCTTGTGTCCTGGTTTAGTAAAAAGCAAAATTCAGTTTCAACTTCTACAGCTGAAGCTGAATATATTGCTACTGGCAGTTGCTGTGCACAGATTTTATGGATGAAAAATCAATTGCTAGACCATGGTTTGCAAGTTGAGAGGATTCCTATTTTCTGTGATAACACAAGTGCAATTGCCATCACTGAAAATCCGGTACAACATTCAAGGACAAAGCACATAGATATCAAGTACCACTTCATAAGGGAACATGTAATGAATGGTACTGTGGAACTACATTTTGTTCCAAGTGAGAAGCAACTTGCAGATATCTTTACCAAGCCACTGGATGAATCCACCTTTACAAGGTTGGTAAGTGAGTTAGGTATGCTTAATTATTCTTCAATCTTTCTGAGATAATTTTCTAGTTGAAATGCAGCCAGAAATTTAATTGACTTTTTAGTCTTGGATGAAATTTTGGCTAAGTCAAAATTTGCATCTCGACGGATGATCCTTATCCATCGAGTTTGATCATCCGTCGGTATACTATTTGCTAATAAAAATCAATTACTTTTCTAGAAAATTTTATGACACGACAGATAACAGTTTATCCTCATCCGTCAAATTGTCTTAATCTCAGCTGTTAATTCCCTGCACATTATCCATCGAGTATACTTACAGTTTGTAGGAATAACACGACGGATAATGGGTGGAATTTTTACAGTTTATTTTTAAACGGCTATTTTAGGAAATTTTCATTGGTTACTTTATTTTACTTTATTATTTTTAACAGTTAATTTTGAGACAGTATAAAAGCCTATTTCATTTCATTGTTCTTCTTTTATCATTCTCAAATCAACTGCTCAAATTTCTTTCTCTCTCAAAGCACTTACTATCTCTCTCTCTTCAAGCTTTTATTCTCTAACAATGGCGCCAGTTATCAAGATTATGTCTCAAACTGGGTTTATTTATGAGAAGAACAATTTCACTGCATTAGTAAACAAGGGTATTCAGCATACTGGTGACTATCACAAGATGATGGACTTTGTGAAGAATTGCAAGCTTAGCCATGCCATGCTGGAATCACCCACAATCTTTTGTGAAGTTGTTGAAGAAATGTGGACCACTGCTATATACAACTCAACAGATAAGACCATTACTCTAACCATTAAAGGTAAAGAATTCTGTATCAATAGTGATGTTGTAAAAGCATGTTTCAAGATTCCTGATAACACTGTGACCTCATCATACACTGACACTGATATAATCAATATGCTTAATTCCATGAACTATGCACTCTCTACATCTAAGCTAAGTGATATTAGGAGATTGGGACTTAGGAAGGAATGGAGTTTTATGAGTGATGTAGTGACTAAGGTATTTTCAGGAAAAATCAATAATTTTGATTCAGTCAATATCTCCATGCTTAACATGCTCTACATGCTAGTTACAGATAAATTCTATAATTTCAGTGACCTTGTTTTGTTTGAGTTGGGTTTTAAACTAGGAGAGTTAAATAAGAGAGGTAAAAATGTGTATTATGCTAGATTTTTTATGATGTTAGCTAATCATCTCTCTGAGAATATTGTTCTTGAGAACCCTAAAAACAAATTAGATTGTTGGGTTCAAGAGAGAAGGCTCATTGCAGATTTGAACAGGGCCAATCATCACAAGGAGGTGCCACTGTTCTATTTCCCTGTAATGGAAGCACCTCAGGTAAGTGAGGTAAGTTCATCTATTCCTACCACTATTCCAACCTCACAAATTTCTTTGAGTTCTAGTGTGGCTATGACAACTGTGTCAATGACCCAACAATTGTCTACCCAAGCTACCAAACCTACAAATATTTCAAAATCCAAATCAAAGAAAGCCCCCTCTGGTATCTCTCAAAAGATGCCAGTTGCAAAATCCACCAAAACCAAAGAGGGGAGTGTGCAGGTGGGTAAGACAGGTGAGGGAAGGGGTGAACATCAAACAAACCCTAAGGATAAGGATGGAAAGGTGAGTGGTTCCCAGCCTAGCCACACTGCAGTTTCCCAATAAACTGCAGTGCTTAAAAAGGATAATAGCTCATTTCTAGCTGCATCCTCCCAAAAGGATGTAGTTATTGAATAAAGCTCTCAACCAAGAGCACATGCCAAGAGGGTTAGGGACACAAGTTCACGCCAAACTTATGCTAGAAAGAAGAAATCCAAAACCCTTGGGATGCACTGGGTACACACATTATGCAAACTGGTGCTAAAGACACAGTCACTGCATCTTCACAAATTCAGCTTGATGTGACTCCAATAAATGTAGAGTCACAACCAAAATCTCTAGTAATAGAAGTACCTCAAACACCAAACTCACCCATAAACTCATTGGATATGGATATGATAAACACATCAATTCCTGATTCCCCTTCTTTAACTCTGTTGGGGAAGACAAAATCTAGTGCAAGTGAGCATCATCTTTTAGATGATTTGTTGGCTCACTTGCCAATTCTTTCAGGAACTGTTGAATCATCTGTGCCCAAAATATCTTCAATCAGCACAGAGTCCACAATAGTTTCTATTCCTAGTTCATTCATTTCTACTCTCTCGACGGATATTACTCATCCGTCGAGTAGTGATTATATCCCGACGGATAAGCTTAACAACAGTTATCCGTCGAATAACAAAACCACTCACTCGATGGATATCACTCATTCGTCGAGTATCTCTGCACAGCTTCAAACTTCATTTATCTCTAGTGCAGAAGATTTAGTGGTTGCAAAATTACTATTAAAATTGAGAGAGAAGAGAGTTTTAAGTGAGAGTCTGGGTTGCACCCAGGAAAAAGGAGAGGAAATGAGTGAAATTATGCAATCCACTTCTTTAGGATTGGAAAAAGAAAGTGAGAGGAGTCTCACCTTAGATGGTGAAGGTGAGGGTGTGAGGGTGGGGAGCCAGGGTGAGACCCTGATGCAACAAAAGAGAGAAAATGAGAGAAATGCAGGTACTGGAGCTATAAGGATGAATGTCATTTTAGTGAGTCAATGAATGTCCAGGATGCAGACAGGGAGGGACTATCTCAGAAACCTCAAGCTATTATAGATTCCATCTCCCTTGATGCTGAGGCATTTACTCACCTCGTTCCAGCTTATCAACTTCTAGCCGAACAGGGCAATGACAATACAGAAAGGATGCTCAATCTGGTACATACCACACAGTCTATGCTAAGAGCTAAGGATGCCATCACAGCTTTTCCCTCTACAGCTGGTGATGTGGATTATGAGACTAGAGGTTCAGCTGATTTCTTTGGTAATGGAAGTGGGGATAGTGAAGATGAAGAAATGGACATAGGGGGAGAAGTAGGTTCCAGTTCAAGATCAGGTATGCCATCATGGGCATTATTAAAGCACTGTGATGAGCACTACTTCAAGACAACCCTAATCCAACTAATCAATTAAACAAACACTGCTCTTCAAACCACTACAAATTCCAGCACCAAGAAGCTCCTTCAGGCACATCTAGCCTCCCTGCAAATTCAACAAATTCAAGGCTTCCAACATGCTAGGGATGTAAACACCATCAAGGGTGATATTGATGAGATGAAGAAGGCCATTTCAGACAAGATGGATTCTAAGCTTCCAGAAGCCACGATGCTTGATATCAAAAGGCAATTAAGAAAAAATTCTGATCTTGCAACCAAGATAGATGCCTAGGATATAAGAATGTCAGCTATGGAAGCATCTTTAACAGCCATCCATCTTCATCAAGCCCAACAGACAGATTTACTTCAAAAATTGGTGGCTGCTCAAACCCCCTCCTCTAATCAACTTGATGATAACAAAAAGGGGGAGAAAGGACCAAGTGAGGGGGAGAAGCTTCAAATTCATATCATTAAAGTAATTGTTTCTTCAACTACTATCTCAAAGCCACCAGTTACAAACAGTATAGATCTGATAAATACAGCAGCAGCCAACTTTAGAGCAGCTGATAAGAAGAAGTTGAGTCCACTCAACTGTGAGAAGATTGATGAGGATATACAAAAGAAGTTTGAACTAGTCAAGGAGCCAGTAAAGTCAACCATCCATCATTCTCAAGTCAAGCAAATTTCTGTGAATGAGATGAGCATGAACTATCTGGAAAGAGGACAGTCATCCTGCATCAAATCTCCAAAGGCTGAAATAATTCTGAAACCAAGGGTGAATTATCCAAAATTATCATTGAAGAACCCTTTGGATACTATGTATGAGATACCTAAGCCTGATGAAAAGAACCTTTGGTCAAGGTCAATTGCTTTCTACAAAGATCCAGCTGATTCAGCTTTGAAGAAGAGAATTGCTAAAGTTTTCAGGAATGGGAAAGAAATTTATGTGGTGGCTGGACATCCTCAATTTGCTCAAGCAAAGAGAGAAGAAAAGGCTAGATTGAAACAGGAAAAGAAGCAAGATGTTCTAGATGCCAAAAATGATAAATAAATAAAGAGCAGATTGCTATCTTGGCCAAGTTACATGCTGTAAATTCATCACAACAAATCTCTGCTCAGCCATCTGAAATCACTGAATCACAAGATCCAAAGAAGCAAGTTGAACAACAGAAGAAATCTCCAAGAATCAAGGAATTGGCTAAAAGAACCAACAGGAAACTAGACATTGTTGATAAGGAATTGGATAATCAGTTTCCCAAGAAATCCACTCCAACTACAACTCAAGCATCAAAGCCCTCTGTGGTATTTGAAGATATCAAAGTGGTGGATCCCTACAGAAACATTCATGGTGAACCTATTGTGCCTAAGGATGAGCCAATAAAATGGGAGAACTTACCAATTCCTGACTTCAATTTACCAATCCTTAGCAAGCCAAAAAGAACAAAGTTAAGAGCAGTCAAGAAAGTGAAGTTGTCACCTCTCAAATCCAAATCTCTAGTCAAAGCTCAATCTAAAGCCAATAAGGGAGATTACCTGTACTTGTGTGACATCAAGGAGTTTTCTGACTTAAACCTCTATCTGGATGAACTAGATGAAGTGAGAGGAATTGATGCATACAGAAACCTACCTAAAAGGTTAGTATTCAAGTATAAGGGAGGAAGGGAGACTCAGTGGCCACTTCACAGGATCCTTCAAGAAAGCCAAGATGTACTGATCAAGGTTTATTCATCCTTCAAAAAGAACTTTGGGTTCAATATTACTGCAAGAAGATTGGTACTGAAGAAGATTGAAGAACTAAGGAGTGTTAGAGCTAAAGATGCACTCCCAAAGACTCTAATTATCCCCTACATAGGGAAAAGAGTGCATCTAAGGCCCTACTGGCTGATGGAGTTCATGGATGACAAAGGAGTGAGAAGATTTTTCAGATTAGAAGACCAATTGAGCATCTCTAGCAATGAGACTCTCTTGGAAATGCAAGAAAAGCTAGATCTCTCAGAATCTGATGAACTGGAATTCCACAGGCAGCTCCAAAATCAGATTGAAGAAAACAACAGAAAGCTTGGAAAGAGATCCAGACCTTCAAGGAAGTAGACAAATCTGCTCAGGCTAGAGGAGCATCTTGAAAATGACTGTGAGCTAAACTTTGTACATTTTGTTAATTGAAGCACTTTTCAGTATCATCTACTTTCCTTCCAAGTTATATTTTTAGGGTGTTTTATTATCATCAAGTTTCTCTTAATTTATGGCTACAATTACAGTAGACATAAATTGGGGGAGATTGTTGTGTATATGTTGTGAACTTTATGATTTCATTAACAAAACACCTTGGTAAATTTTACTTAGTGAATTTTGTAGCACTCGACGGATAAGGATTATAGTCCCGACAGATGACTCAATACAGTCCTGACGGATGATGATTTATTATCCATCGAATGAGTAGCTTATGTAACAATAAGTCTGTAGCACATTTCTGCATACACCTTTGTATAGATTATGTAGTAGCACATAAGTCATGATAGACTTTAACTAGATATGCAGAATAGGTTGATTAATTGTACATAGATGATGTCTTGTAATTCTGCATAAATGAAATGAAGTCAAGTGCCAAATAGCTACCGATGGATGATTAACAAAGCCATCGACGGATGATTAATATAGATGTTGACGGATGATCAACAAAGTCATCAACGGATGATCATAAACTCGACGGATGATCATGTACTCAACAGATAAAGAATTTAAATATCTATTGACAGTGATAACACAGTCACATGCGTCGAGTGTATGCAAATGGAATGTGGTAGCCTATTCAACTGGGTTTTCGAGAACAAAGAAGCATTGCCATTTCCATGCTATTATGAAGATATTCAAAGATGCTGGAATAGAGTAATGAAGTAGCATTGTATTAGACTTGATAGTTTTTATTTTATTATCCTGTCTTATTACTTTGTAATCTTGGTGATATATAAACCAAGAAGCAGCAAATAGAATAGTAACTAAGAAACTAAGCAAACAAGAGAGAAACATTTGTAAGCTGTACTCTTATCATTTCTCTCGTTCTTAGTTGTTATCATTTTGTAAGCAACTGTGAGCTTTTTGCACACAGAGTTCTCTCGATATATATTATATATCTCTAGTGGAATCATTCAAATCCACCAGAAAGTTTTTAAAGACTCTTGTTTTTAATTACTTGTGTTTTGATTCATTTCAAGTAACTATTCCGCATTCTGCTAATCAATTTACACATATATAATTGAGTTAGAACAATTTTTATTCAAGAAAAAGTTTCAAGAATTCCATTCAACCCCCTTCTGTAATTCTTGTTATATTGTTAAGGGACTAACAGGGGAGCTATCTAAATCCTCTCCAATTCCATTGGAGGTTCCCCATGTAGGAAAAACTCCCCTCAAAACCCTAGCAGAAATTGCTTTGGCAGTTGATGCTAGGAGTACAAATTCCAATGATCCTGTAATAGGGGAGGCAAGTATAGCACATTCAGGTGACAGTGTGGTGCAAGACACACCAGGGTTTGAGACTAGTGCACATGACAGTAACCCAGTCAAATCCCTTCTAATTCAATTGGAGGTTCCCATAACTAGTGTTGAATAACAACTAGCCATAACCACAGAGCAATCTGTGAGTAAATCTGTGACTTCAGTCATAGGTGTTTCTGAACCCTCAACTTCACAACCTCAATAACTACACATCTTATCACAATGGATGCAAAAATCTGGTTCTCAACCCACATCTATTGATGATCTTCTAGTAGAACAGATTTCTGGACTGGCAAATATCTCACAGCATCTACTCACTTCTGATATGAGTAATCAAGACTATCAGGCCATCATGCTCACTTACAATGAAGATGTTGAAAAATAGAAGGAGAGGATTGTGAATGATGAAGAACAGAATGGTAATGTGGATGCATGGCTCTCTTAGGATTTTGTGTTGGAAATGGATCAAGTCTTGGCCAGATTCAGGGAGGAGTATGTTACAATTCTTGGAAGCAATGCAAAGGCCTTGATTCCACAAGAGGTGTCTGATGTAGTTACAGAGGTGCACAAAGCTCAGCTCAAGGCTTTTCATCTTTTTGGTAAAGCTCTTGAAGTCAAGATGACTGGTCATGAGGATAAAATCAGGAAGCTGGTAAATGATAAGATGGATAAGATTATACCATCTCAAGTAAAGAGCACTTCTAAATTCAAGCACTTTGCTGAACAAATGTCAAGGATGGATCTTACTACAATTGAGAAGGAAGTCAAAAATCTTAAACAATTCTTTATCTCTCTCCATACAGTTGTCCAGCAGCAAATCACTCATTCAAATGATACTAAGGTCAAGCTGGAACAACTTAACCAGAGCAGATATGAGCCTTCAGCCTTACTGATGGAAGGCATCAAACAGGTTGTAGAAGAAACCTTTGGCACCTCTACTAGCTCTTATCAACTTGGCTCAACTTCCACAAATCTGCAAATCTAATCTCTACAAAGCCAAGTCTCAGCATTGCAAGACTCAAATGCTTCTCTCACTGCACAAGTTCAAGCCTTGACTTCACTAGTTCAAAGCCAACAGACAGACATTCAGACCCTGGTGGATTCTCACAAGCATCTCCAAATGAAAAACTCAGTTGCTTTGGGAGCCATTATGGGAAAGCTCAACATCCCTCTACCATCACTTCCAGAACAGATAAGGTCTGAGATTCCTACTCCCCTACTCATGCCTTCCAACAAGACTAAGGGGGAGATAGAGGCTAGGATAGCACAATCAAGATCATCTACTCAACATGTCTAAGGTGCTGAAAAGAGCTTTAGTCAAGAAGTTGATATTGGAATGGAAAGGCTTATTAAAGCAACCGAGGGACCCAGTCTAAGCAGGGAATTTGATGAATTGCTTAAGGCACTTATGGCTTCTCTCAATGACAATTTCTTCATCTACAAGAAAGCCTTTGAGAGGACAATAAACTCAATAAGGGTGATCTTGGTGACAAAAGACAACTTCAAGGAAAGAAGGATAGTGGTCAACATAAATGACTCAGGGGTAGACAGGTGTATGCATGTCTCCCTCAATTGTCTTATCTCTAGGAGGGCATCTGAGTTAGACATTCTAATAAACAAAGTCAGAGTGGTAATTCATGAAGAAACTCTCTTGCTAACAGAATTGAAGAATGCACAAGTGGATGCTTTCCCAGAAGCTTATCTACAGCCTAGCAAGGGAGTGGCATACATCTGTCCTACCACCAAACACTTCAAACACTTCCAAATTCTTAAGCAGTGTGTCATGGCCAACAAAAAGCTTATCATGACTCTGGAGACTGAGTTGAAAACTAAAAGGAACCAGACTTTTGAAGATGAGGAGATGATAAAGCTGTTGAAAAGATATCTGAGTGATGTTGAAGCCAACTTGCCTAAATCTCAAATCAAAAAGGATAATTTGGATGATGATGAGTAGAAGAAAGATGATCAAAATCCTTCTGGCTCAAATCCAAGTCAATACACTAAGCCATCTGGCATTAAGGGTGGAGAGAAGAAGAAGGAGGATGATAAGAAAAATGATAAGAAGAAGAGAGCAAGTGAGAGAAGGAGTAAGAGAAGAACTGATGGCTCAGAACCACAGCGAACCCTAAAAATCCAAACAACTCAAGCTCAATCTCAAGCCAAAACTTTTGTATCAACAACCTCAATCAACAAACCACTCCCAACATCTAAGCCAAAATTTCTGTATAAATAAACAGCCAACTCTTTCCTAAAAATTCCAATCACCACAATCCAAACAAGTCTCAAGAAAATCACAACCTTACCTTTAGCCAAGCCTTCACTAAAAGTCAATCTCAAATCTGTTGGGAAAAGCCTAAGAAAGTCAAATTTACAAAGAAATGAGAAGTCACTGAAAGGGCCATCTGGAACTGCTTCAAGCAATATGACTTTCTACCTTTAAATTGGTGTATCTCAGAGGAAGATCATTTTCAACAACTTGCTGAGGAAATAGTCAGAGTCTGGGTTGTATCTCTTAGGGAAGTTAGAATTTTCTATGAAGATGGGTCATTCACCTTTCTTTGTAGTGATTTAATGGATTCTCTTTCTCCCATAGAAATTAAGAGAATAATAAGTTTGCTAAAGGACAAGGATACTGCCACAAGGGCATGGAGATCACTTATAGCTGAATGGTTGATTGAAAGGGAAGAAACAAGAAAAAGAAATAAGGATGAATTTGAAGAAAGAGTGAGGAAGTATAATGAGGAAATTGAGATGTTCATAAAAAGATCAGAAGAGCTCAAGGCCAAAGGAATGAGCAGAATCTCTAAAGATGGAAAATTTCTAAACATCAAAGCTGGTGGATTCTCAAAATTTAGGATTGATTTACTAGATAGTGGTTATCCAAAGGTTGCATGACAAAAACTTGTAGAAGCTCTAAGTGGAACACCTATTATAGAAGAACTGGAAATTCTTGATCACTTGAAGGATGTTCTTAGGGAAGAATCAGATACAAAAACAGTCTTTACCTGATACTTGTAACCATTAAACTTTGTAAATCTCCTAATGTATAAAAGTTGTAATTCTATCAAGCTTTATGCATTGATTTCATTTTTTATTTTTTTTAACTTGGGGTTTGTCTTGTTAACAGGCATGAATTTGTGTTAAGCAATCTTCTCACAAATTGGGGGAGATTGTTGTGCAAGACATGCCTGTACTTTAACAAGACTAAGTAAAATTGACAATCCTAAGTAAGTTGTATTGTAATCTTAGTTTCCATTTGTACTTGTAACATTTAAAGTCTGTAAAAATGTAAAAGAGCAGACTGAAGTCTTTTTGTTTAAACAGTATCAAGCCTAAGGATTCTATCTGGAAGAAGATCAAGAAGATCACGCCTCAGAAGAATTTTGGAGAAGCTTGGAGTTGAATAAATTTGTTTAGATAAAAATACTCTAAGTCAAAGATCTCTACAAGTCACAGATTTAGTGTTATATAGAAGTCACTCGAGAACTCCAAATGACTTATCGAGAAGTCAGGAAAAGCTACTAGAGAACTCACAGAGATATCGACAAGTCATTTCTTCACTAGAGAACTCAGAGTTATCGACAAGTCAACATTCATTAGAGAACTCTAAGTTATCGATAAGTCAAATTCCACTAGAGAACTCAGAGATATCGATAAGCCAAAATTCACTAGAGAACTCTGAGTTATCGACAAGTCAAATTTGATTAGAGAACTCTGAGTTATCAATAAGTCAATAAACCACTAGAGAACTCAGATATATCGATAAGTCAAAGTGAAGATATGAAGACTAGAGATCTCGACAAGCCAAATTCTCTAATAGAGAACTTAGAGACCTCTACAAGTCAAATTAACTATGGAGTATTAGAGATCTCGATAAGCCAATATACTTATCGAGATGTCAAGATCTCTATAGACCAAAGGGAGATCTCGAGGTAAAATCTCAAAGTACAAATTTGCAGACCAGTTCAATATCCAAGATTCACAATCAACAAACGATCCAAACAGCTGGATTGACAAGTCTACAAAAAGTAGCTTGAAGGATGTGCAAGATCAATGGTGAAGATTAACCAGTCCATTACTAGGATCACCTCAAATTCTCCTAACGCAAATGGATTAAGTCAACCTCAAAGACTTTCCCTTCTAGTTTTAACTTGCATCTAGGGTGCACTTGATGTACATGAATGATTTCTCAATTCGCTATTTCCACTTGTAATACCTCACGTAAAGATACAGCGTTAAGATTTAACGTCTTAGCAAAATTTCGAGATATAAAAAACTTGGTCGCTTCGGAATTAAATAAAACATTTGCACATTCGGAATTTAACAGAAGGGTACCTGCTATCACATCAGTGTGTCAGAAAGTGACTTGAAAGGTCATGTTTAAAGTCCTAGCAGCTGGGGGCCGGTTGAAAGCGGCTCTGCTCATTCCTTTGCCTGAGGTCTTAGCGAGGGGCAATCTTTCTTCATGTGACCTATCTTTCCGCACTGGAAACATGTCAATCATGGTCGTGGGAAATTTGGGGCAAGATGTCCTGGTTGGTTGTATCTGAAGCACTTTAGAGGGGCTTTGGCCTGGGCACACACTCCCTGGTGTCTCTTCCCACATGTTCGATATTCCGGTATAGAGGCGTTGTGTTGGCTATGAAATGTCGCCCTAGACAGTCCGCCGCCCTGGCCAACACTCTAACTTGGGGCCTTTCTAAATCCGGGGCCTCTTGCAGGTTGGGACACCACTCCCCTGACAAACATACTCGGAAGGCTCATGTTCCCGGTTCCTCCTCCTCCTCCTTAACTTCCTATCTTCCTTTTCTTACTTTCCTTCTCTCTTAAAATCTGTTCACTACCTGCTTCAACAATCGAGGCTTTCTGCACTAGGGTGGCATCATCTGTCAGTTCTAGCACTGCTACTCGGTTCTGGATCCACTGTTTCAGACCAAGCTAAAACCTTCGTGCCTTCTTCTCTTCAGTATTCACAAACTCTGGTACAAATCGTGATAATTCAGTAAACTTGGTCTCGTACTCCGCCACACTTATTCTATCATGTTACAGCACTAAAAACTTAATTTCCATCAGTGTCTTCATAAACCTAGGGAAGTACTTATCTAAGAACAATCAGGTAAATCTATCCCATGGAATCACAGCATCAGTCTCGAGGTTGCGTTTAGACTCCCACCAGTAGTTAGCTTCCCCTTCAACATGTAAGAGGCGAAGATGGTCTTGTGTCCCTCTTCAACACCTAGTATCTCGAAGGACTTTTCTATTTCCTTAAGCCAGGCCCGTGCCTCAACGGATTCGGCATATTCTAGAAATTCTGGGGGTTTGAGAGACTTGAATGCCCTGAAGGCAGTGGCAGCAGTCTGTTGGACAATATATGGATGTGGTGGAAGGGGCTGTTTATTTATATTGGCCCTTAAAAGTTTTATAAATTCATTCATGGGATTTCCCCCTGATGGATATCCTCAGCTTCTTCCTCTACATATCCTTCTTCATTATACTCATTATAGTCTAGGTCCTCTTCACTTTCCTCATTCACTATATAGTCAGGTTCATTTTGTTGTTGATTAACAGATTCTGCAGGTTGTGCCCTGGTTCCTCTTCTACGAGATGGCATCATTCTGATAATGAAAATAATGTCAATACAGTTGCAAAATTTTACATTTGGATTAATTCATTTGTAGGTAAGAATGTTATTTAAATATCTTAACATGTTTTTATCAAGGTGCAATAATATGATAAGACAATTTCTTGATAACTGCTATATAACATATCATAGGGTCTCCCAGACTATGTCTTGGGGATAAAATAACCATCCTACTCCATACATAGTCCTGAATATAATACATCACTACATCATCCTGAATGCTGAAATATGAATATATATATCGGGTACCCTGAAGGGCTAGGAATATTATCTACTACTAGCTATCCTAAAAAAATTGCTGATAAGTCACCCAACCCTTTACAAGGTCCGTAAGTAGTCACTGGCCTCTCAATCACTGTCATTGCGCCTGAGGTCTCGAACCCTTCCCATCGCTCCTGCCAACATCAGTTCTGCATCAACTACCGGGATGTATCCCCCCATCGCCGTCATCCTCATCTATACCCGGGTACGAAGCTCAATCCCATCAATCTCCCGGCGAGCTATAGCCGGGGAAGCAGCTCTGAAGTCTCCTGGGTATCCTAGACTGATGGCTATCTCAGCAGTCAGCGCCCCTCGTAGCTCCACAATGTGGGCAGATGTCAAGGTGATATCAGTATTAAGTTGAGCCACTATTTAGTCGTGCACGGCTACATGTATGGTCGCTGGGGGTGGTAGAGGTGAGTCCAGGTCACCGGAGGATATGTCATGAACCTCGTAGGTCTATGCATCCATCTCATCATCCTCGTCCTTATCAGTGTAGGGCAAAGGGCTCAGCATCCCTGGGTGAGGTGTGGGAGGGTAAACGGTCGGGAGAGGGTACATCTCTATGTCCGTCCAGTCTATGCCATCGCCCCGGGGCACCTCAATATCGTCAGCTATGGGGGTAGGGAAATCGATCTCCTCCTCCGGGGGATCCTCAATAGGTTCATCATCTGAGTCATCAATAGGTGGGTCCTCCGGCTCGGGAGTAGGGTCATGCTCAGGGGCCATAACGTCGTCAACAGGGTCAACCTCCCCCACGGGCTCCACTGGTACCTGATACAATAGGCAAGGTGTTAGTAACTTAGAGTCGGAATTCCCTTGAGGGTAAAACTATCAAGACTACCCATATAGTCTGACGATGAAGTCAACTTGAATTCATACTTATTATTATTATTCTTATGTCTATGTAATTTATATCCTATCATTTCCAAGATTTGAAAACCTAATGCTCTGATACCATTTCTGTGGCGCCCCAAAATCCAAGGTCAGGGATCTAGGAGGACACGCCATCTTGAATCCTGTATAACATTTATCTCGTATAATAATATATAAATACTCACACCTTCATGACCCCACACTTATCCACATACACACACTTACATGTTATTGTCTTGGAAACGAACCATGCATTACTAGAGTGTATCAATCCATACAGTGATAATTATTACAATCCCAAAAGTGATTAAGTCTTACCGCGGAAGTAAACTTTAAGTAAGGTTAGACCGGCGGCCAAATATACATTTTTTATTTATTATCTTACATAAGTCATACTTGTAGATAAGTCAGACTAAAAATAACTGAAAACCAATCAAGCTTATTCGATCTACCTAAGGTACAAAACTAAACATCCTACGGTACAGTTGGCCATTTCGTACCCATTTTCTGGATGTGAGTTTCATGATACGCATCTTGATTCACTGTTTTGTTGTGCCAATTTAAGAAAACAAGTGTGAGCTATAATGCCCAGCATAATAATGTACAGTATGAAAAGACTGTATGAGAAATTCATGCATGATTCCATATACGATAAATATAGTTTATTTAAAATAGTTTTTCTCAGTGATACACACCTTCTTTCGAAAACAATTCTTTTGTTGACTTATTATCCTGCAAATACCTTAATGGTAAACCCAGCACCAAGGCTTGGGTTACGGTATTGCATCTCAATTTCCAATTGGAAGAATTTAGGATATTCACTGGAGCCACCGCTTACGATGATCAGTCGTAAGACAGAAATTATAATCTTTTCTACTAGTAAGAGGATGACTTCCAAGCTCCTTGTTATCACCCTGGCCGCATATGGGCTATGTGTCCTATTTTGGGTATACACACACTTCGCAGGTCCTTAGGTACACATAGTACCGTCTCCCACGGTAACGACAGTCTCCCCAATACATGAAATACTGGATCTCTACCCCTTCCTTGTCCTTTAAGAAATCCTATCATATCTCAAGAACTCGAACCACATCAAAGTTCTCCAATCGTTTTTCTTGTTGATAGGCACAACTCATCTCATATGTATATATATATGTACTTCCGAGAGTTTTCGGAGGAAGTACTAATATAATGTGAGTTGACCGTTGTCAACAGATAAATAAATAAGGGAGAGTTTCCTTTAAAACTATGCTCAAATATTTAAAATGTCGAGATAATATTCTTCGATGATCTGAAAGTATTAATATGATTTTTTGAAACTCAGAAAATATTTTAAATTAGGTTTTATGATTTTTAAATCATATTAAATCATTTAATAAATATTTAATAATTAAATAATAATTATTAAATATTTAAACCTCGAATAATTTTATTTTAAAAGAATATTTGAAATTATATTCCTCAACTAATTTATGTTTAACTAATTAAAGTAATCTTTAATAATATAATTGATCGAGTTTGAAATAATAATCGTTGGAGAATACTTCTCCTATATTAAATGAATAACAGAAATAATATTCATTGATCGAGTAACTAAATATAGTTGAAGGAATATGATTTTGGAAATCTTTTTAAATAAATTCGAGTTACTTTAATATTTTGCGAGAGGACATCGAGTCCCTTGGAAAAAAATAACTACGGATTTTTAATCGTCCAAAATATCTCCGGGATGATTCATGCGTTTATACTTTATAAAAACTGACCGACTCTCGGTCTTACAACTTATACATCACGCTATACTATAGCGTTAATATTCTTAGATAAAACACCTCCAGAATACTTTCGGGTTTTCATCAAATTATACTGACTGATCCTCGGTCTAAAATATACACCTCATTTATACAACGCTACTCTCTAGAGTTATCGATTGAAATTCGGTAATATTCATATTCAAAATCAATAACATATCGTATGATATTATATATCACAATTCGTAAAATATCGTAATACAACATCATGTATATATATAGCATTTATTTGAAAACAAACACAATACAACAGTTTTAAAAGGTAGGATTTGAAAACTTCCCAGAATACTTTGAGGTGGAGGATGCTCTAGGGTCCGCTTGGAAATCTATAATCATAAACATGTATCATTTTGTTAGATCTCCTTCTTATTTATGGCGACTCGTATATTTGCGATACTTATTTATCGTTCACGCAACTCACTTTACTCTTATTATTCCAATAAGAACAAGTGCTTGTTATGTCCTCTTTCTTTTCGAAATCTCTTATGTCTGTTTATGCCTTTTACATTTCGATCCTCGGCTCCGCTTACGATTCTTAATAGTTTTCTAATCGCGCGGTCTCGGCTCCGACATTTTTATAAAATTGAAAAATTCATAATTTCACTTGAAATTTTTATAGCATGTAATAAAATCTACTTCTTACTCTCTGTAAACATTTCATGATTTTTGAATATTTTTAAGTCGATCATTTCTATTTCCAAAGTTCGTAATTCGTAGCAGTTTTTGTCACGTAAATCACTTTTACTAAAACGGTCGTAACTTTTGATCTGTAAATAGAAATTAAGCAATTCAAGCGCCTAAACGATCCTTATAACATTGTCTATGATAATCAAGTCTTACTTTGCAAGAAACTACAGTTATAAATTCGGTAACTTCTGCAGAAAACTTAAGTTGTGTTTTGTTCGTTTTAACGAGGTTACGACTACGATTCGAGTTTTATTTACGTCCTAAATCATTATGCAACCATCAACAACCACCATATCATCATCTCAGCACTAAGTCCTCTCAAGAACATCATGTTCTTGAGTCAACAAACACCAACCTTAATACTAACTAACTAATCATCAAGATAATAGCCAAACAACTACTAAAACTAAGTTTATAGCTAAGATCTCAAAGTTTCTTAAAACTTAAACCTTAAACAAAGTTTGGTCAAGTATTTATACCTTTATTGCAAGCTTTTGATGTGTTATTTTTTATGGTGGAGTCTTGGGGATGCTTGGTTGAGTTTAAGGAACCTAGATCAAGCCATAAAAATTAAGAAACCAAGAAGAGTTACTATTCATTACTATTCATCATCACTTTCTTAATTTATTTCACCCATCAAACCTTAATAGAATAATCTTATAAATTTATCTTACCTTATTTTAGGATGTATGAATCTTGGGATTTAATTGTGGAATTTTGTCATGGCTAGAAGATGGATTTTTGAATTTGATTTCTTGTTTCTTGGTGATATTACCGAATAGAGCTTCAAGGGGGAGAGAGAGTTTTTGTGTTGTGTTCTTGAATGCTTCTTGTGAAAGATTTATGATATAATCTTGTATATATCACCTAGTACTAGGAAATCAATAAAAATCTTTGCTAGCTATCTTAGTTTCCAAGCTACAAACTAGCTTAGGTACTTGGTTACTATTCTACCACTATTCACTAGGCTAGGTTATCATTCCTATTAGCTAGGTTACTATTTGGTTATTAACCATGGTTAGTTTCTTACTCTAGTTAGCTTGTATGGTTAGCTTGGATTGATACGTTTATTTATTCGTTTACGCGTTCGCTCGGTCGCTTATTCATTTTCGTAATAAATCCTCGTAAACTGTTCATGGTATAAATCCTTTCTCATTCGTCCTTTACGTTTTGAAGTCTCGTACTTGAGGTTGAGTTTGTAGGATTTTAAATTTGTAATTATATTGTGATTCTCGTAATCCTTGACGGTTCGTAGATACAGTCATTTTTCAAAGTTCGTTTTCTTCGAAAACTAATAGCGTTTATATATACTTATTTGGTACGTATAATCATGTTATCGACTCGGAAACTAAATTTCTCATGCACATCATAGTGTGGGACAAGAAAAATTCCCCGATTATCAGGGTTACTACTTATCAAGCATTTTATAAAGTCTCAAAAAATCGAGTTATTACAGGTGATACTGTTCAGACTGGTGATGTTATTCAAACTGGTGATGTTGTTCAAGCTGGTTTGAGCCCCAGACCAAAGAAGAGGAAGTTGGTCAAAGCCTACATTGCTCAAAATATGATGCAGATTAAGAAAGAAATTGTTGAGGAGTTATAGGGTGTAAATACTGATGCTCAACAATAGTCAAATGCTGATGCACCTGTAATGGTTACTAAATCTCCAATGAAGAAGACAAGAGTGAGAGAGATCACTCATGAGAAGGTAGATCAGTCTGTTAAGAGGCTACAGAAGCAAAGATTGTTTCCTGGATCAAGAACACAAGAACTTGTATCTCAAATGGATACAACATCTACTGCAAATACTGATCCTGTCCCAAAAGAACCTGCACTTCAAAGTAGTGCAGCAGACATTGAAGAAATGGAGCCTCTTATTGAAAAGTCCATTCAAGAATGGCATAATGAAGCATCTGATAATGTAACAGCTGAAGCTGCCAAGATCAAAAAAAATTAGTCTATTGAGAGGCATACCTCTAAGCATAGAGCTACTTTCAAACTTGGAGCTGCACAGGTGTTAAACACTGCATCTGAGGAGAGGAGTCCACAAGTACCTGAATGTCAAAGTCATCCAGCAACTCCTGAATCTCCAGCCTCAGAAGAACCACTACCTCAAAGTGGTAGTGAAGGCTTAACTCCTGATCCAGTTATCTTAGTTGTTGATCCCGAAGGAGGGGTTCATCAAACACCCACTATAATGATCCGGACTTTTCAAAATTTATTTATTATTATAAAAGTAATTTTCCTAAAAAGAAAGGAATAAAATTTAATATTTTATTCCAGCTTGTATAAGTTTCAAAATGTTATCTGGGTTATTGTGTTATCGATGTGTAAATTTCTTTCTAAACCAAAGTTCATATATTGTTTCTAAAATACAGATTTATTATTTATGTGAGTATAATTGTTATGTGATTAAGTGATACATGTGGTTGTGATCGTATCAGTAGTAAAAAAAGAAATTATGAATATTATATATGGATTTTCTGTAAAGTTATAAGTGAATAATCTTCCGTAATTACGGTTTATATGTGCCATAATTGTGAATTTGGATTATTAATATTCTTGGAATGAGCCATATATTATTTAGATATTTTACAAGTGAAATATTGATTGTTATATGATTTTATAAATAATTTACGGAATTATTTGATAATTTTTCTAATTAAATATAAATTATTTGTGATTATTCGAAAACCCGCAACTTCAACGGTGTGGGGAATCTACAAACCGAAATATTTCCAAAATATGATTTCTAGCCTAGTTTGATTATTTCAAACACTTTTCATATTTTGAGTTTTTCGATCCGGAGTACGGTTTTATCGGTAAAGATTTCGGGTCGGTTTTACGGATATTAAAATATTATTTTATCGTCTCGATATACGTGCAATCTGGATAGTTATCCAAGATATTTTGATTAAAAAATTATATTACCTTCTCGTAGTACGTGCAACCAAAAGTGATGAGCCCAAAAACTGTATTTAAAAACCCGTTTTTGATGTTTATCCTAAAACGGGGACCGTTTGGATCAGCTTTATTCATTCTTAGCTATTAAGTATTGGATTTTTATATCCGACATGATCCAACGGGGTCCTAATTTCTCATAAATATAAATAGCCTTCACCGAGCCTTATTTTATACAGATAAACATTATTATACAGTAAAATCTTATAACTATCCAGAGAAGCGAACAATGTTCTTCGTGTTCTTCGCAATCAAATGAGGATTTGAGGACGTTATTGGAATCTGATAGAGGCGTATGAATAGTCAAATCGAAGCTCTCGACGAGACAATCGTATCCATATCAAAATCTTCGAAATAGGTTAATTATTTTTCAATTTTGTATTTTCATATTATTCTTTTAAATTCGGTTTTGAATTTTAAGTAATTGTTTGAATGATTTGGTGTTAGAATATGATTATAGGGGCCCTGAGGATTACTTTGGTATATAGACTTCATGATTTTGGTTAAGATTCGGTTAAAAGCGAGTTTTGGGTTTTTCCCAAATTTTAATTCCAATTTTTGAATTATTCTTGAGTTTATGCGTGATTTTGATTATGTGAAAAGATTTGTGTGGATATTTATTTTGCTGTTAATATCAAAGGGGGTATTAATATAGATGATTGATATTGACTTCAGTATGGGATGTTGTGAGCATCAAAGTTCGTATTGATATCTAATTTGATGTGATATCAAAATAAGTATTGATATCATGATTGCTTGTTGATTGAAATGGAATAACAGGGGGATAGTCTAATAAATAGAGGAGATAATGTTAGATTTTCGATATGGTCGGAACTCGTATTGATTTATAGAATAGTTGTCATAGAGTCAAAGAATGATTATGTGTTAAGGGTTTATTCGTGTACGTGGCATGTATATGTGAAGGGTTATAGATGCGGAGTTTGTCGATTATAAGTTAAAGTCGATTGACTATTTAGTGATTCTAGTATTGTGTTATTCTCATAAAGGATCTAAACGAGACGTGCAATATCGAAGACGTACAGAAGGTCGAATGGTGTCGCAAAGCGAATAAGGAACAAGTCAAGAAAGCAACGATGTGCTGTAAATAGACAATAGTCAGAGGTTATCGGGGAGTTAATATGCATAGATTGTGAAGTATAAAGTACGAGACTGAGTTGTGAGTTGAGAATTGAATTTAAGGCAAGTATCCATATCTTCACTTATCGTTCAAGTGATGTTTATTTTGAACCTTATTATGCAAGTTCCTAAATCATTTCTTACATATGTTGAAAAGATTTGATTATCAAATGCAATGCTTCTTTTAAATGTTTTTATAACTATGGATTATGATTCGGTTAAGAATATTATTTTATTGAATTGAATCATTAGAATTGGATTATTTTTATAAAATATGTGGACCAAATTCATGGTCAAATATAGGCCAATGTGTGCCTTGGATCCAGTATAAAGAACAAGGCTATATGTCATGTTCGGGGTTAGTGCGTGACTGATCAGCAGCCTAACCTTCGGTTTTTAGTAAAATGATGTAAGTCCAATTCAGTAATTCCTTTGAATGATTGGATTTCCCAGTTTCAATTGTATCAAATATTAGTGAATCTTTTTTATTTACTACCCCGAGATTGTGAACTCTTGATGAACTATTTCAAATTGTTGTTGCTACATTGGTACTTGCCGAGCATTGTTGCTCACCCTTGCTTTTCTTATAACCATTTCAGAAAGGCTTAAAGATAAGTTTTTCAAGTGCGATAGCTAAGGCTAGACAAAGAGTAAGAATGGTTAAGTTATCCAAAGGTCAAAGAAGGTATCCAGGGGATTGTTGAAGAAGGTTCGAGTTAGAGTTGTTTATTGAGATTTAGTTGTAAATCAGGTTTGTAAATAGAGTAATCGTGATTCTTCTTATCGAAGATGACTTGAAGTTGTAAAAAAAAGTGTTGTTTATAAATAATAGTTGTTGATTCTAATTTCAATGCTATAACCTGTATGCGATCCTATTTTTAGGGGGTTTAAATTGTTTTCCTTTTTAAATTCTTTTTAGTTTTCAAGTTTTAAATTCTTCGATTTTTATTATCTTTTCAAAAATACAGGTTTTCGAAAATGTTTTAAAAAGGGTTTTGTGTTAGTAACGTCAAATCCAGACCCCCGGATTTGCGGGATGTCACACCCACATCAGCTGAACTTCTCTCAGTTCAACTTTTGAATGTCTACACAGAAGCTGATCCTTCAGAAGTACAAGGTACAAATACTGATTTATCTTTATCAACATTTATTTTTTATACTAATTATGTATTATCACCATTTCCTTCTAGTATAAATCATGATGACATAAATGTGATTAGACCTTTAAAAAAGAATACCTCTAGTCATATGATCACAGACAACTCTTCGCAGCCACCTCTTATTTCTGTAGGACAACAAACTCTGAGCCTTTCTTGTGAGACTAAGAGAAAATATTTAGAAAAAAACAGAATTAAAGAGAGGCAGGATCCTTACTTGGAAACAGGAGAGGTAGATTAGTGTCAAAATTTAGTTAATCCTTGTGAGGAAACTCTGACTATTAAAAGTCATGAGATGAGTGGTGTGAGAAGTAGTGAGAGAATATAGAGATTTAAGTATTTTTGTTACAAATTTTGCAGGTTCACAGAGTACTAAAGAAACAGCCGCTGAACAACAGTCTCTAGACCCTCGAATAAACTCTGATGTACCAAATGTTGATATTCTCCCTGCAGGTTTGAGTACTGATACTTTTATGTAGTCCACTCACATCTCTATGACATCCACTACAATAATCCTTGTTCTTGCTGAAGGACAGTCCAGTCATTTTATCATTCCACCTTCTGTTATCCTCCCTATTGCTGTTGTTGATAAAGATGCAAAATAGTCCACTCACATTGACTTCACAATTCCTGGATCACCACACTACTCTATAGGCACTGAAGTTTTGGAGATAAATATTGAAGCTCCACTTCATATGGATACTTATTAATAAAGATATAGATTTAAATGCTAATGGTATGGAAGTTTCTAAAGCAGCTCGATCACATACTGCTCCAATTCCTGATGACTTGTTAATGCTAATGCTGAAGATGAAGTAGCAGAGTTGTTCAGGAACCGGTTGCTGATAAAGAATTTGTTCATGAGAGTGAACCTAGTTATGGAAGAGATGTAAATGTACAACTTCTATCTGATGAAGATCTTGATGAAGTTATATTTCCTGTAGGTGTAACAGAATAGGGGAAGCAGAAATTAGCTGAGTTGCAAGCTAAGAATGAGAAGGAATATGCTGTTGCTGAATGGAATTCTAAATGGAAGGATTTCTCCTATCCAATCTCTATTGCTAATGCTTCTAAACATTTAGAGACAATAGAAAAGAAAATTAAAAATCCTGATATCCTTGCTCATCTCAAGCTTCTTCACTTATGATCAAGTCTATTCAGAACACTCAGGCTAATACTAACTCTGAAATAGACAAACTCAAGGAATCCTTCTTAGAAACCAGGCTTACTTCTTCCCATGAGATGACCAAACAGTTGAGGCCTATCCCTACTGGACAGGACAAATTGGAATCCAATCAAGCTAAGTTAAAAGCTAATCAAACAAAGATGTCTAGTCAATTGGATGTGGTACATCGGTCAATAAAGCTTATAGTTTCCCTCCTACTTGGTGATGATGTCAAAAAGGGAGAGAAAATATTGAAATCTAAATGCAAGCAGTTTAAATTTACAGATGCTGATAAGGATGGTCCTGATGGTGATAGCAAGGGTAGTAAGATAGAGTTGGTTTTGAAGAGACAAGATGGAGATCTGATTGGTACTAGTGGTACATCTAAAACAACTAGTCAATCTAGACCAGGTGGAGAGAGGAGGAGATCTGAAAGGCAAGTCTCAAAGACTATGCAAAGTAGGGAACCGACTGTGACTAAATCTCAACAAACACTGAAAGTCACAAATGCTGATGATGACCAAGGCATTCTGGAGATAGAAGTTAGTATTGAAGCAAGTTTGTATCTACAAACACTGAAAGTGAAAGGGAAGAAAACAACTATATTCTACAAGGATCCAAAGATTCAAGCTTTTGATTCTGAGGTGAGTAGAAGAATATATTTGCAAGGGAAAATCCTGGAGTTGATATGGAATAACTTAGGTTTATGAAGGAAGAATTCAAATCTTTGAGATCAATAAATACTGATTTATCTCTCCTTATGATGATATTCCTGAAAGTAGACCTACAAAAGGAGTAGTGATCAAGGAGGTCAGTTAAACTGATGTTGAAGGACCTTTAAGGTAAATAATTCTAAATTCTGACATGAGTTATAAGGGGAATGAGAAGATTGGTAAACAATCAAAGTTAAAGCCTAAAGCAAAATCTAAGAAGAAATCAGCATCTAAAGTTTCAAAATCTAAAACACTGATAGATCCAATCTATTTAATAGTTGTAGCTCATGATGATGCTGATAAACAAAAGATTCAAGAAGAAGAAACCAACCAGCTCCACAAGAGAAGAAAGATGATTCCTGGAGCTAATTGGGCTGAAAATTTAAAGTTGGTAACAACCTCTGACAATGCTCAAGTTGATGAAGATATAATTGCTGAAGCTCAACCAGTCATAACCTCTGATACTACGCAAGTTGTTCACAGTTCAAGTAAAACAAAAGCTGATTTCACAAATCCTGATTCAGAAAATCTGACAGGAATTGGAAATAATACAAAGCTTGAAGACTTACAGAAAATTGTATCAGTACAAATTGTGAACGTTCTAGTTGGTGAAAAACTGATTTATATTCTGAAGTCTGGAAGAAGGTTGAGGCTTACTCAAGAGCATTTGAAGAATAAACCATGGCAGGAGTTGGAATTTTTCACTACTTTACTCAAGGTAACCAACTCTACTACTGCTAGATGGTCAGAATTTTTGAGGAATCTGGTATATATGAAGCAGGGAGGAATGACATACAAGTCTAATTACATTCCAAAGTACATTCATGAATCTGGACATACCATTGATATGCCTATTGGAGGAGCCAAGGTGGTTAAGTCTTTAGGAAGAGAAGTTCTTAATTTCAGTCCTGATGGAAAGATAGCTGGATTTTTAGAATTGGATGGCTTGGCACTTAGAGAATCTAATCTACATGACCTCAAAGCTGCTGTTTATCAGAATGATGAGTCGACGGAGGAGCTCAGGGATATCAAACAGAAAATAAAAATATATGTAAATGTTCTTGAAGATATTCTACTCAAGATATTCCTTGATGAAGCTACTGATTGTACTAGAGTTTAAGAATTAAGATAAAATCTGAAGACACTAATTATAAGACTGGCTATTTGTTTGTATTCTGCATTTAGACATTTTTGACATCATCAATTTATAACTTGTCCATATTTTCATAATTCACAAGTTGGGGGAGATTGTTAGAATAAATTGATGATATCAGCATATAAACTATCATAGTTTATTATCAGTATTTGATATCAGATTTTAGAAGAAGGTGATGTCATCAGTATTTGTTATTAGCATTTGCTGATCAGTAATTGACATCAGTATTTGGTCACTTTAGCTAAAATTTAGGAGATATCGAAGAAGGAAAGGATTTGCAGAATACATATCAGAATAGGTGTTGAGAATTGACTAAGTCAAAGATCAGGATCTATCTAACAATCAGGGTATGATCAACTGCTGTGATATGATTATCCATTGAAAGCTTCGATATCATCCGTTGATATATATAAATGATTATCCGTTGAAGCTAAAGCATTTATCCGTTGATCAAGGCTATCCGCTGAGAATGACTTGGATGATAAGTCAAGACTGTGAGATAAATTAGAAGGTGCTGATTTATAGGATCGTAGTTGATTTAGACATGTAAAGTGTTAGAAGTATATTATAACATATCTTGTAATTGATAGAGAACTGATTTGTAGCTATGTGGTATATAAACACAAAATAGGTTATCACAATGTGGTGCACAACTCGAGCATTCGTTTAACCTAGAAGCTCATGAGGATATTGTTCTTGAGAGAGTTTTGTAACAGTTTATTAAAGATCAATATAAACTATTATTTGATTCATATGTTCTTACTTTACTTTCATTATACATCAATTTGTTTATTAATTGTATCCAACCCCCATTAACAATTACTTTACTGGGCAACAAGTGGTATCAGAGCGATCAAATTAAACTGTTAATTTGCAAAGGTCAAGATGTCTGGAAGTAAGTATGAAAGCATAAAAATTCTCATCCTGAAGAAAGTTGATTACTCAACATGGAGAGTAATGATGTTGATGTTCCTTGAAGCTATTGATGATTCATATGTTGATATCATCAAAACAGGACCTCCATATCCTATGGAAACTGTGGTTATGACTCTAGATGCTCCTGAACACTATGTCATAAAGGAAAAATCAAAGTGCTCAGATCCTGAAAAATCCGCAATGCTAAAGTCAGGAATATCTCGCACAACAGTTTGGACAATGTGATGTCAAACAGAGTTATTACCTGCAAGACTGTAAAGGAGATATGGGATGCCTTGGAAACACAGTGCCAAGGTACAATGGCAATAAAGAAAAACAGAAGAGCTATTCTTGTGCAAGAATATGAGCAATTTGATGCCAAGGCTGATGAGTAAATTACTGACATATATGATAGATTTTTGACACTGTGGAATGATTTATCATTGGTTGGAAAAGAATATGAAATAGAAGGCTCAAATACCAAGTTTCTGAGAGCTTTTCCAGAATATTGGGATACTCAAGCCTCAATAATCAAGCATCAATATGATCTTGATTTTCTAACTTTGGATAAAGTGTATGGGATGCTGAAGACTCATGACTTGGAGATCCAGCAAAGGAAGAATAGAAAAGGTCAGAAGATGAAGGTTGTGGCTCTTAATGCTGAGACTTAAAAAGGCAAGGAAAAGATCAGTGAGAGGTCAAGGAGAAGGAACATTGTTGAAGAGTCAGATACTAATGATGTATCAGATCTTATCACAGATATTGACGAGGATTGTGAGATTGATATATGTTAAGTGGCATTTATGCCCACTTAGAATGCTCTATAAAGACTTGAATTGACATTTTGTACTCAAGTTATTTATGTTTTTGATGTGTTTTCTAGTGTTTTTGCATTTCGGGCTTATATTAGGAACTCAGGCGAATTGGCATTGATTTGATGCTAATTTGGTGTTAGGATGGTGTCAAGAAAATTGCTCGTGAAAAGACCAACTCAAAACATGCAAGAAATTAAAAATTAGTATATTTTCTAGAAGGTCAGCGCGCCCGCGCTGTAGTAGCGCGCCCGCGCTGTAGTAGCGTGCCCGCGCTGTAGTAGCGCGCCCGCGCCGAGGTGCAAAGCGCGCCTGCACCGGGTCGGGATCACAGAATCCTGATTCTAATATAATTTTGATCAGCTGGACTTCTACTCTGCATGGGCTGCTATATAAGCTTAACTTAAGGTCGTTTTTCATAACAAGACGTACCAGAGCTTAAGGAGAAGGCGTAAGAAGACCGTATAGCACAAATCAACCAAGGCGAAGAGGATCTAGTTTATTCTTTTAATTCTTTGTTTTAAGTTGTAACTTTGGATGCTAGTTTTCTTGCTTGTGAACCTATACTCTTGTTTCATACTTGGTTTTATTATTTATTCAGTATAAAGTCTACGTTTATTATACCATGCTTTTATCGGAACCCACGTTGATGATGAGTCCGATTATGGGTTAATCGTTATCGTGGGGTTCTAGCGGATTTACTTATGGATTTCTTTAGTTAATTTGTTTCGATACCTTAGTGTGTGGTGATTGTATGATGCCCTAGTATTGGTTGTGCTTATTCGTCTTATGAGCGTCGCGAACTTATAAGATAGCATGTTAATCTTTAATGAAGCGAAAGTCAATTTAGGGGTTTAGAACTTGCCATGCTAGCATAGGTTCGTGTATTCATTATGCATGATTCGTAGGTAATTTTAACCATCTTACTTGTCCTATGTAATCATGATAGATAACTTGTGCATTAAACCGTTATGTTGTAAAATTCTATAGACATATAGGGTCTTAATATAATTGGTGTCTATTTAGCTTCTATCTTTTTGTGGATGTCTGGTAGTATTGTACAACGAAAGTTGGCATTTATCAGTTTCGTGTTATCTGATTAGTGTCATCACCATTGCATGCTAAGGTTAAGAACAAAGAGGCTATTGACTGAAGTATTTAATGAAGTTAGAATCTCATGTATGTGTCATATAGTATTCAACTCTCTTTATTCTCTTAGTTAATGATCTTTAGTATAAATCTCTTAGTTAATCTTAGTTATAAACAATCTCAAATTGTGATCGTCTTAGCATTGAATAATAACCATACCATTGTTGCATAAATACATTGATTGGAATTAACCTAAACCAGTCCCTATGGGGACGAACTAGAAATAATTTTATATTACTTACGAATGCGTATACTTGCATGAATATTAGCGCGTGTTCTAGCCCTAACAAGTTTTTGGCTCCACTGCCGGGGACTCGGTGTTCATTTTTAGTTTATGTGTTTGTCATCAGTGGTTGTTAAAGTTCATTAACTCGGACATTGTTACTTACTTATTTACTTGTCGTGTTTCAGGTACTCTAGCGAGCGTGTATGCATACGCGTTCTCGGTCTCGTAAGAGAACTCTGGATCAAGCTGAGGAAGAAGTTGTAGTAGCTAAGGAAGTTTTCGAGGAAGTTCTTGTCGAGGAGAAAGTTGAAGAAGAAGCTCTTATTGCAATGGGAGAATCAGAAGCGAATCTGAAGACTTTGATGGATTACTCTCAACCGAAGATCAATGATATTCAGTCTAGCATTGTCCGCCCAGCCATCTCGGCTAATACCTTTGAGATCAAGTCTAGCACGATTCAGATGATACAGAACTCGGTTCAGTTTGGGGGTTCTCCGACAGAAGACCCCAACATGCACATCAGAGATTCATCGAGATCTGTGACACTTTCAAGTTCAGTGGAGTTTCTGAAGATGCTATTAAGTTGAGGCTTTTCCCATTCTCTTTGCGGAATAATGCTAAGTGTTGGTTACATTCTCTACCACCAGGGTCTATCACCAAATGGGAGGATCTTGCTCAAAAGTTCTTAACTAAATTTTTTCCTATGGCGAAGACTGCTGCGATCAGAAATGCACTTACTCAATTTGCTCAGCAATCTGGAGAATCTTTATATGAGGCTTGGGATTATTATAAGGAGATGCTTAGGAAGTGTCCTCACCATGGGATTCCTGACTGGATGATCATTAACTGCTTCTATAATGGTTTGGGTGTTACTTCTAGACCCATGCTTAATGCAGCATCAGGAGGAGCCATGTGGGCTAAAAGCTATGATGAAGCTTATGAATTGATTTAACTGGTGACTGCCAATGAATACCAGAATCCTACTCAGAGACTACCTCAAGGCAAGGTAGCAGGAATTCTAGAGTTAGATACAACTACTGCTATAGCTGCTCAGCTTAAGGCTTTGACGATGAAAGTGGATTCTTTGGCTAATTATGGAGTTAATCAGATCACCAGTGCCTGTGAGCTTTGTGCTGGTGCCCATGAGACTAATTAGTGTGCTATTTCTAGTGAATTAGCTCAGTTCGTGAGCAACTTCCAGAGGTCGCAGCAACCTGTGCCAACCACCTATCATCCCAACAACCACAATCATCCTAACTTCAGCTGGAGTAACACTCAAAATGTGGTTCAACAGCCTTATCAGCCATATGCAGCAAAGTAATACAACCCTCCAGGTTTTTATCAACCACAATATGTACCAAGACAACAACTCCTACTGCAACAGTCTAATGAAAAATCTGAATTGGAGGATTTGAGGCTCATGTGCAAGAGCCGAGCGGTGTCTATCAAGACCTTGGAGAATCGAATTGGGCAAATTGACAATGCCTTGCTAAATCGTCAACCTGGTACACTCTCTAGTGATACTGAAGTACCAGGAAAGAGGGAAGCTAAAGAGCAGGTAAAGGCAATTACATTGAGTTCTGGAAAGCTTGCAATTCCTGAAAAATCAAGTTTCGGGTGAAGAAGCTGTGGCTGAAGAAGAAGTGTAGAAGGAAGCAGAAGTGGAACAAAGGAAGACTACTATGAAACACACTCCTCCTGAGGGTAATATAGGGGAGAAACAGATCTATCCTCCACCTCCTTTTCCTAAGTTTTTGCAGAAGAAAAAGCTGGATAAGCAGTTTGAGAAGTTTCCAGAGGAGTTCAAGAAACTTCAAATCAACATACCTTTCACTGAAGCTCTTAAACAGATGCCTAGTTATGCGAAGTTTATGAAAGGTATTCTTTCTCAGAAAGTGAAGCTTGATGATTTAGAGATAATTTCTCTCATGGAGGAATGCAGTGCTGTGCTGCAACAGAAGTTGCCTCCGAAGCTTAAAGATCCTGGAAGCTTCACTATTCCTTGTACCATTGGAAAAGTGTCATTTGACAAATGCTTATGTAACTTGGGGTCTAGCATCAATCTGATGCCCTTGTCAATCTTTAAGAAGTTGGACTTACCTGATCCAAAGCCTACTTATATGACTTTGCAGTTGGGTGATCGCTCTATTAAATATCCACGAGGCATTGTGGAGGATGTCTTGGTCAAGGTGGATAAACTCATCTTTCCTGTTGATTTTGTAATTCTTGATTTCGAGGAGGATAAGAAGATTCCCATAATCTTGGGACGACCTTTCTTGGCTACTGGCTGAACCTTAATCGAAGTGTGAAAGGGTGAGCTCACTATGCGAGTGCTGGATCAGGATGTGACATTCAATGTTTTTAATGCCATGAAATTCCCGACTGAAAATAAGGAGTGCTTAAAAGTGGAGTTGGTCGATTCTGTGGTTATTTCAGAACTTGATCAAATGCTAAGGTCTGGTGCCTTTAAAAAGACCTTGTTGGGGAATTCAGATAGTGAAGATGACGAAGGTGATGATTAGTTGCAATATCTGAATGCTTCTCCCTGGAAGCGAAGGCTAGATATGCATTTTGAATCTCTTAGAATGGAGGAGCTAAACAAATCTCCAAAGCGCCTCAAGCCATCTATTGAGGAAGCTCCTACACTTGAGCTTAAGCCATTGCCTGAACACTTAAGGTATACTTTTTTAGGTGATGCATCTACTTTTCCTGTTATTATTGCATCTGACCTTTCAGGTAGTGATGAGAAAAAGCTTTTAAGAATTTTGAGAGAGTTCAAGTTGGTAATTGGATGGACTAGATCAGATATTAAGGGAATCAGCCCTTCTTATTGTATGCATAAAATTCTGCTAGAGGAATATAGCAAGCCTACGGTTGAGCAACAGAGAAGGCTGAATCCGGTCATGAAAGAAGTTGTGAAGAAGGAAATTCTCAAGTGGCTAGATGCAGGGATCATCTATCCCATTCTAAAAGCTCTTGGGTGAGTCCAGTTCAGTGTGTGCCGAAGAAAGGAGGCATCAATATTGTTGCCAATGAGAAGAATGAGCTCATTCCTACTCGAACACTCACGGGGTAGAGAGTTTGCATGGACTACAGGAAGTTGAACAAGGCCATGAGGAAGGATCACTTCCCTCTCCCTTTTATTGATCAGATGCTTGACAGGTTGGCTGGGCATGAGTACTATTGTCTTCTGGATGGCTATTCGGGTTATAATCAGATTTGTATTGCTCTGGAAGATCAGGAAAAGACTATTTTTGAAAGAAATATGTCCTAAGTCCAATCATGTATTAGGATTTAGGAATAACTTTTATGTAATCTGTTTTGATTTCATTGATATTAATAAAGACTTGTTTTGTTTTTATTACGGGCTTTATCTATTTAAGTGTTTAAATAAGATATACCATAGTTCAGAGTAAAGCTTTTTATGGATTATGATGAGATCATAATAGTGAGACCTAAAAAGATGATAACTCTAAACTTAAATAGTTCCTGGTCATAGGATTACTAACTAGTAATTAATAATCCGCAAAGATCGGTACATATTATGCTTGCTTCATTATGAAGGATGTCTGTTCTCATAGACATTTGTGTGGTGACACTATAGCTAGTATGTAGGTGCTTATTATAGAATAAGTTCACTGAACATGACTCGCCAAGCTGAACAACTGATGGAGTTCACTCACGTGTCAGCCGTTGTTCGCTTAGTGATAGTTGTACAAGTATCCTTAGACTTGAGGTCATCATAGTCATCTTGTGTACACTGAACTATGCTTTGATTTAGTTCTTAGTCTCCAGGGACAATTATTAGGGCTCTTCTGGGTATAAGAATTTGTACACGAAGATAGTGTATGATCAATAAAGGATCTACCCCTTCCAGTGAAGGAAGCGAATGTTCAAGGCTGATCCACTTATGCTAGTTCAGGAATCTCTGGCCAGAGTAAATGAAATTAGAAAGGAGTTTCTAATTTGCATAGAACTATGCATAGTAAATGGTAAGCAAGTGATTAAATTTGATAGACTTGACACGAGATCCATGCCTTGTATTTAATCGGGACATTGTAGGGTAGAAGGAGTTTATTGTACGGTAACTATTCACTAACAGGTTCTTGGTATTCTAAGCAGTGAATTCATATTATCCGGATAGTCGCGATATGTTGAGAAGCATCACTCACGATGTAGAATAAATGTGATTAATTAATTAATCATATTTAATAAATTAGAGAATTTATATAAATAATGATAAAATAGTTTTATTATTATTTATTTCTACTACCGGCTTAATATTGAACCTACAGGGTCACACCATAAAAAGAGAATGATTTTATGGTGGAGGAATTAATTAATAATGACTAATAATTATTTATTTGTGAAATAAATAATTATTTGGCAAATTTAATAATTGATTAAATGAGATTTAATTGATTATAAATTAATTAAGAAAAGTTCTTAATATTATTAATTAAGGATTTAATTTTTGGAAATTAAATCAAGAGAGAGAATTATTTCTAAAGTGTTTAGAAAAAAGATTAATGATTAAAAGGTGCTTTAATTATTAATGAGAATAATAAATGGGATAATAATAATAATATTTATGGGAAAATTTCAGCTGAAAATTTTGCCTATAAATACACTATTATAGACCCTAATTTTATTCTAACCCCTGAAACCCAAAAGTTTTAGAAAACCAAATTCTCTCCACCTCCTCCTCCTCCTCCTAAAAGTCGTTTTCTTGGTGGATACCGGTGGAGTGCTTCACACTTGAGGAGCAACTGCTAAGGATCTCTGATCGTTGTCTCCGAATTATTTTAAAAGGTTAGATTCGATCCCTCGAATTTTTATTCACGATTTATATGCTTTTATTTGGATTTTGTATGTGTAAAAGTGTTTTACCATGCCCCCGCTGCGTTTAAAATCCAACAATGGTATCAGAGCATAGGTTGTATGCATATAGATCTGTGGTAAAAATTTCAGAATTTTATGTGCTTGTATGAATTTATTATGATTTTTACAAGTTATATTATGGATTAATTTTGTCTGATGAGAAATCATTTCTCAGAATAATTTTGAATGTTGATCTGGGTTCTACAAGTGTTGTAGATCGTCTGGGTGTTTTTTTTATAATTTTAGGATGTATAGATTTTTTATTATGAATTTTTGAAGTTCTTACAATTAAATTCGTAATTAAATAATTATATATATATATATGAATTGTTTGTATGTATATATTATGTATTTGTACTGCTGCTGTCTTCTGTGTGATGGCACGGGAAGGAAAGAAAAGCAGACAGGGAACAGGTTCTATCAGGCGGCTGCACGGTTTTCGAGGAGAAAAGAAGTCGGCTGCTGAATATTATTAAAAATAATAATAATAATAGTAATAATAATAGGGGTGTAACGCATTCCGGGAATGCGTTACACACCTGTGGCGCATTCACGGAATGCGTTACACCCTTTAATGGCTGAAAAGGGGTGTAACGCATCACCGGAATGCGTTACAGGACTGTAACGCGTTCCTGTAATGCGTTACAGCCCTTCTGTTGATTTTAAAATTGATTTTTTGGGAGTTTCGTAACTCCGTTTTTGGGCGTGTAATATACCGTTGGATTCGTTTTTTCGAGACGGATCTAATGGAGTGATCAATTTTAGTTTATATAAAAGTTTTGAACTGTTTATATTTCCATGAAGTGTTTTAAAGCTGTTTTTGACTGTTTTAATTGCTTTTAAATGCTTAATGTGATACATAGAGATGTATAATGCTTAGACTAATGTGCTAGATGATTTAACATGCCTACCTTGATGTTTATTCATGTTGATATATGTGATATATGCTTAGTTTATCATGCGATGATAGATTTAGGTGAACTTAAATGAACATAAGGCGTTCGTTAGACAACCTAGTATAGTGAAATTGTTTCATAACCTTAATAATAATATTATGAATACAATCATGAGATTCTTGTGTTTATGAAACACGTAATTGAATATGAATTTTCGATATGAGAGAAAGGATGATTCTGTCAACAACAGATTTCTATCTGTAAGAAAGGGTTATTAAGTGACGCCTCTTGACAATGCTCCACCCAATCTGGGAATCGTCTGATTATTGATTATTGATTTGAAATATTTAATTTAAAAAGGAAGAATCTCTTTATAATATGATTATGATTGTAATGTAATATAATGCCTCTAAAATTAAATAATATCAAGTAGTAATTGGCCAATGACACAACGGGCTTGTGTCGATCATAGCCTTCCAACATGATAGAAAGTAGTTCTTATTTTTGAATCATTGTCGTTTTGTGCCACAGCCGAGGGCTTTGATTTTGAAATAAGAAATACTTGTCTATTACGTAGAGATATGTACATTGAATAAGAATCTAAAGGTCGTTACGTGCCACAGCCGTGGGCCTTTGGGGACTGATTCAATTGTACGGAATGTTGGGTTAGACTTGACTTAGAATATTGAGTTTGTCGTGCCACAGCCGTGACTCAATTATTCAAGAGGCTAAAGTTTGATTAGGGAATAACATGAGATGTAATTGACAAGAGTTGTCTGCCTATTGAACATTGCATGGCGGTTCGTGCTACAGCCGGGGTTGTGTAATGGAATGTAGGATCCCTATTCCCACTAGTATTATGAATGCTTAATTTTTCACGTAGGGGGTTGAATAAATTAGAAAAACTAGTGGGAGCCACTTATGAATAAAGACCCGATTCATATAGTGTTTTGAAATGAAATCGAATATTTGCTAAGTGTTGTTATGTGTTTATCATTTACAGATTTACTTTGTACGTTATGTCTTCTGCACTATCACTCAGGAGAATACTGGATGCTCACAAATTGACTGGTCCTAATTATGCTGACTGGCTTCGAAACTTGAGAATTGTTCTCAGGATTGAGAAGTTGGAATACGTGATTGACTCACCTAAGCCTACTGAACCTGCTAGTGATGCACATAATGATGAACATGTTGTGTATCGTAAGTGGATAGATGATGCAAATGTTGCTCAATGCATCATGCTAGCTTCCATGAACATTGAGCTACAGAAGCAACATGAGCATATGGATGCTCACACTATCCTCATGCATCTACAAGAGTTGTATGATGTGGTAGGGAGGACAGCTCGATATGAGATATCGAAGGAGTTGTTCGGTTGTAGGATATCTGAGGGATCATCTGTGAATGACCATGTACTTAAGATGATCAATTTGATTGAACATCTTGGACAACTTGGTTTTGCCATGGATGGGGAGCTGAGCCAAGACTTGGTCTTGCAATTGCTTTCGAGTTCGTTCTCGCAGTTTGTTGTGAACTTTCACATAAATAAGTTGGATGTCAGCCTGCCTGAACTCCACAACATGTTGAAGACTGCGGAATCGAATTTTCCCCCTAAGAAGAGTTCTGTTCTTCTAATTGGTGAAGGTTCCAATCCTAAGAAAAGGAAGAGGAACTCTTCCAAGAAGAAGAAAGTAGGTGAGAAAACGCCGGTTCCACCAAAAGCTGAAGACCCCAAGAGCAAAGTTGTTTGCTTTCACTGTAACAAGGTGGGGCACTGGAAGAGGAACTGCAAGGTTTACCTTGCAGAATTGAAGAAGAAGAAGGGTAGTGAGACTACCGCTTCTGATTCAGGTATGTTCATGATAGAAGTGAATATGTCATTAAATCAAATTTCTACTTGGGTATTAGATACCGCCTGTGGTTCTCAAATCTGCAATTTGTTGCAGGGACCAAGGAGAAGTAGGACTCTTGAGGAAGAGGAGGTGATTCTACTGATGGAAATGGAGCAAGAGTTGCTGCTGAAGATGTAGAATCATTTCATTTACATAGGCCTACGGGCAAGACTATTGTTTGAAATAATTGTTATTTTGTTCCCTCGATTGTGAGGAATATTATTCCCAAGTTAGACTTGGATGGATTTTCATTTATTATTGAGAATAATGAATGTTCTATTCTTAGAGATAATATTCTTTATGGACGTGGTGCTTTAAATTATGGTCTGTATATATATGACATAATTTACTTCACATTGAACAAACTAATAAAAGAAAAGGGATGATGAAAATCTCACTTCGTTATGGCACTGCAGTCTCCATTTAGTAGACATGGAGAGAGGGCTGCAAATTTGCTAGGAATGGTACACACAGATGTATGTGGACTAATGTCTACGCAAGCCATGGGTGGATTTTCATACTTCATTACTTTCATAGATGATAGATCTGGATTCAGATATGTGTTTGATTAAACACAAGTCTGAGGCCTTTGAAAGGTTCAAAGAATATAAGTATGAAGTGGAGAAACAACCAAACATAGTATTATAACTCTTCGATCAGATCGAGGTGGTAAATACTTTAATGGAGTGTTTCTAGATTATCTCAAAGTAAATGGTATAGTCTCCCAGTGGACTCCTCCAGATTGGTATCTGAAAGGAGAAATCGAACTTTGTTAGACATAGTTCGGTCCATGATGAGCTATACAAATCTTCCAGTATTCCTATGGGGTTATGCATTGGAAACCTCAACATATTTACTGAATAAGGTGCCTTCCAAAATCTGTTCCTCAAACTCCGTATGAGATATGGAAAGAAAGGAAACCGAGTCTTAAACACGTTAAGATTTGGGGATGTCCAGCTTATGTCAAGTAAGTTGACCCAGATAAGCTGGAATATCGAACCGGAAAATGTAGTTTTGTGGGATATCCTAAAGAGACTTTAGGGTATTACTTTTGCACCGATCATCGGGTGTTTGTCTCCAGACATGCTACCTTCTTGGAAAAGGAGTTTATCCTTGAAAGAAACAGTGGGAGCAAAATTGAACTTGATGAAGTTCAAGAAGCACAAACTACTACGGATCAAGTGGAAACACCTGTTCTGACTGAACAACCTTTTGGGGAACAGCCCATTCATAGGTCAGGGAGAGTGTCTCGCCAACCTGAGAGGAAATATGGCCTTGTCATTGAGAATGACAATGAGTTGTCGATCATTGATGATGACGATCCTGTGACCTATAATGAGGCTATGAGTAGTGTTGACTCAGAGAAATGGCATAGTGCCATGAAATCCAGAATGGAATCTATGTATACGGTATACAAAAGATAGATTATAGCAGATTGCCAGGTGGAGACCTATAAGGCCAGGCTTGTGGCAAAAGGATTCAAACAAAGGCAATGGATTGACTTTGATGAAACCTTTTACCTGTAGCCCTGTTAAAATCAGTTCGGATTTTGCTTGCGAATGCTGCTTACTACGACTATGAGATCTGGCAATTAGCCAGATGGTTTTCTTTCCAAAAGAAATGAAAACCTAGTGTGTAAGCTGCTGCGAACCATATGTGGTTTAAAGCAGGCTTCTCGAAAGATGGAACATTCATTTTGATGAGACAATCAAAGAGTTTGATTTTATCAAAAACGTAGATTAACCATGTGTCTACAAAAGGGTTAGTGGGAGCGCGGTAACATTTCTTATATTGTATTGAATTAGAGTTGACACACATAACAACATAGCAGACCCACTCACAAAGCTACTTTATGAAAGTCACTTTGATCGTCATAAAGACAAGATGGGTATTAGATACCAGAGTGATTGGCTTTAGTACAAGTGGGAGATTGAAAGAAATATGTCCTAAGTCCAATCATGTATTAGGATTTAGGAATAACTTTTATGTAATCTGTTTTCATTTCATTGATATTAATAAAGACTTGTTTTGTTTTTATTACGGGCTTTATCTATTTAAGTGTTTAAATAAGATATACCATAGTTCAGAGTAAAGCTTTTTATGGATTATGATGAGATCATAATAGTGAGACCTAAAAAGATGATAACTCTAAACTTAAATAGTTCCTGGTCATAGGATTACTAACTGGTAATTAATAATCCACAAAGATCGGTACATACTATGCTTGCTTCATTATGAAGGATGTCTGTTCTCATAGACATTTGTGTGGTGACACTATAGCTAGTATGTAGGTGCTTATTATAGAATAAGTTCACTGAACATGACTCGCCAAGCTGAACAACTGATGGAGTTCACTCACGTGTCAGCCGTTGTTCGCTTAGTGATAGTTGTACAAGTATCCTTAGACTTGAGGTCATCATAGTCATCTTGTGTACACTGAACTATGCTTTGGTTTAGTTCTTAGTCTCCAAGGACAATTATTAGGGCTCTTCTGGGTATAGGAATTTGTACACGAAGATAGTGTATGATCAATAAAGGATCTACCCCTTCCAGTGAAGGAAGCGAATGTTCAAGGCTGATCCACTTATGCTAGTTCAGGAATCTCTGGCCAGAGTAAATGAAATTAGAAAGGAGTTTCTAATTTGCATAGAACTATGCATAGTAAATGGTAAGCAAGTGATTAAATTTGATAGGCTTGACACGAGATCCATGCCTTGTATTTAATCGGGACATTGTAGGGTAGAAGGAGTTTATTGTACGGTAACTATTCACTGACAGGTTCTTGGTATTCTAAGCAGTGAATTCATATTATCCGGATAGTCGCGATATGTTGAGAAGCATCACTCACGATGTAGAATAAATGTGATTAATTAATAATCATATTTAATAAATTAGAGAATTTATATAAATAATGATAAAATAGTTTTATTATTATTTATTTCTACTACCGGCTTAATATTGAACCTACAGGGTCACACCATAAAAAGAGAATGATTTTATGGTGGAGGAATTAATTAATAATGGCTAATAATTATTTATTTGTGAAATAAATAATTATTTGGAAAATTTAATAATTGATTAAATGAGATTTAATTGATTATAAATTAATTAAAAAAAGTTCTTAATATTATTAATTAAGGATTTAATTTTTGGAAATTAAATCAAGAGAGAGAATTATTTCTAAATTGTTTAGAAAAAGGATTAATGATTAAAAGGTGTTTTAATTATTAATGAGAATAATAAATGGGATAATAATAATAATATTTATGGGAAAATTTCAGCTGAAAATTTTGCCTATAAATACACTATTATAGACCCTAATTTTATTCTAACCCCTGAAACCCAAAAGTTTTAGAAAACCAAATTCTCTCCACCTCCTCCTCCTCCTCCTAAAAGTCGTTTTTTTGGTGGATACCGGTGGAGTGCTTCACACTTGAGGAGCAACTGCTAAGGATCTCTGATCGTTGTCTCCGAATTATTTTAAAAGGTTAGATTCGATCCCTCGAATTTTTATTCACGATTTATATGCTTTTATTTGGATTTTGTATGTGTAAAAGTGTTTTACCATGCCCCCGCTGCGTTTAAAATCCAACAATGGTATCAGAGCATAGGTTGTATGCATATAGATCTGTGGTAAAAATTTCAGAATTTTATGTGCTTGTATGAATTTATTATGATTTTTACAAGTTATATTATGGATTAATTTTGTCTGATGAGAAATCGTTTCTCAAAATAATTTTGAATGTTGATCTGGGTTCTACAAGTGTTGTAGATCGTCTGCGTATTTTTTTTATAATTTTAGGATGTATAGATTTTTTATTATGAATTTTTGAAGTTCTTACAATTAAATTTGTAATTAAATAATTATATATATATATGAATTGTTTGTATGTATATATTATGTATTTGTACTGCTGCTGTCTTCTGTGTGATGGCACAGGAAGGAAAGATTATTAAAAAAAAAAATAATAATAATAATAATAATAGGGGTGTAACGCATTTCGGGAATGCGTTACACACCTGTGGCGCATTCACGGAATGCGTTACACCCTTTAATGGCTGAAAAGGGGTGTAACGCATCACCGGAATGCGTTACAGGACTGTAACGCGTTCCTGTAATGCGTTACAGCCCTTCTGTTGATTTTAAAATTGATTTTTTGGGAGTTTCGTAACTCCGTTTTGGGCGTGTAATATACCGTTGGATTCATTTTTCCGAGACGGATCTAATGGAGTGATCAATTTTAGTTTATATAAAAGTTTTGAACTGTTTATATAAAGGTCTCTAGTAAGGGTCTTGAGGTGGACAAAGCCAAGATGGGGGTTATCAAAAATCTTCCTCCACCAATTTCTGTTAAGGGAGTTCGCAGCTTTCTTGGTCATGCGAGTTTCTATAGGCGGTTCATCAAGGAATTCTCTAAAATCTCTAAACCCTTGTGCAATCTGCTAGAGAAAGATGTCACGCTTAAGTTTGATGATGAGTGCCTAGATTCTTTTGAGTTCTTAAAGAAGAGTTTAATCAGAACAGCTGTCATAACTGCACCTAATTGGGATGAACCTTTTGAGATGATGTGCGATGCAAGTGACAATGCAGTTGGAGCAGTTCTTGGGCAGATAAAGAACAACATATTTCATGTGGTCTACTATGCTAGTAAGACCCACAATGGTGCTCAACTGAATTATACTACTATTGAGAAAGAACTTTTGGCCATTTTCTACGGTTTTGAGAAGTTTTGATCTTATTTGCTTGGGATGAAGGTGACAGTTTTCACTGATCACGCTGCAATTCGATATCTCGTCTCAAAGAAGAACTGGAAGCCTAGATTGATTAGATGGGTTCTTTTGCTTCAGGAATTTGAATTAGAGATCAAGGACGAAAAGGGTACTGAGAATTAAGTCGCTGATCATCTCTTTCGCTTGGAAGATCCAAGTGCTACTTCACAGTATAAGATGTTGATAAATGAGTCTTTTCCCGATGAGTAGTTGTTTGGGGTGCAAGATGAAGAATCATGGTTTGTAGACATTGTGCACTACCTTGTGAGTAATATTATGCCTCCATATTTGTCTTTTGCTCAAAGGAAAAAGTTTCTACATGAAGTGAAGTGGTATATGTGGGATGAGCCATTTCTGTTTAGGCAAGGAGCTGATCAAATCATCAGGCGATGTATTCCGTACAGTGAAACGGGGGGGGGATCTAACGAGATTGCCATTCAACTGCTTATGGAGGTCACGGTGGTGGAGAGAAAATGGCAGCTCCTATTCTTCAGGCATGATTTTTCTGGCCTACGTTGTTTAAGGATACGCATCAATTTGTTTTGAAATGTGATCGATGCCAGCGTGTGGGAAATATGTCTAAGAGGGATGAGATGCCTCTGAATATGCTCCTCAAGGTTGAAGTCTTCGAAGTTTGGAAGGTTGACTTCATGGGGCCATTTGTCTCATCTTGCAACAACTAGTATATCTTGTTGGCGGTTGATTACATCTCAAAATGGGTTAAAGTCAAGGCTTTGCCGATAAATGATGCGAAGGTAATTTTCTTCATAAGCAGATATTCACAAGGTTTGGGACTCCAAGAGTCATAATCAGTGACGAGGGATCACATTTTTGCAATCGCAAGTTCACTACAATGATGCAAAGGTATAATGTGAATCATCGCATTACTACAGCCTACCATCCTCAGACTAATGGGCAAGCTGAGGTATCTAACAGAGAGATCAAGCGCATTTTAGAAAAAAGTGGTGTGTCCATCAAGGAAGGATTGGTCTTTGAAGCTCGATGAAGCTGTTTGGGCATATAGAACAGCATACAAGACTCCGCTTGCCATGTCGCCATTTCAGTTGGTTTATGGAAAGGGGTGTTATTTACCTGCGAAGCTCGAGCATAAAGCTTATTGGGCTTTGAAGAAGTTGAACCTTGATTTGGATGTAACTGGTAAGAAAAGAATGCTTCAATTGAATGAACTCGGCGAATTTTGGCTTCAAGCGTATGAGAATAATAAAATGTACAAGGAGAAAGTCAAGAGGTGGCATGATAGGGGTCTAGTTCTCAAATCATTTATGTCGGGGCAACAAGTTCTGTTATTCAACTCTCGTCTCCGTCTTTTTCCTGGAAAGTTGAAATCGAGGTGGTCAGGGCCGTTTATTATCAAAACTGTGTTTCCATATGGAGTGGTGGAGATTTTTGAAAATGATCCAGGCCAAGCGTTCAAGGTGAATGGACAAAGGTTGAAGCATTACTATGGGGATACGGAAAACCGTGAGGTGGTTAGTGTCGTTTAGTTGTCTACTTGATCTTGAGCTTCTACATCAAGCTAACGTTGTAAACCAAGTGCTTCTTGGGAGGCAACCCAAGTTTGTTGTACATTATTAGGTAGAGGAGGAAGAAAACAAGGAGAAAAACACAGAAACAATCAGAAAAATAGAAAAATAGAAAAATAGAAGTGGGGGGGGGCGCTGAAAAGTTAGTAACTGTGCGTGCCCACGCTGGTATGCGGGGCGGCCGCGCTGGAATGCCAGAAGCACGGCATGCCCGCGCTGCCAGGCGGGGCGGCCGTGCTGAGTCACTGTAGTCGAAAAAAAAGAAAGCAATTAAACATAAATTCTGGAATTTGAAGGCAAAATCAATTCCTACCCGAATTTTACTCTCCCACATCCCATATTTCCCTCTCCAAATCAAACCCATTATTCCCATTATTCCCATAATCAATTCCCACTTTTTTTCATAACCAATTCTATACCTAAACTCCTATATATACACACACTTATACAAAAACTTCTTCATCACTTCTGTTAGATATATTTGTGATTTCATGGCTAATATGATTTGTGTTTAAGTTTTCAGATCTTACTTAACATGACAAATCAGTACTTAACTGGAAATCAGTACTTATACTGAAGTCAGGACTAAAGATATCAGAATTTAAGTTATCAGAACTTAAGTTATCAGGAGATATTTATCAGGAGATAATATCAGGACTTAAGGAGACTTTCAGATAAGGCAGGCGGCTGATTGAAAGGAAAGAAGATCAACATAAACACAAGAAGAGATATGCATGAAGAAAGAATTCTATGAAGAATAGAATACTTGGAAGAAAAGATAACTGATTGATATTTTAGGAAGCAGAATTATATTCGATATCAATTAGAACATTATCTTGTAACTGTGTAGTATATTAACACAGACATAGGGTTTACACTATATGTGTTATCTTAATCGAAGTCATTATTCTTTGTAACCCTAGCAGCTCTCGTGATAATTTGTTCATCACTAAGAGAGAATAGTTCTTTGTAACAGAGTTTATTATGTTGAATAAAATCTGTGTTATGTTACTTGAGTTCTTATATTCGATTTGATTGTAGTAAACACTGTATTCAACCCCCTTCTACAGTATGTGTGACCTAACAAGTGGTATCAGAGCTATCTGTTAACACACATACAGTTTAAGATCCAAAAACAATCATGTCTGAAGAAGAAACTCCAACCAAGCCCACCAACACTGAAGAAACTCCAAAAACCATAACCCAAAGTCGATATGAGACTATAAGAGTTCCCATGTTGAGACCTCTGAGTATTCCATATGGAAAGTAAAGATGGATATGTTTCTGGAAGCTACAGATCCAGAATATCTCGACAGGATTAATGAAGGACCACATATGCCAACCAAACTCTATGTGGAAGTTGTAGGTCAGCCAGCAAAGTCTGTACCAAAGGAGAAAAGTGATTACACTACTGAAGATATCTCATCGATCGCAAAGGATGCAAAGGTAAGACACTTGCTGCATAGTGTCATTGATAATGTCATGTCAAACAGGGTAATTCAATGCAAGACTGCAAAAGAGATATGTGATGCTTTGGAAACAAGGTGTCAGGGAACTGATTCAATCAAGAAGAACAGGAAGACTATACTCACTCAAGAGTATGAGCACTTTGATTCAAAGCCTGATGAGTCATTAACTGATTTATATGACAGATTTGTCAAACTCTTGAATGACTTGTCACTAGTTGACAAAAAGTATGATATTGAAGATTCAAATCTTAAATTTTTGTTAGCTCTTCCTGGAAGATGGGATTTGAAGGCCACAATAATAAGAGACAACTATAATCTTGATGAAACAACTCTTGATGAAACTTATGAGATGCTCAAGACTCATGAACTTGAGATGGAACAAAGAAGCAAGAGGAATGGAAGAAAGTCAAGGACAGTTACCTTTGTGGCTGAGGAGAAAAGTCCCAAAGTTGCTGCCTCAAAGAAAGGCAAGGGAAAATCTCTCATCACAAAGTCTGATATTGAGTCATCAAGTTCTGATAGTGATGATGATTCAGAAACTGAAAGTATACCTGAGATGGACCCTGATGAAGAGATGATGAAGATGTGTGCTCTTATGGTGAAAGGAATCACAAAGATTGCATACAGGAAATTCAGGAGAGAAAAGAAGTCTTCTAGGAAAGGTGCAAGTTCTGATAAGAAAGGTTTCATAAAATGTGAAGGCAAAGGATGAAAGTCTGGCAGAGGAGATTACTCAAATGTTAAATGCTACAACTGTGGTGAGAAAAGACTGTAAGTTGTAGTTATCTAGTCAAATTCTCATACATTTGTACTTAATGTTTTTAACATCATCAAATATCTATTTAACTTGTATATTATGCTAATTTACAAGTTGGGGGAGATTGTTAGATATATTTGTGATGTCATGGCTAATATGATTTGTGTTTAAGTTTTCAGATCTTACTTAACAGGACAAATCAGTACTTAACTGGAAATCAGTACTTATACTGAAGTCAGGACTTAAGATATCAGAACTTAAGTTATCAGAACTTAAATTATCAGGAGATATTTATCAGGAGATAATATCAGGACTTAAGGAGACTTTCAGATAAGGCAGGCGGCTGATTGAAAGGAAAGAAGATCAAGACAAACACAAGAAGAGATATGCATGAAGAAAGAATTCTATGAAGAATAGAATACTTGGAAGAAAAGATAACTGACTGATATTTTAGGAAGCAAAATTATATTCGATATCAATTAAAACATTATCTTGTTACTGTGTAATATATAAACATAGACATAGGGTTTACACTATATGTGTTATGTTAATCGAAGTCATTATTCTTTGTAACCCTAGCAGCTCTCGTGATAATTTGTTCATAGAGAACAATTCTTTGTGACAGAGTTTATTGTGTTGAATAAAATATGTGTTCTGTTACTTGAGTTCTTATATTCGATTTGATTGTAGTAAACACTGTATTCAACCCCCATCTACAGTGTGTGTGACCTAACAACTTCTTATATTCTCAAACAGAAATCTCTCTTATACACAAATCTCTTATTCTCTCTTATTCAATCTCAATGGCACCCAAAAGATAACGAACCCAAGTTAGCAGCAGCACCACTGATTCTTCGAGTGTGGGTGGTGTGAGGCCAAGGTTTTCAACTCCTGAGGCTGAGGCGGAGTATACGAGGCTGCTTTCGAAGCCTATTGCCAAGGAGCGAGGTTTTTTTTGCCATCGGGGAGGGATGGTAAGTTGTTGGAGATGATCTTGGAGATGGACTGGGTTACTTTCTGTGAGACACCCGCTGTTATGCCCATGAGTGTGGTTGGCGAGTTCTACGCGAATGCTAAGGCGGAAAAGAATGGTTTTACGGTGGTTAGGGGTTTACTGTGGAGTACAGTGCTGAGGCTATTCGTAGGGCGATTGAGCAGCCCGAGGGGAGGCCAGAACATGAGAACTGGAATGAGATGACGCCGAAGGAGTTTAACTTGGATTTGATCATTGCTATGCTATGTGTGCCTGAGACTCATTGGAAGTTCAAGAAGGGCACGAACGAGTATGCCATTTTCCCTGCATCGGGCATGAACAGGTTTGCACGTGCATGGAATTATTTTATATGTACAAACATCATGCCATCTTCTCACGTACATGATGTTACTATGGAGCGTGCACGCTTGTTGTGGGGGATTCTTCAGGGAGACTATGTGGACCTTGGGATGGTTATTCATCAGGGGATTTTGAGATTCTTGCAAGGGAGTACGAAGGGTTCTATACCCTATACGTCCATTGTGACGAAGTTGTGTGTGGCGGTTGGCATTCATTGGCCCGCACATGAGCAGCTACAGCTTCTGAGTGCTCTGATTGATAGTACGACATTGTAGACTATGCAAGAGTGGTACGGTGGTAAGCCCGATCCTAAGGGGCATGGTTATTCTTATGACCATCTACCATGTGGAAGGCCAGCAGATTAGACGTATGTTGCTGGTTCTTCGCAGGCCCGTAGAGTAGCTTGGAGAGCTCAGTTGGGTGAGGAGGCAGGTCCATCGGGTTCGCAGCAGCAGGAGGAAGCACATGGCAGTGCTGGTTTGAGTACGACGCAGTATAGGCGTTTGGCGAGGAGGATGGAAGCGATGCATGACATCCATAACAGGTTTACACAGGACCTTATCCAGGCATTGGGGACAGCATTCAGAGCCACAGGAGTTCACATCTGTTATGGATCAAAAACTAAAGTATAATAACTGTTGTGCTTACTACTAGGGACCGTGAGCTTCGAGGTTCAATTTGACTGCTCTTGTGTTTCATGACTCAATCTGCCTTCACAAGATGCCTACGTACCTTGCTGATTGCCAAGGATCAAGTCAAAAAAACGTAGTTCTGATTGGTGGGGGTGAAACCCTTTATATAGATATTAGAGGTCCTTGAATTGGACTAGATCTAGGAGAGTTGGTGGGCAAGTCTCTGAATTAGAATGGACTTTGGAGTCCTCAGTGGTAGGAAACTGATTCCTTATCCTTTTAGGTCCCTTGGAGGTTAATCTACAAGGATTTATGTCCTCATTGGGACTCATCTTAACAGCTGATTTCACCCCTATTAATTAATTATGAAATTAATTAATATTTAGGGTTTTGGGCCCTCTCTAACTGGGCTTCGTTATTGGACCATATCTGGTTTAATTAATTTTAACACCAATCATATTCCTGGGCTATTTTTTGCCCCCTATTAGGGTCTTGTGCATTTTTTAATGGGTTTAACTGCTAGCCCCAACGTTAATACAATTAATGCGATATTAATTAAGCAATCAGGGTTTATTTTATTCCCTATCATTTTCTCCCCAACTTCTGGGAAACTATAAAAGATTTCGTAGAAGTTAAGTTCATTTGTTCCCTTACAGGGTATCGTTTTGGCGTAAAGTGTGGAGCAACCTACACGTTTACAACGATTTGCCTTGTACACAGCTTAAGGGTTGTTTTAAAACTTTCCTATTATTTTCTTACCTTTTTCCCTAATTTTAGGAATTTTATGGTATTTTTCAGGAATTTTCCCTTAATTCTGGGATTTTTCAATATTTTTCAGCCCTTTTTCGACTAAGATTCTAGTCAAAAATTTGACCTGGATCCTAGTCGAATTTTGGGTTAGCTCCTGAGTCCTGGTCGTAAAATTTCGACTAGGATTCACGACCAGGAATTCGACTTGGATCCTCATCGAATTTTCGACCTGGATTCTGGTCGAAGTTCTTGGTCCCTGATTGATTCCTGTTCGCAAGAATTCGACTTGGATTCACGACCAGGATTTCAAACTGGACCCTAGTCGAATTTTTGACCTGGATTCTTGTCTTTATTTGTGACCCCTTTTTTTATTACTGGTCTTGGGAATTTCAACCTAAATCCTAGTTGTGCTAACGACGTGGATTCTGGTCGAAATTTTGGCCTTCTTTTGAATCCTGTTGGTAGACCTTCGAGTAGGATTTACGACCAGGATTTCAACTTGGATCCTGGTCTACTTGGGGGTTGTTTTTTTGGCTCCTGTTCGAAAGATTTCGAACATATTTTATGACATCAATTTCGACCTCAATCCTGACCTACTAGGTGGCTGTTTTTCTGGCTCCTGTTCGAAGGATTTCGAACAGATTTCACGACCTCAACTTTGACCTCAATGGGCCGTGATTGGGCCTTTTCCAAATTCAAATGGGATCTGGGCCTTATCTTGGAATTTTCCAAATTCAAATTGGATTTGGGCCTTATCTTGGGCTTTTCCAAATTCAAATTGGATTTGAGCCTTGACTTGGGCTTTTCCAAATTCAAATTGGATTTTTGTATATTTAGACATTTCCTTTATTTAGAATGCCCGGGAATATTCTGGAATATTCTAGAATTCGGGCTTTTTCTTTGGGCTTCCAACTTACTGGGCTTTTTGTCCCTTCATCTCCTCTTTTTCTGACTATATAAAGGAGTGAGTGGAATCACTTATTCCTCACTTCTCATTTCTGAATTCTCTTTTTCTCTTCTTCTCTTAAAGATCTCGGAGGAACAACTATAGGTTGGAGTTTTTGAGCCTCAAAGTCTTCGCTTTTTAGTAACCCAATCCCCTTTTTCCAGCTTTACTTCAGGTAAATACCTTCTCTTCTTCTTTTATTTGCTCACTTTTGTATAAAGTTTATGTTTAAAATTATTTTCTTTTCCGCCCTTTCTCAGATGAATGATAAGAGAACTACCCGTTTGGCCAAGATGAACGTGGCCAAAAAGTCTAATGAGTTCCCCATTCGGTCAAGGTACACTTCCTTGATTGATATGATCAACACCCGAGGGGACGAGTACCCATCTGACGCGCACCTGGATGCGCATGATCACGCCAACATTTTTTGGGATCCAAAGGAGCTGGACAAAATGAGATCTTTTTTCAAGATCAAGGAGTCGTACAAACTGGTTATCGCAGGTTCGGCCGACAGGGCTTGCCACTGGAAGAAGGACACCTTATGCGTCTTTAGGGATACCTTGAGGGTAGGTATCAGACTCCCTTTCCATCCTTTCATTCCGGTTTTACTAGCTGATGTGGGCATTAACCCTTGCCAACTCCTTCCAAACTCTTGGAAGTTGATCCTTTGCTACTTGTCACAATGCGTCAAGCACGACGTCCCTCCTTCTATCGCCATGTTCAGAAAGATACTTCAGTTTAAGAACAGTCCTGACAAGAATCCCGGGTGGGTTTCTTTGAACCAACGCCCCATTATTCCTCACATAGTGAACAGGAAGTCCATCCCTGACAACAACTTGGGGAGGAAGAAAAAGTTTCTTTACGTCCTCTGGGATGGTGGCGACTGTTGGACTCTCTTTCGCTCGTCCTTTGGGCAAGCTGTGGATGGGAGCCCAAACGACATTGTTTTGACTGAGGAGGAGACCAGGGCTTTCAATCTCCTTACTCAGGATAATGGAACATCCCATTCCTGGGACCTTAATAGAGAGACCATTCTCGTGGAGCGTGGTCTTTTTCCTGTTAATAAACAAGGTACATTTCTTTGTAGTTGCTTTTCTATTTTCCTTACCTTTTTACTATTTTTCTAACTCCTTCTTCTTTAATTCGTGTAGTGGCTGAGAGGATCGAAGAGGATACCAAGCCTAAAGACCTGGAAACAACCAGGATGAAGCGTGCTAGAAGGGTCTTTAAGGACATGTGCCTTGGGGATCGCTTCCCAGAGTTCCTTCTCCAGGTAAGGGAAGGAGACGAGGAAGGCCCCAACCAACCCTTGCGTACGAAACAAAAACCAGGGGCCTTCTTCCAGCCTGCCTGGGGGATCCGGGGGAAAGAATCGATTGTTGGCAATACAAAACTTGCCTAGAAATGGTCCATCCAGTCTATTTCCCCCATAGACTATCATGATCTTGTCCTCCAACAGGACTTGGAGGCTAATGAGCTTTTTGGAGCTCAGGCCCTAGCGACGGTACATCTTTTTCTTCTTGTTATCCACAGTTTCTTGTCATGATTTTCCTTATTTCTTACCTTCTCTTTATCTCTTGTAGACGAACGTCCATTTCCAAGGGGCGCTTCACCAAGTTAAGGCTTGGAAGGTTGGCCTGGAGGATACGACCAAGAAATTGGAGGAGGCCAACCAAGAAATTGAACAACTCAAGGTCCAACTTGCCTCCTCAACCTCTAACTTGAAAATGGCTCGGGCTGAGATTGTGATTCTCAAAAACCAAAAGGATAAAGCCTTCGACACCTGGATGGATACTAAAGAGTTTCAAGACTTGATGGTGGAGCACGATGCCCTCCTTTAGCCGGTTAGTTTTAAAGAAGGCTGGGATGCTTCCGTAGAGGCTATCCAGGAAGAGTTTTCTGAGATTCTTGAGCAAACTCCCTTCCCATGTTCGTTAAAGGTCCCATCACTCGGAGGTGTTACTGAAAAGCTAACGGATCTTTTAAGGGAGGGTTCTTTTGCGTCCCCAGCTAGAGCACCATCAGGAAGTCAGGGCCAAGGCCAGAAGAGGAAAGAGCCTGAGTCCAGCTCCAAAAAGGAGGAATCTTCTTCTGAGGAAGAGGCTGAGCCTATTGTGAAGAAGGCCAGGGTGGAAGAGCCTCCAAAACTAGCACCCTCAAAGGCATCTGAAGCTTCCGAGGTTAGTTCCGAGGAGACCTCTGGGGAGACTTCCGAAGAAACTTCTGAGGGGCCAACTCAGGAGACGTCTGAGGAGACTTCAGACAGCGGCTCCGAAGAATCCGAGCCTTCTAAGGCCTAACTCCTTTTCATTATGTATTTTTCTTTTCTTCAGATAATTTCAAATTTTGTAATTGACTTTGGATGTTTTTACTTGTTTTGTCTAAGTATTATCGTAGTTTAACCTTCCGAGTTTCCAAACTCAAGTTTATAACTTGGTTTTGCCCTCTATAATATAACAATTCAACAGGTTAGATCAAACTGAACGCTTTTCATTATAACTTGGTGTTTTTAACACCTTACACGAGATGGGTTCAACCCTGATAAAACTAAAACATATCTTCTATCAAATTTATAAAAATTATAAGGAAACAAAGCTTCAAGGTGCTTTTGAACCTACTTATCCTTTTGACAAGTGAGAATTGTCTTCACCCATTTCACACATAGTAAACCTTCAGGTTCTGCGCGTGCCAGGTTCTTGGGACTTCAAGACCATCCATAGTCTCCAGCTTGTAGGTTCCTCGTCCTTGAACACTTTTGACCTTATATGGCCCTTCCCAATTTGGGCCAAGTTTTCCTTTCTGCCCTACACCAGAAGCTTCCACCTTCTTGAGAACCAAGTCACCTTGCTTGAAAAACCTTTCCTTAACCCTTAGGTTGTAATAGAACGAAGCCTTCTTCTGATATTCCACTATCTTCACATGTGACTCATCTCGTACTTCATCAATTAGATCTAGGGCAAATCTTTGCCCCTCGTCATTTTCCTCAGCATTAAAAGCTTGGATCCGGGCAGACGAATGTGATATCTCCACAGGAACAACCGCCTCTGCCCCATATGCTAACATGAAGGGATTTGCTCCAGTTGTGACTTTGCAAGTGGTCCTATAGGCCCATAGTATTGGGAGTACTTCATCCACCCAGTTATTCCTCGACTTCTCGATCCTCTTCTTTAGTCCATCCACGATTATCTGATTGGCCACTTCTGCTTGCCCATTGGCTTGAGATAAGTGGCATTTTATACCACTTAGAACGTCTTATAATGGCTTGAATTGATGTCTTGAAATCAAGTATTTTGTGTATTTGATGTGTTTTTCTAGTGTTTTTTGCATTTCAGGGTATAACTTGCGTAATTAGGGAGATTTCATCATAATAAGACTAGGGAAGTACTTGGGATCGATTGCGGGGAGTTGTGCGAAGAATTCAGCAAAATCAGAAGAAAAGAAGAGGATTTTTCCAGAAAGTGTGCAGGCGCCCGCCTGGAGCTTGTAGGCGACCTCCTGGAGAGCAGGCGCCCGCGTGGGATTGGAGGCGGCCGCCTGTGGTCAGAATTTTAGATTCTGGATTTTCTTATTCGAGTTCTATTGGGCTTCTGAGACTGCTATTTCTTGTGGACTCTTATATAACTAATCTTGGGAGACATTTTCACAAGTATCAAGCAAGGAGCAAGCAACAATGAGAGAAGATTAAGAAGACCGTTTTAGAACGCAACAACGAAGAAGAGGAAGCATACGTTATCTTATGATTCTTTTAATTCGTTGTAACAGTGGATGCTAGTTTTCTTTACTTTGAACCTTAATACTCTTGTGACATACTCTGTTTTTATTAAGTATTTTTGTTAGCTTAATTCGTTGTGTTATTATCATGTTTTCATATGAACCCATGGTGATGATGAGTTCTATAATGGGCTAATCGTGATCATGGGGTCGTAGCGGATTTACTATGGATTTTTTTAGTTAATTGTTTAATACCTTGGTATGTGATGATTGTATGATATCTAGCATAGGTTGTGCTTATTCGTCTTATGTGTGTCGCGAACATATAAGATAGCTTGTTAATATCTTGTGAAGTGACAGTGAATCTTGAGATTTCGAACTTGCCATGCTAGCATAGGATCATGTATTATATGCATGATTAGTGGGTAACTCTTACCGTTTTACTTGTCCCGTGTAATCATAATGAATAACTTGCGCTTAAATCGTTATGTTGTCAAATTCTGTAGACATATAGGGTCTCAACATAATTGATGCCTATTCAACTTCTATCTTAATTGTGGATGCTTGATAGAATGGTACTTGTGCAATGAAAGTTGGCTTTTATCAGTTTTGTGTTGTTCGATTAATATCATCACCGTTACATGCTAAGGGTAATAACAATAACTATTGAATGAAGTAGTAATGAAGTTGTGATCTCATGTGTGTTTAATATTGTTAATTCAAGTGTTAATTTAAGTGTTTAATTCTCATAGTTAATAATTAGTTAATCAACCTTAAGTGTTCTTGTCTTGACATTGAAGAGTAATCATACATTGGTGAGTATGTGTTAATTAAATATAATTAATCAGAGTCTCTGTGGGAACGAACTAGAAATCATTATATATTACTTGCGAATGCGTATACTTGCGTGAATTATTAGCGCATGTTTTGTGCCTAACAAGTTTTTGGCGCCGCTGCCGGGGACTCGTGTTAATTTGTTTAGTTTATGTACTTGCCATCAGTGGTCATTAAGACTCATTGATTAAGACTTGTTACTTACTATTTTCGGTTGTGTTTCAGGTACTATAGCGAGCATTTATGCAAACATGTTCTCGCACTCACAAGAGGACTCTAGATACGGCTGAGGAGACAGATTCACTTCTTGACATTCCGGTGAAGTTAGAATTTGAAGATTTGGATAAAGAGAGTGAAAAGAAAGAACCTGTAATAATGGGTGATCGTATAGTTCCAGCAGATCCAACTCTCATAGACTTTTCTCGGCCTAGAATTGATGACATTCACTCAAACATCATTCATCCGGCTATTCAGGCCAATACTTTCAAAATCAAGCCGGGCACTATTCAGATGGTGCATAATTCTGTTTCTTTCGGAGGTGCTGCGACTGAAGATCCCAATATGCATATCAGGAATTTTGTCGAGATCTGCAGTACTTTCAAATATAATGGTGTTACTGATGAGGCTATCAAGCTCAGGCTTTTCTCATTCTCTCTGAGGGATAAAGCTAAGGACTGGTTACATTCTTTACCAGCTGGGTCCATCACTACTTGGGAAGATCTTGCGCAAAAGTTTCTGGTGAAATTCTATCCAATGGCCAAGACTACAGCTATGAGGAGTGCTCTTACTCAGTTTGTGCAACAACCAACAGAATCTATGTGTGAAACTTGGGAGAACTATAAGGAGATGTTGAGAAAGTGTCCACATCATGGAATGCCTGACTGGATGATGATCAATGGGTTCTACAATGATTTGGGGGCCCAATCTCGGCCCATGCTCGATGCAGCTTCTGGAGGTGCCTTGTGGGCCAAAATATATATCGAGGCCTATAATCTCATTGAAACTATGGCTGCAAATGAGTATCAAAACCCAACTCAAAGGATGATTCCTGGGAAGGTAGCATGTATTCTGGAAGTTGATGCAGATACAGCTATCGCAGCGCAGCTCCAACCGCTGTCTATGAAGGTCGATTCTTTAGCCAACTATGGAGTCAATCAAATAGCTATTGTATGTGAGCTTTGTGCATGCTCTCATGCTACGGATCAGTGTTCTCTTGTTAATGAATCCGTTCAGTATGTGAACAATTATCAGCGACCGCAGCAGCCTGTGCCAGCTACTTATCATCCTAATAACAGAAATCATCCTAATTTCAGCTGGAGCAATACTCAGAATGCTATTCAGCAACCATATCAGCAAGCTATAAGTAAACAGTTTAATCCCCCTGGATTCCAGCAACCTCAGTAATATGCTCAAAGGCAATCATATCCTTAACAAGGAGGTGATGTTCCACCTTCTAGTGCTGATTTCGAGGAGCTAAAGCTGTTGTGCAAAAGTCAGGCTATTTCTATCAAGACCTTGGAGAATCAAATCGGTCAAATAGCGAATGCCTTGCTCAATCATCAACCTGGCACACTTCCCAGCGATACTGAAGTGCAGTCAGGAAGGAAGCTAAAGAGCAAGTCAAAGCTGTCACCTTAAGGTCTGGAAAAGTTGGTGAAGCTGAAAAAGCAAAAGATGGAGAAGCTGAAGTTGTGGATGAAGAAGAAAAGCAAAATGAGAAAGAGGGGGAGCCAAGGAAGACTATTGTTGAATACACTCTGCCTGAGGGTAATACAGGGGAGAAACAGCTCTATCCTCCACCATCTTTTCCTAAGTGATTGCAAAAACAAAAGATGGATAAGAAATTTGGTAAGATTCTGGAGGTGTTCAAGAAACTTCACATCAACATACCTTTCGCTGAGGCTCTGGAGCAAATTCCTAGTTATGTGAAATTCATGAAAGGTATTCTTTCAAGAAAGGTGAAACTGGACGATCTTGATACCGTAGCTCTGACGGAAGAATGCAGTGCCGTGCTGCAACAAAAATTACCTCCAAAGCTTAAGGATCCAGGTAGCTTCACCATTCCTTGCACCATTGGCAAGTTGTCATTCGACAAGTGCCTTTGCGATTTGGGAGTAAGCATCAATCTGATGCCGTTTTCTATCTTCAAAAATCTGAATTTGCCTGATCCAAAGCCCACCTACATGTCTCTACAATTGGCTAATCATTCTATTACATACCTACGGGGCATCGTGGAGGACGTGTTAGTAAAGATGGATAAGCTCATCTTTCCTGCAGACTTTGTCATTCTGGATTTCGAGGAAGATAAGAAGATTCCCGTAATCTTGGGAAGACCTTTCTTGGCTACAGGCCGTACCTTGATAGATGTGTAAAAAGGTGAACTTACTATGAGGGTGCAAGATCAGGATGTAACATTCAATGTATTCAATGTGATGAAATTCCCTACAGAAGATGAGGAGTGCTTCAAGGTAGATTTGATTGATTCTGCAGTAACTTCAGAACTTGATCATGTGCTAAGGTCTGATGCCTTAGAAAAAGCCTTATTGGGGGAATTTGACAGTGAAGATGAGGAAGGCAATGAGCAACTACAATATTTAAATGCTTCTCCTTGGAAATGAAAGCTAGACATGCAATTTGAATCTCTTGGTAATATTGATCTCAAGAATGCCGAGAGAAAGCTCAAACCATCTATTAAGGAAGCACCTACTTTGGAGCTTAAACCATTTCCTGAACACTTGAGGTATGCTTTTTTAGGTGATGCATCTACTTTTCCTGTTATTATTACATCTGACCTTTCAGGTAGTGATAAGGACAAGCTCTTGAGGATCTTGAGAGAATTCAAATAGGCCATCGGATGGATTATAAAAGATATAAAAGGGAACAGCCATTCGTACTGCATACATAAAATTCTGCTAGAGGAAGGTAGCAAGCCGACTGTTGAGCAACAGCGAAGAGTTAATCCTATCATGAAAGAAGTGGTGAAGAAAGAAATTCTAAAGTGGTTGGATGCAGGAATCATATATCCTATTTCTGACAGTTCTTGGGTGAGCCCCGTGCAATGTGTACCTAAGAAAGGAGGTATTACTGTGGTAGAAAATGAGAAGAACGAGCTCATCCCCACTCAAACAGTCACAGGATGGAGGGTATGTATGGACTACAGGAAGTTGAATAAAGCCACAAGGAAGGATCACTTCCCTCTTCTATTTATTGATCAGATGCTTGACAGGTTGGCTGGTCATGAGTATTATTGTCTTCTGGATGGCTATTTCGGCTACAATCAGATTTGTACTGCACCAGAAGATCAAGAAAAGACTACTTTCACGTGTCCATTTGGCACGTTTGCTTTTTGCAGAGTTTCTTTTGGCTTATGTGGTGCACTTGCCACTTTTTAGAAATGCATGATGGCTATATTCTCTGATATGATTGGAAATAATGTCGAAGTGTTCATGGATGACTTCTCCGTCTTTGGACATTCATTTGATGAATGTTTGAATAATCTCCGTTTGGTGCTCAAAAGGTGTGTAGAAACTAATTTGGTGCTCAATTGGGAAAAATGTCACTTCATGGTGCAACAAGGCATCATTCTTGGGCATAAAGTCTCTAGCAAGGGCTTTGAGGTGGATAAAGCTAAGGTGGGGTTCATTGAAAATCTTCCGCCACCTATTTCTGTTAAAGGAATCCGTAGTTTTCTTGGTCATGCGGGTTTTTATCGGCGTTTCATCAAGGACTTCTCTAAGATATCTAAGTCGTTGTGCAACTTGCTCGAGAAAGATGTGCCTTTCAAATTTGATGATGAATGCTTGGTAGCATTCGAGACTCTCAAGAAGAGTTTAATCACCGCACCAGTTATTACGGCACCTGATTGGAGAGAACCTTTTGAGATGATGTGTGATGCAAGTGATTATGCAGTGAGAGCAGTTCTTGGGCAGCGTAAGAATAATATCTTTCATGTGGTCTACTATGCTCGTAAGACTCTAAATAGAGCTCAAATGAACTACACTACTACTGAGAAGGAGCTCTTGCCTATAGTTTTTGGTTTCAAAAAATTTTGATCTTATCTACTTGGGACAAAGGTGATGGTGTTCACTGATCACGCTGCCATTCGCTATCTGGTCTCAAAGAAGGATTCGAAGACTAGACTTATTCGTTGGGTGCTCTTGCTACATGAATTTGAGTTGGAGATCAAGGATCGAAAAGGTACTGAAAATCAAGTAGCTGACCATCTCTCTAGATTGGAGAATCCCAGTCTACTTCATATGATAAAACATTGATCAACGAATCTTTTCCGGATGAGCAGTTATTTGCAGTTCAAGAGGAAGAGCCATGGTTCACAGACATTGTGAACTATCTTATCAGCAATATAATGCCTCCTAATATGAATGCGGCTCAAAAGAAGAAGTGTCTGCATGAGGTGAAGTGGTACATGTGGGAAGAACCATATTTGTTTAGATAAGGAGCTGACCAGATCATCAGGAAGATGTATCCCATTCTATGAGACGGAGGGGATATTACGAGACTGTCATTCCACAGTTTATAGTGGACATTATGGTGGTGAAAAGACAGCAACTCGTATTCTTCAAGCAGGTTTTTTCTGGCCCACATTATTTAAGGATGCACATCAGTTTGTCTTAAGGTGTGATCATTGCCAAAGAGTTGGGAATCTTACTAGAAAGGATGAGATGCCTTTAAATGTGATGCTTGAAGTTGAGGTCTTCGATGTTTGGGGAATCGATTTCATGGGACCATTTATCTCGTCCTACAATAATCAGTACATCTTGCTGGCAATCGATTATGTCTCCAAATGGGTAGAAGTCAAGGCTCTACCGACGAATGATGTAAAGGTAGTGTTGAGGTTTCTTCATAAGCAGATATTCACAAGGTTTGGAATGCCACGAGTTATCATAAGTGATGAGGGGTCACATTTCTGCAATCGTAAGTTCACTTCTATGATGTAACGCTACAATGTGAATCATCGCATTGCTACTACCTATCATCCGCAAACTAATGGTCAAGTTGAAGTGTCTAATAGAGAGATCAAGTACATTCTAGAGAAAGTTGTTTGTCCGTCTAGGAAAGATTGGTCTTTAAAGCTCGATGAAGCTGTTTGGGCTTATAGAACAACATACAAGACTCCACTTGGGATGTCCCCGTTTCAACTTGTATATGGTAAGGGATGTCATTTACCTGCGGAGCTTGAGCATAAGGCTTATTGGGCATTAAAGAAGTTAAACCTTGATCTAGATGCAGCTGGGAAGAAGTGAATGCTTCAGTTAAATGAACTTTATGAATTTCGACTTCAAGCGTACGAAAACAACAAAATGTATAAGGAAAAAGTAAAAAGGTGGCACGACAGGAAGCTATCTCCTAAGACATTTGTGCCGGGGCAACAAGTTCTTTTATTCAACTCTCGTCTCCGACTTTTTCCTAGAAAGTTGAAATCAAGGTGGTCTAGACCATTTATCGTCAAAACTGTGTTTCCACACGGAGTGGTGGAGATTTTTGAGAACTATTTGGGCCAAGCATTCAAAGTAAATGGTCAGAGATTGAAGCACTATTATGGGGATAAGGCAAACTGAGAAGTGGTTAGTGCCGTTTTATTGTCAACTTGATCGAACTACTCTACGTCAAGCTAATGACGTAAAAGAAGCGCTTCTTGGGAGGCAACCCAAGATCTGAGACCATAGGAACCCTTAGAATTTAGTACTCTATCCAAAAACCCAAAAAAAATCAGAAAAAGCTGGCTAAAAAAAAATTCCAGGGATCTTGCATGCGCCCGCCTGCAAGTTCCAGGCGGCCGCTTGTTGGCAGACGCCCGCCTGCTGGTTCCAGGCGACCTCCTGGGGACCTGAGTTTTGAAAATTCGGTTTTTCATCTTATAAAAAAAAACACACAAAAAAACACAACCACAGCACTACAAACCCCATTACCCATGATTTACTTCCTACAAATTAGCCACAACCCCATTCCTAATCTAATTCTAACCTTAATCCAACCCTATATATACACACAACCTCTCCATACACATCCATTATACTTTCAAACTATGAACTCTCTCCTACACACAAAACACAACTTTACAACTCCTATTCTCGGTTTCAATGGCCCCAAAGAGATCTCGAACTATAGATAGCAGCATCACCATTCCGACTGCTGATTTTTCAAGGGGTACTGCTGCGAGGCCCCGATTGGTGGATAGGGCTGCTGAGGAGGAGTATGCTAGGCTTCTGACTAAGCCGATTTTGAAGGAGAGGGGGTTTTTGCCATCGGGAGGGATGGTGAGTTATTGCCGATGATTGTAGAGAAGGGTTGGATGACATTTTGCGAGGCACCTGAGGCGGTCCCGATGAGTGTTGTTCGCGAGTTCTATATGAATGCCAAGGCCGACAAGAATGGGTATTCTGTTGTTCATGGGATTACTATTGAATATCAGCCTGCGGCGATTCGCCGTGTTATTGGGCAGCGACAAAGGAAACCCCAGGAGGAGAATTGGAATGAGAAGACCCCTGAGGATTTTGACTCAGATTTGATTATTGTTACTCTCTGTCAGCCGGGAACAGTTTGGAAGTTTAAGACGGGATCCAACGAGTATCGTTCTTTTCCGGCTGTTGCGATGAACAGGTATGTCGTGCATGGAATGCATTTATTTGTGCTAATATTTTTCCTTCTTCGCATGCACATGAGGTTACAGTTGAGAGAGCCAGGTTGTTGTGGGGGATTTTGAGTGATGAGTATTATGTGGACCTTGGTGAGTTCATTTACCAAGGGATTTTGAAGTTTTTGAGGGGGAATTCGCATTACAACATCCCGTATGCCTCTATTATCACGAAGCAGTGCAAGGCAGTTGGAGTCCACTGACCTTCTTATGAGTAGCTGCAGATGCCGGCCGCTCCTATTGATTCATCGACGCTGAATGTGATGCAGGAGTGGATGGGTAGAGAGCCTGAGGACCACGGTTTAGGATATCATCTCCCAGGAGGACGTCCAGCAGCTGGTGCTACGATGGCTAGGCCCAGTCAAGCTCATGGTGAGGCAGGTTTTTCTAGAGCCCAGGGAGGAGATGGTTCAGGGATGGCTGATGTCCAGTACATGAGGCTTTCCAGGAGGATGGATGTGATGTATGAGTCGTAGAGTAGGTTTGCGCAGGAGCTCAACCTAGCACTTGGGACTGCTTTCAGAGGCCTTGGAGCTAACATCCAATGGCCCATTTTTGGTGAGGACTCTACTTATCCACCTCCTGACACTTCACCCTCTGAGGGTGATGATGATGATGATTTCTCTGAGTGGCTATACCCTGTGTTCCTTTCTATTACCTTCACTGGGGACAGTGAAGATTTTAAGTTTGGGGGTAGTAGTTAAGGAACATATTTGTGTGTGTCATGTATGTTAGTTTAGTTCATATAGTTACATATTTTTACCATATAGTTTTTTATAGCTTATTTATCATGTCATATAGCTCATGCATATACCATGATCCTTTTGTGTTGCTTTACCGATTGATATGTGATATTGATGTGAGTGTAGTGATAGCGTTAGAATGATGTTGAATCTTGTTAGGGTGGCATGCATGCTAGAAACACTTGTAATTTCACTAAGTCTTAAAGTATGCTTAAGGATTAGATTGTTGTCATGATTTGATGGTTTTTAAGGTTAATCTATTGCTTATACTTAGAATATATGATAGGCTCTTAATGATAAAAGGCGTGAAAAGATAAAATTGGAGTAAAAATTGGAATTCATTTCTAGTTGTGGCTAGGCGTTAAATGGCTGCTAGCCGGCTCGTATTGTATGCGAGTAGTCTAGGGTTGAGCAAGATGGAGCGAAACGCACTTGCTCAGAAATTGAAAAAAAGGAAAAAGAAAAAAGAAAAAAAAGAGTGAAAAAATGAAAAGAAAAAAATATGGTTTAATGCATAATTGATCACGAGTGATCTCTTTGGTATTCGAGTTATTAAGTTCTTAGGGGACTTTGTGCCTAGTGACCTAAGGCTTTTACAGTCTGGGATTCGCTAACCTAACGCTCGCTAAATGGGTACCATTGCATAAGTCTTTTGTGGACCTCACTCATTACACGATCAAATAAGCATTTGTTTGTTGTGTTGAATAAAAGCATGATTCCGTAATAAGCTCCAGTGATCTTGAAGTGTTATAAGTCATTTTGTGTCTAGAATATATTCTTCGTATAATCTTGTGATTGCCTTGAGGATAATTGAGTTATGATAATTGATCTAGTTTCGAAGCATATCTGTTAAACATTCGTGCACACACCACGTTTCTAGTTGTATGTTAGCTTGCGTGATTTGATTGATCTTTAGTCACCTAATTGCATTTGTTGAGATGTCATGTGTTGATGGGGATCGCTGCATTCATGTAGTTGCATTCATGTATGTTTTTATTTTGTTTTTGAGTCTGTGACGGTTGAGGACAAGCATCGATTTAAGTTTGGGGTTGTGATAAGTGGCATTTTAAACCACTTAGAACGTCTTATAATGGCTTGAATTGATGTCTTGAAATCAAGTATTTTCTGTATTTGATGCATTTTTCTAGTGTTTTTGCATTTCAGGGTATAACTTGTGTAATTAGGGAGATTTCATCATAATAAGCCTAGGGAAGTACTTGGGATCAGTTGCGGGGAGTTGTGCGAAGAATTCAGCAAAATCAGAAGAAAAGAAGAGAATTTTTCCAGAAAGTGTGCAGGCGCCCGCTTGGAGCTTGCAGGCGACCGCCTGGAGAGCAGGCACCCATGTGGGATTGGAGGCGGCCGTCTGGGGTCGGAATTTTAGATTTTGGATTTTCTAATTCGAGTTCTATTGGGCTTCTGAGACTGTTGTTTCTTGTGGACTCTTATATAAGTAATCTTGGGAGACATTTTCACAAGTATCAAGCAAGGAGCAAGTAACAAGGAGAGAAGATTAAGAAGACCGTTTTAGCACGCAACAACGAAGAAGAAGAAGCATACGTTATCTTGTGATTCTTTTAATTCGTTGTAACAGTGGATGCTAGTTTTCTTTACTTTGAACCTTAATACTTTTGTGACGTACTCTGTTTTTATTAAGTATATGCCTTAGCATTTTCCTCCCTTGGGATGTGCTCAACATGGCATTCATCGAATTGAGTCATCACAGCCCTTACTAGGCGGACGTACTTAGCCATTGTATCATCCCTTGCCTCAAACTCTCCCTTCACCTGGGATATGACCAACTTCGAGTCTCCACAGACTTTTAAGTTCTTGACTCTCAGTGTCCCTGCTAGGCCAAGGCCAGCTATCAGAGCTTCATATTCTGCTTCATTGTTTATAGTTGAGAAGTCTAACTGCATAGCATATTTTATCAAGAACCCATCGGGGCTTTGTAAAACTAGCCCTACTCCGCTTGAATTTGTTTTTGATGCCCCATCAAAATAGAGAACCCAATATTCCTTCTCCTTAACACCCTTTTCTATGTCTCCTTTATCACCTTCTGTGTTTGGAGGTATAGTATCTTCATGCCCCCCGACTTCTTGGTTGGGTATGGTACATTCCACCACGAAGTCAGCCAATGCCTGAGCTTTTATTGCCGTTCGTGGCTTTTACTTGATGACAAATTCTCCCAACTCTATTGCCCACTTAATCAGCCTCCCACTAGCTTTGGGACTATGAATAATATTTCTCAAGGGCTGATTTGTCAGTACTTCAATTTGATGAGCCTAAAAGTAAGGACGCAACTTTCTTGAAGCCATTACTAAGGCTAAAGCAAACTTCTCAATAATTGAATAATTCAACTCAGCCCCATGCAGAATTTTGCTTACATAGTATACGGGTTTCTGGACTTTAAGTTCCTCCTTAACCAATACAGCGCTTAAGACATTTTCTGAAAGGGCTAGGTATAAGTATAAGATTTTATTCAGAGCTGGCTTGGCCAACAGCGAGGCATGGGCCATATATTTCTTTAATTCCTCGAATGCCTTCTAGCTTTCCTCAGTCCATACAAAATCCTTAACCTTCTTCAAGGACTTGAAGAATAACAAGCACTTGTCCCCAGATTTGAAGATGAATCGCCCTAATGCAGCAACCCTTCCAGTGAGCTTTTGAACATCTTTGATAGTCTTTGGTGGCTCCATGTCCAAGATTGCCTTTATTTTATCGGGATTGGCCTCGATTCCTCTCTTGGAGACCATCAATCCCAAAAACTTTCCAGATCCCACCCCGAAAGCACACTTTGTAGGATTTAGCATCATTTTATGGTATCTCAGGACCTCAAAAGCTTCCCTCAAATGGGTTCTATGGTCAGTCTTCACTAGACTCTTGACTAACATGGCATCGACATAAACTTACATAGTCTTACCAATAAGATCTTTGAAAATCTTATTTACCAACCTTTGATAGGTGGCTCCTACATTCTTGAGACCAAATGCCATAACAAGATAACAAAAAACACCAAAGTCAGTAATGAATGATACCTTTGGGATGTCGTCCTTGTGCATCTTGATCTGATTGTATCCACTGAATCCATCCATGAAGCTTAGCATCTCATGTCCAGCAGTAGCATCTATTAATGTATCTATCCTTGGTAACGGAAAACAGTCCTTGGGGCATGCGTCATTCAATTCAGTGAAATCTACACACATCCTCCACTTTCCATTAGCTTTCTTTACCATCACAGGGTTTGCTAACCATTCTGGAAATTGTATCTCCTCAATGAAACCAGCCTCTAAGAGCTTCTCTACTTCTTGTTTAATAGCCTCTTGCCTCTCTAGAGCAAAGCTTCTTTTCTTTTGCTTCACTGTCTTTCGATTTGGATCAACATTCAGCTTGTGAGTGATCAGTTCTGGGTCTATGCCTGGCATATCGACTGCTGACCATGCAAACACATCACTATTTTCTTGCAAAAATTTCACCAACTTCCCTCTAAGGGGATCCTCTAGTGTTGCTCCAATGAAAGTCACTTTCTCAGGATCCTCGGGAGCCAAAGGAATCGAAATCAAGTCTTCTATTGGCTTCCCTCTTTTCTCATCATTCTCTCGGATATCCAGACCTTCAATAGGCAGAACTTGCCCCCAACTCCATATGCCCTAAGAGAGGCTACGTAACAACTTATTGCCATCTTTTGATCTCCTCTTTCTTCTCCAATCCCATTCCGGGTGGGAAACTTCATCACTGAATGGTAAGAGGAAGGGACTGCCTTGAAGGCATGTATTCCTATTCTTCCCATGATCGCTTTGTAAGTTGAACTAGCCTTTACCACCCCAAAGTTCAACATCTGTGTTGCTTGCCTTGGCTCCTGACCTATGGTTGTTGGAAATTTAATTATCCCTTCCACGGGGCATTCCACTCCTGCAAATCCATATATCGGCATATCGGTCGGGGTCAATTGAGAATCATTATAACCCATCCTTAAAAAGGTATCATTGAGCAAGATATCCACCGAAGCACCATTATCTACAAGGACCCTCTTCACTGGGTTGTTCCCTATTATCGGTGTTATGACCAGCGGGTTGTCATGAGGAAATTTCACACCTTCTAAGTCAGAATCTTCAAATGCCATTGTTACTCCTGTCCTGGCCCTCTTCGGGGCTTCCCCAACAATATGCATAACCTCTCTGGTATAGGCTTTTCTGGAGTTCTTGGATAATCTAGAGGTAGTTGGTCCTCCAAAGATTGTATTTATCACAGGCCCCCGGGTCGTGGTCCTCAAAAGATTGTATTTATCACCGATCCCCTGGGCTGGGGATTTCGCCCCTGATCATCTTGGTCCCTCCTACGATCTTCAAAGTTATTTCTCCCATTGTTATTCCTATCTCCTCCTTCCCAGTGTACTTGTTTAATCTTCCTTTTCGAATAAGGAACTCTATTTCATCTTTCAATTGCCTACACTCATCGGTATCATGACCAGCATCCTTGTGAAATCTGCAATATTTGCTCTTATCTAGCTTGGTAGGATCAGCCTTCAAAGGTTTATGCCAACGAATATCTCGATCTTTCTCGATTTCCATCAAGATATGGCTTCTAAGAGTATTCAGCTTAGCATATTCAGTGAACTTTTGCCCAGGTCCTCCCTTCTTCGGGGTTGAATCAGGGTTTTGCTCAGTTCTAGGATACTTTTCCTTAGCAATATATTCCAGATCAGTTTTTCGCTTCTTGCCTCCAGCGGGCTCGTTACTTACTATTGTCTTCCTCATGCTCTCCTCCACTTTGATGTATTTCCCTGCCCTATCTTGGAGCTGCAACATGCTTTCAGGGGGGCGCTTGGCCAAGGACATCTTGAAAAACTCATCCCTAGTTCCCAGTTGCAGTGTTATCATAGCTACCTTGTCATCAAGGTCCGGGACTTTTAAAGCTTCCTTTGTGAAACGATTCAGATAGTCCCTCAAGGACTCTTTTGCTCCCTGCACAATGCTCATGAGGGATGCTGAACTTTTCTCATGCGCTCTCCCGTTGATGAATTGCTTAATATAAGCCTGACTTAATTCTCTAAAGGACCCATAGAGTTCGGGGGCAAACGACTATACAATCTTTGAGCCATTCCTCGCAGGATTTGAGGATAAGCCCGACACTTAATAGCGTCATTCACGGGTTGCAATAACAGTGCATTAGAGAATGTCCTGACATGATTAGCAGGATCTCCAGTGCCATCATAAGCTTTGATAGTGGGCATCTTAAACTTCCTTGAGATATGGGCACTCATTATCTCTTCAGTGAATGGTGGAGTAGGATCATCAGGATCTCCAAGGGGAAGAAGATTGCTTGGATCAGCTCTTGGGACAATAGTCCTTCTTTTTGACGGACCATCCAGGTCTATGATTGGAGGAGGATTTCTCCCCCTAGGTGGTAGTAGGGGTCTGGGGGCCTGGTGCGCTTCCAAGTCGCGCTTCAGCCTTTGAATCTCAGCCTCATGAGCCCTGATTCTCTCCTGCACTTCTTGGGGATTCGTCCCTCAGGTACTCCTAGGACGTTGGTTACCATCAGGCATCAGCTCTTTTCCAGCACGTCTCCTTCTTGGGGCCACTTCATCATCCGAAGATTCGGAGTCTCTCTCTGTATAAGGACCAAAAAATTCTTGATCCTCCGGGAAGGGAGCCAAACCTTGTATGTAGGGGGTGTTTTCCCCCGTGCTTCACTCCCTCCAGCATGTCCACTTCCTCCAACCTTGGGGTAGGGGCATGCCATAAGGGGGGTTAGTGGTCACAATAGTTGAATACTCATACCCAACGGGTCAAGAATTCACAGGTGTATGTAGCTGTTGAAGTTGGAGATTCGTCCCTTGAGGAGCCGGGGGAATCGTCCCTTGAGGTTGAGGTTCAGTTGCCCCTACATGGGCTCCCCCTTGGGTGGCGGCATAGCTTGAATGTGGAGGTACCTCTACTGTTGACGGAATCGTTTGGGTCGTCCGTGCTGGTTGTAACATCTGGGAAATATCGTATAATTATTTATATCAATATATGATTATTATGTGAATATTATATGAATTTTTGGTGAATTATCTGGTGTTTGATAATAATATTTGAATGTTTGTATGTAATAAAATGTGAGTATATTAATTTTAATATGTTCAGAATAAAATATAGATAATTAAGGTATTTTTCTGGTAATTTTTGGAGTGTTAGATGATTTTATAATAATTTATGAAATTATTAATTATTTTCTGAATAATTACAAAATTATTTTATAAAGCCGGGAATCAGCCGACTTCAATCATTTTTACGTTTTTATAACCCGAAACTCTTCCGAAAACTCCTTCCTAACCTAATCTGGTAATTCCGAACATTTTCCGTGTTTTGACTTTTTCGATCCGGATTACGGTTTGACCCGTGCGCGGCCTAGCGTAATATTTTCGATATGATAGTCATTTCGGTGAACCAACAAAACCCGTATTTTCAAAAGACGGGATATTATTACATTATTTCCGTATAAAGTATTTTATAAAAAGCCCAGTTGGGATAATTATCCAAAACTGATATCAAATCGGATCATTATTGCAATTACTTAGCGGCTAAGTAACTAATTTAACGATCCAAAACGATCCAAAATGATCCTGAACGATCCAATATTCCATAAATATAAATAGCCTATTTCTTATTTCGTTTATTCCGTTTATTCATTTGCAACCAGTTAAAACACCGTAAATACAGAGAAAAACCCGAGAAAACCGATACGTTTCCAAGAATCAAACACACGAACGAAGGCGTTATCGAACTCCGATTCGGGCGTGCAGCATATCAAAACGAAACTCTCGAAATCTTCTTTCTGAATCAATCATCAGTTTCTGCCCAGAAATCATGGTAATTTTCTTATTTATTTATTTACATTCGAATTATTTGATAATTAAATTATGAAAATTTGTTTTTGATGTTGTTGATGTGATTTGATGCTTCCATGTTGTAGAGCATGTTTTTCTGGTCGATTTGGTATATTATACTTCAGAAATAGAGTTCAATATCATATAGAAATTAAGGTTTGAATTTTCTGGAAATTATTTGAATATGTGTTCTTGGTGTTCTTGGAGAATTCTGAAAATCAAAGGCAATTTTGGAGGTGTTATTGAACACCAAATCACAAGTATTTGTAACCGATGTGAATCCATCAATCTGTTCTATCTGATTTTAGCATCAAAATCAACTGAGGATTGGTAATTTTTAAATTCATAAATTTAGGGTTTATGCTCGATTTGGGAATTTCTATTCTGTTAATTCTGGGAATATTTGAAGGTTATCAGTATGTTTAACGTGATGAGAGGAATCGATTCATGATTTTTAGTTGATTTAAGGAGTCATAGTTTAGCAGATCGGAAAACTGAAGCCACGACGGTGACGGGTTTTTCCCGTTGGTTTTCCGGCCGTTTTGTTAATCGTTAGGACGATTTGATTGCATAAATAGATTTCTGGAAAGGTGTAGATGGTTTCCTGTAAGTTTGATCGAGTTCTGACCTCGATTGAAGCTTTCCGGCGAGCTCGGTGTCGCCGGCAATGGCGACGCCGGCGACCTGGTGAAGGAGATGGTCAAACTACAGTTTGACCCCTGTAGTTTGATCAACCTTACAAATCAGTCCCTGTATTTTCTATAAGTTTTAAAAATGTGATTTCTGTTTACAAAACTTTCAGAATTAGGATTTCTCTTTTAAATATTTTCAAAAACAAGATTTCTTTTTATAAAATGATTTTTGAAAATAGTTTTAATTATTTTAAAACTTTAAAAATCATTTATTTTAATTCCAAAAATTATTTTTAATAAATCTGAATTAATTAGTTAATTAATTCAGTTAATTTTTATTTAGTTGGTCAATTAATTCAAAAATTAATTGATTAATTGATTTACTTAATTATTAATTGATTTTAATTAATTATTTAATTAGATTTAATTATTTAAAAAAATGATTTAAAAATTCCGAAAAATAGTTTTGAGCTTTAAAATATTATTCTAAATTATTTTTAAGGCTCGATAATTATTCTAAAAATGTTTCGGAGCAAGAATTGGCCAACCGAACCCTGTTTATTATTCCGAAATTGATCCAACGACTCGTTTTAATTCCGAAAAATGTTCAAAAATTCATAATAAATCAACCGTTCGTCCGTTTGATACGAAACGAACGCCTCTAGACTCAGAAAAATATTCTGCTTTTATTAAAAATATTTTCGAGACCTAAATTCTTTTGTATTAAAAGGATGTTTGTTTCACGAATCATCCTTAGTCGGTAATTGATTGATAAAATGTTCTTTTTGACCCAATTTCAACTCTAAACGTATCGAGACCTATCTTTTGACGATTCAACTTATAGGTTACGTGAATTACGTGATTATGTGTTATCTGGATAATATGATTAACTGCCCTATGTGTATGTATTATGCAAATAATGAGTCAGCATGTCTTTTGAATGTTATTTGAATGAGATGTGATTCTTATATATTATTATTATCGGACGGGTAGACGATAGGGATAATTGTATAGACTAGTCAATTATATACTGTCAGTTCATTGAATAGTATTATTTGTGATAAATGCATATAGTGCGAGACGTTCAAAGCCAGATAGACATTGTAGAAGGTAAAGCCTGATTGCGTGTAGACTTGAAACGAGTGGATTCAGAATAAAGATAAACCTAAGAAGGTAAATAATAAGAAAGGTCAAGTAGCCGTCAAGGGTAGTACAGATGCGACATGACTGAGTGATATGGCAGCTAGTTAAAGATCAGAGGGATTCTCAATTGAGGCAAGTATCTCTATCATCACTTATTGTTCAAGTGATATTTATTTTAAATTTTATCATGCAAGTATTGCTTTCCCTATTCTCAGTTTAGAATCGATAAACATATCGCTGAATTAAATAATTCTGTTTATGCAAGTATTCGTGAGTTTCTTTTAAATACTGCAAGTATTCCTAACCTTTCTCCTTAAATACTGCAAATATTTATTCGCTCCTATTCTAAGTTCAGAATAGTTAACTGTTTTATATTTCGCTGCAATTACTCTTATTATGCCAGTTCTTTTAATTCTTGTTCCTATAATTAAATTGCTCTTTTGAGCAAATACCCATTCGTTCGGGTTATTTGCGAACCCTAATTTGGGATGTTTTGAAATCAGAATGATTTGATATCAAAATACTCTACGGGCTGGACGATTATTATGAGGACCAGTGATGAGCTGGATCCTATGGGCCGGAGATGGACCGGACCCTTTAGGCCATAGTTGCCTAGGTGCCCCATATGTTGGTTGGGTCTATGCAGTTGGGTATAGATCCGCACTATCTCCTGACTGATCAGCAGGTTATAGTGCATATGTTGGTTTCTAGTGTTCAGTCCAATTTGTTGTTGATCGCCATTAATGGCATTCCCTCTTGAAATAAAATGTGATTATGGGTTAAAGTTATTCTTTCTTAGCACTCAGTTTTGGGAAATTACAATGTTTCTAAATATATTCGAGGTTCAGATTGTTGCTGCAGCATTAGTTGCTCAGTGATAGTTAGGATCTCGAATGAATTAAGATCTTCTTAATTATTCAACCCGTCCTTATCAGGCTGGTTTAGCAGGCTAAGTCTATGGAAACTTAGTCGATAATGATGGATACTGAATAGTTAGGAATTTCTTGAACGTCGTTTTATGAATAGTTATTGCATCCATTGCTCAATTATGAAATGATACCAGAAGCTATTTTGAAAACACGCGATCTCTAAAAGCTCTGACAAAAATGTCATTATGTCCTATGTGATTTATAGCAATGCAAATCAAATCGATTTTAAGTTGATAAAGTATATCCTTTAAATGATTTCATGTTTCGCTCTTCAAAATATTTCCGAGATTTTGTCTGAAAGTTTTCTTTGAAATTAATATTTAAGACTCAAATTATATACTTGCTGGGCATTTTTGGCTCACTCTTGCTTTGTCAATTCTTATTTCTTCCAGAAACAGATAAGGATACAAATGAATAGCTTAGATAGACAGCAGAAGATCGAGAAATCTCCGCTGCGAGAGGTTGAAGAAGTTAGAAGAATATGATTCGAGCATTAGTTCAGAGGTATTTACAATTGTATATTAGTTGTTGTAAGTTGTAGAAGATTAGATTCTTGTTTCATACCATAACCTGTAAACGATCCAGATTCAAGGGGTTATTTATTTATTTCTTTATTCTATGTAAGGATTGTTTAGTGACACCAAATCTTGACCCCAGATTTGGGGTTGTTACACTGGTGTTCCTCCTTCAAGGGCGCGGCTTCATCTCCGTGTTCTCGCTGTGGTTGTTGTTGTGCTTTCCCACAGACGGCGCCAAATGTTATGGATCAAAAATGAAAGTATAATAACTGTTGTACTTACTACTAGGGAACGTGAGCTTCGAGGCTCGATTTGACCGCTCTTGTGTTTCGTGACTCAATCTGCCTTAACAAGATGCCTACGTACCTTGCTGATTGCTAAGGATCAAGTCAAAAAAATGTAGTTCTGATTGGTGGGGGTGAGACCCCTTATATAGATATTAGAGGTCCTTGAATTGGACTAGATCTAGGAGAATTGGTGGGCAAGTCTCTGAATTAGAATGGACTTTGGAGTCCTGAGTGGTAGGAAACTGATTCGTAATCCTTTTAGGTCCCTTGGAGGCTAATCTACAAGGATTTATGTCATCATTGGGACTCATCCTAACAACTGATTTCTCCCCTATTAATTAATTATGAAATTAACTAATATTCAGGGTTTTGGGCCCTCTCTAACTGGGCTTCGTTATTGGACCGTATCTGGTTTAATTAATTTTAACACCAATTATATTCCTGGGCTATTTTTTGCCCCCTATTAGGGTCTTGTGCCTTTTTTAATAGGTTTAACTGCTATCCCTAACGTTAATACAATTAATGCGATATTAATTATACAATCAGGGTTTATTTTATTCCCTATCAACATCCAGTGGCCAGTATTCAGTGAGGACTCTGTGTATCCGCTTCCAAACACTCCTGACACACCACCCGTTGAGGGTGATGACTCTGATTCTGAGTAAGTATGCCTAATTCCTTACTATTACCTTCACTGAGGACAGTGAATATTTTATGTTTGGGGGTAGTAGTTAAAGATTATATGTTATGTGTGAGTCGGCATGTTCATGATAGTTTAGTTCATATAATTGCATATTTGCCATGTGGTAGTTTTTCATTTTTTCATTTTTTTATTATTTTTGTTATTAGTATGTTGCATATAGTTCATGCATTTGCATTATAACATGATCCCTTAGATGATTTTTCCGATTGATTTGTGATATTGATGCGAGTGTGGTGATGTCGTACTTAGGAATGTTGAGTCTTAACGAGTTGATTTGCATGCTACGAGCAATTGTAATTTCACTAAGTCTTATAGGTTGCTTGCGTGCTAGATCATGATCATGATTTATTTGTTTGTCGAGGTTTAATCACTTGTTTATATTTAGAATTTAGCATATTCTCTTAATGATAAAATAACATGGATATTTAAAAGTTAGAGTAAATTTTGGATTTCATTGCTAGTTATTGTGGCTAGGTGTCAAATGGCTAGTAGCCGGCTCATTTTATATGAGTAGTCTAGGGTTGAACGAGATGGAGCGAAATGCACTCATTCAGAAATTAAAAAAAAATATAGAAAAAAAAGGAGAAAAAAAAGGAAAGAAAAGAAAAAAAATATATGTTATGCATAATTGATCACGAGTGGGCTCTTTAATACTCGAGTAATTAAGTTCTTAGGGGACTTTGTGCCTAGTGACCTAAGGCTTTGATAGTCCGGGATCCACTAACCTAACGCTCGCTACATGGGTATTATTGTATAAGTCTTTTGTGGATCTCACTCATTGCACGATCAAATAAGCATATTTGTGTTATTTATGTGTTGTGAATAAAAGCATGAATCCATATAACAACTCCGATATAAGAATTGAAGTGTTGAAAGTCATTTTGAGTTTAGCTTTTTATTCTATTTATAAGCTTGTGATTGCATTGATGAGGAGTGAGTCATGATTATTGATCTAGTTGTGTTAGTACACCTTTTAAGTAATGGCACAAACGCACGCTTCTGGTTTGTGGATTGATTTGTGAGATTTAATTGAACTTGTGCGAATAACTGCATTTGTTGAGATGTTGCTTGTTGATTGGTTTAGTTATTCTATGGGGATCGTTGCATTAATATAGTTTGCATTCATGCATTTTTATTTCTTATTTTTTGAGTCTGTTTATGCTTGAGGACAAGCAGCAGTTCAAGTTTGAGTGTGTGTTAAGTGTCATTTATGTCCACTTAGAATGCTCTATAAAGACTTGAATTGACATTTTGTACTCAAATTATTTCTGTTTTTGATGTGTTTTGTAGTGTTTTTGCATTTCAGGCTTATATCAGGAACTCAGGTGAATTGGCATTGATTTGATGCTAATTTGGTGTTAGGATGGTGTCAAGAAGATTGCTCGTGAAAAGACCAACTCAAACCATGCAAGAAAATAAAAATCAGTATTTTTTCCAGAAGGTTAGCGCACCCGCGCTGTAGTAGCACGCGCCAGCGCTGAGGTGCAGTTTTGCAGCGCGCCCCCGCTGATGAAGCACACGGCCGCGCCGGGTCGGGATCACAGAATCCTGATTCTAATACGATTTTGATCAGCTGGACTTCTACTCTGCATGGGCTGCTATATAAGCTTAACTTAAGGTCGTTTTTCATAACAAGACGTACCAGAGCTTAAGGAGAAGGCGTAAGAAGACTGTATAGCACAAATCAACCAAGGCGAAGAGGATCTAGTTTTTTCTTGTGATTCTTTGTTTTAAGTTGTAACTTTGGATGCTAGTTTTTGTTGCTTGTAAACCTATACTCTTGTTTCGTACTTGGTTTTATTATTTATTCTGTATAAAGACTACGTTTATTATACCATGCTTTCATTGGAACCCACGTTGATGATGAGTCCGATTATGGGCTAATCGTTATCGTGGGGTTCTAGCGAATTTACTTATGGATTTCTTTAGTTAATTTGTTTCGATACCTTAGTGTGTGGTGATTTTATGATAACCTAGTATTGGTTGTGCTTATTCGTCTTATGAGCGTCGCGAACTTATAAGATAGCGTGTTAATATCTAATGAAGCGAAAGTGAATTTAGGGGTTTAGAACTTGCCATACTAGCATAGGTTCATGTATTCATTATGCATGATTCGTAGGTAATTTTAGCCATCTTAATTGTCCTATGTAATCATGATAGATAACTTGTGCATTAAACCGTTATGTTGCCAAATTATATAGACATATAGGGTCTCAATATAATTGGTGTATATTCAGCTTCTATCTCTTTTTTGGATGTCTGGTAGCATGGTATTCGTACAACGAAAGTTGGCGTTTATCAGTTTCGTGTTATCTCATTAGTGTCATCATCATTGCATTCTAAGGTTAAGAACAAAGAGGCTATTGAATGAAGTATTTAATGAAGTTAGAATCCCATGTTTGTGTCATATAGTATTCAACTCTCTTTATTCTCTTAGTTAATGATCTTTAGTATAAATCTCTTAGTTAATCTTGGTTATAAACAATCTCAAATTGTGATCGTCTTAGCATTGAATAATAACCATACCATTGTTGCATAAATACATTGATTGAAATTAACCTAAACCAGTCCCAGTGGGAACGAACTAGAAATAATTCTATATTACTTGCCAACGCGTATACTTGCGTGAATATTAGCGCGTGTTCTAGCCCTAACAATATGGATGATCCTCAAGTGGTTGAAATGGCTGCAATGCTTGTGAAAGGTTTCAGATGATGAGGTTTGGAAAACTACAGAGAAAAGGTGGTTTCAATAGAAAGTTCTCTGGTCAAGGTAAAGACAGGTTCAGAAAGAGTGATGGTCGGTACAACAAGGAAAGGAAGTTTGACAAGACTAAGGTGACATGTTACAACTGTAATGAAAGGGGACATCTGGCTAGGGAGTGCCCCAAGATAACTGTAAAAGCTTTGGTCATAACAAACTCCAACAGAGACTGGATGGATTCATCAAGAACTGACAATGATGATAAATGTCATGCACTCATGACAGCTCTGGAACTGGTAAGGTATCTTCAGTTATATTTCCTATTGATATTGATAATTTGTCTGAACTGAAAACTTTCTTATACTCTTTGCATGTTACTTTTAAAAGTAAGACTATTGAATGTGATAGTTTGATTGATGATAATAAGAGGCTGAAAGAAAGAAATGATTTCTTAGAAGTTGAATTAGTTTGCATGCAAGAACATGAAAAAGCATGTAAGAAGGCACAACATATTGAAACTCAGATAAACATCAGGTATGCTAGACTAGAGAAAGTTCTAGAACAGGAAAGAGAGGTGTTTAAAACTTGGATGACCTCAGGAAAGAAATTTCATGATTTCATTAATGATAAAAACTGGAAAGAATGTCTAGGATATAACAAATTTGCTGAAAGGAATATCAATAAATCCATTAATAACACTACTCCAGTTAAGTTTGTTGGAACTGATGAAAGAGGAGTTGAGTCAGTCTATGAATTTGGTTCTACCTCTAAGAACAATGCTGAAGAGAAAGCTGAATCTAGAGTCCCTACTAAAAAGAAAGAAGATCCCAAAATATAAGAAAAGAAAGGTAAAAACATAGGACTTCTCTCTAAGAGTCAGTTAGACAAGAAGATATGTGAGGTAACTTCTAAGGCTCCCAAACCTAGGTCTAAGAGAGGTAGAAATGGAAAACAAGGAATAAACAAGGCAAACAACTATAAGTACATTCCTAATGCTCCTAGGAAAGCTTGTTTTAACTGTGGTAATACTAATCATATTACTATTGATTACAGGAAGCCTAAAAAGAAAGTTTCTAAAATTTTTGAATCTGATATTAGTTGTAGATCAGTATTATACAAACCACATAATCCTTATCCTCGTTGTGGTAGCAGTTGGCACTCTATTCACACTTGTAAAGATTATCATAGTTTGTATTACAATATTTATTATCCTTTACCGAAATTCAATAAAATTGATATTTTAAATAGAACTGGTAAACTGAATGTGCATACATTTTATAGAGTCAAAAATGTCAAGACAAATCCTGATGGAGTAAATCCTGATGGATCAAATCCTAAAAAGAGGTCTGCTGATGTAAAAATGCATAAGATGTCAAAAAGGACCCAACAAGTGTGGGTTCTTAAAAATTCAGACTGATTTCCATATTTCTAATTACAGGGAAATAAGAAGAATGTGCTTGTCTTGGATAGTGGCTTTTCAGTACATATGACTGGAACTAAATCCCTGTTGTCAGAATATGAGGAGAAGGCTGGCCCAGTGGTTTCCTCTGGAGATGGCAATGTAGGAAAAATACTGGGATATGGCAATATTATCATTGTAAATGTCATCATCTCAAACTTAGCTCTGGTAGATGGACTGAAGCATGACTTGTTGAGCATTAGTCAAATCACTGACATAGGTTTCTATATCATGTTCAATGTACGCAGTGTGAAGTAGTTCATAAGATCACAAAGAAATTTTTTTTCAAAGATTACAGACATGAAACATTTACAAAGCCAAACTTCATGCAAATACTGATGGTCCGAAAACTTGTCTGGTAACCAAGGCATCAGTAGATGAAAGGTGGAATTGGCACAAGAAGCTTTCTCATCTCAACTTCAATAATCTCAATGAACTGGTGAAGAAAGATTTAGTAAGAGGTCTATCTAACATGTACTACTCCCCTGATGGTTTGTGTGATGCATGTCAACAAGCTAAGCAAAGAAGAACCTCTTTCAAAAGCAAGTTAGAATCATCCATCAAAAAGCCATATCAAATGCTGCATTTGGATCTATTTGGTCCTGTGAATGTCATATCAATCAACAAGAAAAGGTATACTCTAGTTGTTGTTGATGAATACACTAGATTTACTTGGGTGTTTTTCTTGCACAATAAGGATGAAACAGCTAAAATTCTCTTGGATCATCTGAGACTGATTAAAAATAGCACAAAGTACAAAGTTCAAATTCTAAGGAGTAACAATGAGACAGAGTTCAAAAACAGCAAGATGGATGAGATATGCAGATACAAGGGAATCTCTCAACAATTCTCAGCTCCGGGGACACCTCAACAAAATGGTGTTGTGGAAAGGAAAAACAAGACACTTATTGAAGCCGGTAGGACTATGTTAGTGGAAGCTAATCTACCAATATACTTATGGGCTGAAGTTGTCAATACTGCCTGCTATATTCAGAATCTGACTCTGATCAATAGACATGGATTAACTCCTTATCAAATAATTAAGAAAAAGAAGTCAAGCTTAAAGCATCTACAGATCTTTGGATGCAAGTGTTTTATTCTAAGAACACATCCTGAAATGCTTGGAATATTTGATAGAAAAGCTGATGAAGGCATTTTTGTTGGAAATCCTTCATTAAGAGCGCACAAAGTCTTCAATCTGAGGACAATGACAATTTTTGAATCAATTCATGTTTCCTTTGATGACAAGAAGAACACTGGAATTAAAGAAGACTCGCATGAAGAACCTATATTTGCAAATAAAAGACTCAAGTCAGGAGATCTTTTAAATTCTGAATAATTACCCGACTCTGGCGACAAGCCAAATCCTAACAATTAGTCAGATCTTGCTAATGATTCGGATCCTGATTTAGTGTTAGTTCATGAAGATCCACATGTTGAGGGAAAACAACATCCACAGATAGAAAGTGATCATGCTAGTAATTCAAATTCTGATGAAGAAGATGAACCAGAAAATACAGGATCTACTAGAAACTTCAAATGTAACAGATGATAGCTCATCAGGAGGTAATCATTCAACCGAAAATCAAAATCAGTCTGGTGACCAGTCTTCAAAATAAAGTCCTTCTCAATCAGAAAAAGACAGCACTAATACAGGGGGAGCTATACATGGATATGATATCACAAGTGCAGGGGGCATCATGAAATGAGATTGAACTACCAAGGCTATAAAATAGAAAAAAAGATCATACACCTGATCTTATCATAGGAGATCCTAAGGCTGGAGTCCAAACCAGAAGTGCAACTAAACACTAATGTCTCTATCACAACTTCCTTTCTAAGGAGGAACCAAGGAAAGTAGAAGATGCACTCAAGGATGCTGATTGGATTCAAGCAATGCAGGAGGAGTTGAATGAATTTGAAAGGAATGAAATTTCGAAACTGGTTCCAAGGCCAAAGAAAAAATTTGTGGTTGGCACAAAATGGGTGTTTAGGAACAAGACAAATTCAGATGGCACAATATTCAGGAACAAATCTAGACTTGTTACAAAGGGCTATTCGCAATAAGAAGGTATTGATTATGATGAGACATTTGCTCTTGTGGCTAGACTGGAAGCTATTCGGATTTTCTTAGCATATGTTGCACACAAAAAATTCAAGGTCTTTCAGATGGATGTCAAAAGTGCTTTTTTGAATGGAGAGTTAGAAGAAGAAGTATATATTGAACAACCACCTAGCTTCATTGATCTAAAATTTCCTGATCATGTGTACAGACTTGACAAAGCTTTATATGAACTCAAACAAGCACCAAGGGCCTGGTATGAAACACTTGCTAAATTTCTGATTGAAAGTGGTTTCAAAAGAGGTACTATTGACAAAACCTTGTTTTATATAAATAAAGGTAGTGATCTGCTTTTGGTGCAAATTTATGTTGATGATATTATTTTTGGGTCTACTAACAACAATTTGTGCAAGAAATTTTATAATCTTATGAACTCGAGGTATCAAATAAGTATGATGGGAGAACTGAGTTACTTTCTTGGACTACAAGTTACACAAACTGATGAGGGAATTTTCATTAATCAGTCTAAGTATACAAAGAATTTATTGACTCGATTCAATATGCAAGAAATTTCAACTGCTGCAACTCCAATGGCCATTTCTACAAAGTTAGATCTAGACCAAGGTACAGAAATTGATGTTGCTGTCTTTCGAGGTATGATTAGTTCATTACTTTATCTAACTGTTAGTAGACCAGATATTGTAACATGCTTGTGTGCAAGATTTCAGGCCAAGCCCAGAGAATTTCATTTAGTTGCTGTAAAGAGGATTCTGATATACTTGAAGGGGACTTCATCTCTTGGTTTATGGTATACAAGAGAATCAGATTTTAGTCTAGTTGGCTATTAATAAGTGGATTTTATATCTACTTGGAATGCTTCATTACAGGCTTAAGTTGGTGTTTTGTACTCAAGTTGGTATTTTTGATATGTTTTTGTGTTATTGCATTTCAGGCATCAGTTAAATGAAGAAAGGAGCTTTTCAAGGAAATATGCTGAAAAAAGCTATTGGAAGCCTAGGCCATTCTCAAGTTTAATAGAATCTCGTTAGCTTCGCGTTGGCAGTTGAATCGCCTAATTCTGACGACCAGAACTCAAGATACGGACAAAAGAAGAATCAGCAGAAAAATCCAGAAACCCTGCGCGGCCGCCCCCAAAACCAGCACGCTCGCGTCGACTTTCTGCCAAAAAATCAGCGCGCCTGCGCTGATTTGAGCGCGGCCGCCCCGCCCTTTTTGCCCCGGAATCCTGATTTTAGTAGAAATTGATGAATTTGAGGGTCCAGGTCCACTAGGGGCTTATATATACCAATAAAAAGATGTTTTCAAACAATAAGGAGCCGAGGGAGAGCATTGAGAAGACCTAGAGAGCACGAGACGGCTACGGAGAAGAAGGCTTTTTTTCTTTAGTACAGTTGATACTTGGATGCTTGTTTTCGATTTATCTTTGAACCCTTGTACTCTTATGTTGTCGAATTCTATAGACATATAGGGTCTCAACATAATTGGTGTCTATTCAGCTTCTATCTCTTTTGTGGATGTCTGGTAGTAGGGTATTCGTACAACAAAAATTGGCATTTACTAGTTTCGCGTTATCTGATTAGTTGTCATCACCATTGCATGCTAAGGTTAGGAACAATGACTTTAAATAAAGTAGTAATAAAGTTAGAATCCCATGTTTGTCTCATATAGTTAATTCAATCACTTTTATTCTTAGTTAATTGCATGTTAGTTTAATCTTAGTTATAAACATCTCAACTTGTTATTGTCTTAGCATTGAGCGATAGCCATACCATTGTTGCATAGGTGCATAATCTTAAGTTAACTAAAAAGAGACTATGTGGGAACGAATCTGATTTATATCTTATACTAATTGCGAACGCGTATACTTGTGTGTAATTTTAGCGCGTGTTTTCACCCTAACAAGTTTTTGGCGCCGCTGCCAGGGACTCGGTGTTAATTTTTAGTTTATGTGCTTGACATCAGTGGTTGTTAAAGTTCACTGACTCGGACTCTCTTACTTATAAGGTTTACTTTAGTCGTGTGTTTCAGGTACTCTAGTTATCATTGCAGTGGGAGAACCAGTAGCAAATCTGAAAGCTTTGATGGATTATTCTCAACCGATGATCAATGACATTCAGTCTAGCATTGTCAGACCAGCCATCGCGGCTAATACTTTTGAAATCAAGGCTAAAACGATTCAGTTGGTACATAATTCAGTCCAGTTTGGGGGTTCTCCAACGGAAGATCCCAATATGCATATTAGGGATTTCATCAAAATCTGTGACACCTTCAAGTTCAACAATGTTTCTCAAGATGCTGTGAAGCTGAGACTTTTCCCATTCTCTATGAGGGACAAGGCAGCTGGTTACACTCTCTACCATTTGGTTCAATTACTACTTGGGAGGATATTGCTCAGAAGTTTCTTACTAAATTTTCCCTATGACGAAGACAGCTGCAATCTGGAATGCTCTTACTCAATTTGCGTAGCAATCGAGAGAATCGTTATGTGAAGCTTGGGAACGCTACAAGGAGATGCTTAGGAAGTGTCATCATCATGGTATGCCTGATTGGATGATTATCAATTGTTTTTACAATGGTTTGGGAGCACAGTCCACACCCATGCTCGATGCAGCATCAGGTGGAGCCTTATGGACTAAGAGCTATGATGAAGCTTATGAGTTAATTGAATTGATGGCTGCTAATGAATATCAGAACCCAACTCGGAGACTACCTCAAGGCAAGGTAGCAGGAGTTCTGGATGTGGATACAGCTACGGCTATAGCTGCTCAACTAAAGGCGTTGTTTATGAAGATCGATTCTCTGGATAACTATGGTGTTAATCAGATAACCAGTGTTTATGAGCTGTGTGCAGGTTCGCATGCGACGGAGCAATGTGCTATATCTAGTGAATCAGCTCAGTTTGTAAGAAACTTTCAGATATCGCAGCAACCAGTTCCAGCCACTTATCATCCTGACAACTGGAATCATCCTAACTTCAGCTGGAGCAAAAATCAGAGTGCGATACAACAACCTTATCAGCGATATGCATCAAAGCAATTTAACCCTCCTGGTTTTCAACAACCGCAATATACACCAAGACAACAATTCCAATTTCAACAACAAACTCATGGAGGTGCAGGTCTATCTTCGAATGAAAATCTGAATCGGAGGAGTTGCGGCTTATGTGCAAAAACCTGGCTCTTATATGCCAAAGCTAGACTGTTTCTATCAAGACTTTGGAGAACCAAATATGGCAAATTGCTAACGCCTTATTGAATCGACCATCAGGAACGCTTCCTAGTGATACAGAAGCCAATCCAGGAAAGAGGGAAGTTAACGAACAGGTGAACTCCATCACCTTGAGATCCGGAAAGGTCGCAAGCCCCTAAATTCAGCAAGACGAAGAGTCTGAAAACTCTGTCCAGGATGCAGGTGCATCTGTACCTTTGCCAAATCCAGAAAATGAAATTGTAGCTGAAAAAGTGGTGTAGAAGGATGTTGAGGTGGAATCAAGAAAGAAAACTGTGGAACACACTCCTCCTGAGGGTAATACAAGGGAGAAACAGGTCTATCCTCCACCTCATTTTCCCAAAAGGCTGCAGAAGCAGGATTTGGATAAGCGATTTGCTAAGTTTCTGGAGGTGTTCAAGAAACTTCATATCAACATACCTTTCATTGAAGCTCTTGAACAGATGCCTAGTTATGCGAAGTTTATTGTAACGACCGAGAAATTACACTTGTATTATATCTTAATAAAGGTGATTTATGTGTATTATTATGCTAGTAAGTGTATTGAGTTATAAAACCCTAGCTGCTATGTGCTATGCGTTATCTGTTTCGATCAGAATGTGTTTCGGGTAATTATTGAGTGTTTTATTATAAGTTAAATGTTTTATATCAAAAGTTGTACGGCCCAAACAGTGTTTTAATAGCCGATATTTCATATAAAATCATTGGCCCTATTTTTCCAAGTATGGCCTATACCGTATCAATATTCTGAACATCTAGACGTTTTACAAATTTTCTTGTTTCGCGAAAAACGACTTTTCCGGGCCCCTTCGAGTGTCAAAACCCCCAAAAAATCACATTTTTATTTTTATAGGATCTTGAAATTATCAAATATCATTTTTCTTTGCATTTATGTATTATTCAAAATTTTTGGGAATTTTGGCATATATTTTGTATTTATTGGATATTTAAAAAATTCAAAATTAATACCCAAAAATTATAAAAATTGGGGCCCATTAATTTTATTATATGTATAATTAGGACCTTAATTTTATTTAGGGGTATGATTTGTACTAATATAAATACCTGATTTATTATTAATTAATTATTAAATAAACATAAAAAATCAGAAAATTCAAGAAAATCCCCAATTCTCTGAAATTAGGGTTTGAAGTTCTTGGAATCAAACACCAATTTGATCGTGATTCTGTACACCAAATCGAATATGTAAGTACTCGTTGTGAAGCTTATTGAATCTAGTTTTCATTTATGCTATCAATTTTATCTATAGATTGATTAATTTTAATTTCATAATTTTGGGTTTGATTTTCAATTTCGGGTTCTGTAAATCATTGATTGTTAGATGATTTGGTTGTTATGGATGTTTAGACCGTCGTTTTTCCCCTCAAATGGCACGGGGTTTCCTGAGTTTTGTGTTGATTTTGAACTCGTCGGAAAATCGTCGTCACCGCCGTGTTCTTCGAGTTTTTCGGCTTCGAAATCGATGGAGGAAGTAGGCGACGTCATTATTGTGTGGTTGTGGGTTAAAATCGGTGAAGAAATGACCTGGAATCGAGTTGTTGTGTCACCGTTTGTTCGCCGGAAAGTCCCGCCGGTGCCGGATTCTGGGTTGGTCGGTGGTGTTCTTCGCGACCCGGGTTCGACCCGGTTCCAACCCGGAAATCGATCCGGGTTTGATCCAATAAACCCCCAATTCTGTTTCTGGATTGTGTTTCTGATTTTTGTAAATTAATTTTATTTTATAAAATTAGAAAATCAATATTTTGTTAATTAGAAAATCAAATAAATAATTTGATTAAAAATCTAATTTATTTTTTAAATAATTTCCAAATTATTTTCTTCATTTAAAAATTTGAAAATCTATTTAATTAATTACTTATTTATCTATTTATTTACTTATTTATTTATTTAATTAACCAATTATTTATTATTTGAGGATTAATTATTTAGATCGATTAGTTGTTGGATAATTGATCAGTTTAAGTGAATACCTCGTAGTAATTTGAGTTGCATTCCAAATTTTAGGAATTCGGAGTACGAATATTTATTTATTTATTTAATTACTTCCAAATTACGTATTATTTATTCATTAATTATAATTAATCAATTTAACTGAATAAATTATAATAAATTGTAATTAATTCCAGAAATTAGGGAAAAATTATTTTAAAATATGATAATTCCTAAATAATTATTTAAAAATATAATTAAGGTTTAATTAATTATGAATAATTAATTATAATTGATTAATAATTATTATTTCTCATTTATTGCGTAAAATTAAACGGTTTGTCCGATTTAATCGAAACGAAGATCCTTAGACTCAGAAAAATGACCCGATTCAACTAAAAATAGTTATAAATATAATTTCTTTCGAGAGCGAGTCGCTTTATGATACTTATTCGTTTACAGACCCTATTATGAATAATTGCGAGTCCAATAAATCTCGGAAAATTAGAAATCGAATCTGATATTGTTCGTTAATGCGAATATAGGTCTAGTATCAATTCTAAAAATATTTATAAGTTTAAATTAATTATGTGCCTTATGTGCTATGTAATTTACGTGATTACTTGAACACTATTTGCTAGATAATTATATACGAGTCGGATAGAATCGTATGGGTAGATGATAAGGGCTACGTGGTATCAATCTGAGATATGCGTACGATCTAAGTCAACTAAACAAGTATCTTTCCTTGATAGATTCAGCACCAGCAAGGAGAATCAAGCCGGAGATAGAAAGTTATGAACTACCTGAGGCAAACTGCATACCAGGCAATTTTTTCCCTATTCTAAGTTCAAAATAGTGAATTGCTTTCAACTTTCCATGACAGTTATACCTTGATAACTCCTGTTCACAAACACTGATACGCGATTGTTATTCCTTTGTTCATATTTCATTTTGATTCCTGATTTCTCCTAATTCATTGAATCCTCTATTCATATTTCAATAATTACATACATACATATACATATACTCTGATATATTCCAATATTGGGATACATCGAAAGCATACCGATTGTTCTAGATGCTAAGCTATGGACTGGATGGTTACGATATGGGTCAGGTATAAGTCGGACCCTTAATTATTAAGCCATAGTGCCTGGGTACCCTAAATGTTAGTGGGTCTATGCTGTTGGGTATAGATCCGCGCTATAACCTGACAGATCAGCAGGTTATAGTGCATTTGTTGGTTTTTGTGTCCAGTCTAGTTTATTTGGTACTCGCCAGTAATGGCTTTCATTGTTCATTACAGAAATAGATGGTTGTTCAAACCAGCAGATTACCGGTTCATTTATCTTTCTCTCTTTACACCATATATATAAATGTTACAGGTTTGTTGAGCAATTTTGGCTCACCCCTATTATTGTTATTCACCTTGTTTTTCAGTTAAAGTTGAGAATGAAACCCATCTGAACCCGAGTAGTCAAGAAGCGGTTCAAGCAGCGGGACCCTCTGGCACCAAGAGTGTTTATTCCAATTCCAGAAGAAAGTTTTGAGATGACAGAGTAGGTGTATCAGGATAAGTTGTAGTTGTGGTTTGAATAAAAGAAACTTATTTTAAAATTATATAGATAACTGGGTTATAATAAAGGAAGGTTTGTCAGATATTTTATTTGAGTTATTGTAATAAATTTGGTAAGTTGTTCTTGTTTTCACACCTTAACCTTAAAAGATCCTGAGTAGTAGTAAGAAAGGGTAATTTATATTTTTATATTATTATTGTACAGGTTTAGTAAGGCAGTTAGTGATAGTAATACCCCAGATCTATACCCCGAATTTGGAGGGTGTTACAGTTGGCATCAGAGCTTAGGTTTTAGCCCTTGAAAACAAGAACATTAGAGTTAAGATAAGATAGGAAGATCACATAAGATAGGAATAATGGTATTATGGTTTGGTTAGTTTCTTATATTAGGAAATTATAAGTTCTATGAATGGAAATTGACCTTTTGTTGTGTTATGATCATTCTGTCAGATGACATCATCAGGATCTTCAGAGAGGACAGTATCTGGACCAGCATTACTGTAACAACCCAAATCCGGGGTTAAGATTTGGTGTCACGAAACTATCTTTACATAAAATAAAAGAATATTCAATTGACCCCTTAAATCCGGATCATTTACAGGTTATGGTATGAAACAAGGATCTAACCTTCTACAATTCACAACTACAATACGAGTGTAAATACCTTTATGCTAATGTCCTTGTCATATTTTTCTAACGTCTTTGTCCTCTCGCAGCAGAGATTTCTCTAACTTCTGCTGTCTAACGAAAGCTATTCACTTCTATACTTATCTGCTTCTGAAAGAAATAAGAATTTACAAAGCAAGAGTGAGCCAAAAATTCCCAGCAAGTATATAATTTGAGTTTCAAGCATTAATACCAAAGGAAAATTTCCGGATAAAATCTTTAAACATTTTAAACAGTTCTATTTATTTGAGTGAGTTGAGCGAATAAACGTTGGCTGTCACCAGCCTTCAACTATAAATCCAAAAGTGATAAGCAATTCCCCGATTCATCTCCTGAATCAGGGTTTTGTCCGGTTTTTGGAATCATAAAACATTCGAGAGAGAATGTCGTTAATGGCGATCAACAAAAAATTAGACTGGACACTAGTTCGCACCTATATCCTGCTGATCAGCCAGGATATGGTGCAGATCCATACCTACCTGTATAGATCCAGTCGGGTCCCCAGGCTCTACGGCCCATCTCAAGGCACCGGTTATAATGTCTGGGAAATATTATGTAATTACTTTTATCGATAAATAATAATTATGTGATTTTTATGTGAATTTTTGGTAAATTATTTGATGATGGATAATAATATTTGGATGTTTATTTCTGATAAAATTTAGATATTTTTATTTTTAATTATCCAGAATTAATTGTAAATAATTTTGATATTTTTCTGGTAAATTTTGGATTATCATATGATTTCATGAGGATTTATAAAATTAATAATGATTATTTCACGTAATTATAAAATTACTTATTAGAACCAGAAATCGTCCCACTTCGATCATTTTTGCAACCCGAAACTCTTCCGAAAACTCCCTCCTAACCTAATCTGATAATTCTGAACACTTTTCGTGTTTTGACTTTTTCGATCCGGAATACAGTTTGACCTGTACGAGTCCCAGCGTGAAATTTTCGATACGCTAATCATTTCATAGATCGATAAAAATCCGTATTCTCAAAAGGCGATATATTATTATCTTATTTTCGTATAAATTGTTTTATAGAAAGCTCTATTTTTTATAATTATCCAAATCTGGTATTAAAATCGTATCGTCATTTTAGTTACTTAACAGCTAAGTAACCTATTTTTGGATTTGATATGTAAATGTAATTATCGAATTATTAAGTAAATAAAATATGTGATGGTTTTGTCAGCTATGTGTTGCTGTATTATTAATTGTTTGTGATTTATTGGATACAAAGATTAATTTTATAATTAATTATCGAGTTATATGAATTTAATTCATTTTTAAAGTAATTTTATTGCATATTTATTCTTATAAATGCTAAAATAGTTTCTAAAATTATTTTTGTTGCTCTATAATTTTATTTCTTATTTTTAGGAGTTTATAAAATTTTGAAAACAATATTATATTGATTATTTATCCCTTAATAATTTTCTGATTACATTTAATTGTATAAATCGGTATTTAATTCTAGGATGCTTCAAAAATCATGAAAATTTTATTTTATTAACTTTTAAATATTCCAAGAATTTCAAAATTATCCCGACAATTTTCTGGCTTTCATTTATCCGCACGTCTATTCTTTAATTTACAAAACCCGGGTCTGATTTGCGTTTCAAAAATGATTTAAAAATAATAATAAATTTTTAAATTCTAAAATGCTTATATATCATCAGTTTTAAATGTTGTAGGAATTTTGAGGATTATTTTTTAGACTATTTCAATTCGTTATGTTCGTAAAGTGTATCGTGATTAAATAAATTGGGGTGTTAAGTTGCGGTATCGAGGAAAGAAACCGGGTAAATAAACCCGATATCATCCCCTTTCCTGATAAATCCCTAGGCCCTCTCTCTCTCTATTTTCTCAGCTCTCTCTCTACTCCCTCGTCGATCTCTCACTTTGTTTCTCTCGCAATCTCTCCCAATTCTCTCCTCCCCTTCCTTCTTCTTTCTTTTTTTTTTAATTTCTTTCCCCCTCCTTTCGGCTATTTTCTCTTGTTCCCATGCCGGCGCAGCCGTGGTTCTGTTTTCCAGCCGATTTTCCGGTGTTCTGGTTGCTACCTCGTTCTTTGTTTCTCCGGTTTATTTCTGGTGATCATTTCGGCCTTGTCTCTGTTGCCCTTGTATATGTGTGTCCGTATATATGTATATATGTAGATGGTGTGTGTGTATTGTATGTGTGCGTGTGCTTCGTGTGTGTGTGTGTGTGTCTTTGCGCGTGACGCGCGTGGTGTGTGTGTGGGGGTGGTAACAATTTGCTTGTGGTTGTGTTGCTTCTGTGCTCCTGTGGTTTCGAATGTTGTTAGTGTGTTATAATTTGGAACTCTTGAATTTTTGCAGAAAATAAATGACTGATTTCGTGATATAAACACTTATTCGTGCAGAAATAAATAGTATTAATCGGTATAACTCGTGTAGGACGTCCGATAAACGAAAACCCGTGAATTATACCGCCGTCGACGATGAGCCTCGGCGAGTCGAAGGTGGGCTATGATGATTTTTATCCGAGTCCTATAAATTAAAAATAAATAACGATTATTTGTAAAATAAATTTTGGAACAAAAATAAATAATAATAATTAAAAAAGTGAATTCGGATTGGTGGACGGGATTGATGAAGTGGATTGTGAATTGCATTGTGTTGCGTTTGTTGTTGTGATTGACGTCGAAATGATTTGACGGGTAGGCCGATAAATAAAGGAAACGCTGCCCGATTTTCAGGAAAATTAATTCCGAAAATACGGGAACGTAACCTGTAATTATCGGAGACGTCGAACAAGGATATATAATTAAATTTTACGAAACCTACTTACGTGACATGACAAGATATTTTGTGAATAATCGACTACCCTATTTTTAAAACAACAAATATACGTATTTTCCGAAAATAAATACCGAACCGAGTTTTGAAGATGTGAACCCTAATTGCTATGTGTATTTTAATAATGCATATAAGTATGAGTTGGGTTATGAAATCGCATGGGTAGAAGTGATAATGGTATTAGTTGAACTTAAACGAAACGATTATCTGAATTAGGATATTTTGACCCTGTAGGTCCTAGACTGAAAACCCGAGTATCGACATTGGACTAGGAACGATCTAGTGATTAGACGTTGAGGTTAACGAAATTCCAATTGAAGGGCCTGAATGTTGGGATCATATCCAAAATAGGATAGTAGTTTGACGATAAAGACAAAAGTTCAAATCGAACCGAAGTCAACTAGTAATAGCGATTAAAGCTTATTGAGGCAAGTATTCCTGATTTTTCTTTTAAAATACTGCAAATATTTCTTCATTCCTATTCTAAGTTCAGAATAGTTAAATGTTTTACATTTCGTTGCAATTGTTCTGATTATGCATGTTCCTTTCATTATTGTTCCTATAATACGATTGCTCTCTTGAGCAAATACCCATTCTTTCGGGTTATTTGCGAACCCTGAATTGGGTTATTTTTAATCAAAATGATTTGACATCAAAATACTCCATGGGCTGGATAGTGATATTTTGGAGATTAAGTTTTACTTAATCCTAAGGACCGGGACATGACTAGTGCCTTGAGATGGGCCGTAGAGCCTTGGGACCCGACTGGATCTATACAGGTTGGTATAGATCTACACTGTATCCAGACTGATCAGCAGGATATAGATGCGAACTAGTGTCCAGTCTAATTTGTTATTGATCGCCATTAACGGCATTCTCTCTCGAAAGGTTTTATGATTCCAAAACTGGACAAAATCCTGATTCTGGAGAAGAATTTGGGAATCGCTTGTCACTTTTGGACTTATAGTTGAAGGCTGGTGACAGCCAACGTCTATTCGCTCAACTCACTCAAATAAATAGAATTATTTAAAATTGTTTTAAGATTTTGTCCGGAAGTTTTTCCTTTGGTATTAATGCTTGAAACTCAAATAATATACTTACTGGGTATTTTTTGCTCACTCTTGCTTTGTAAATTCTTATTTCTGCCAGAAATAGATAAGGATAAAAGTGAATAGCTTTGATAGACAGCAGAAGTTAGAGAAATCTCCGCTGCAAGAGGTTGAAGAAGTTAGAAGAATATGACAGGGGCATTAGGACAAAGGTATTTTCACTTGTATTCTAGTTATTGTAAGTTGTAGAAGGTTAGATTCTTGTTTCATACCATAACCTGTAAACGATCCGGATTCAAGGGGTTAATTGAATATTTTTTTATTTTATGTAAAGATTGTTTTGTGACACCAAATCTTGACCCCGGATTTGGACCGTTACAAGTTGGCATCAGAGCTACAGGTTATTGGTCACTGAAATAAGAATAGGTGAGAGTAGAATAGGAATAATAGGTCGTGTGAGATAAGAAGACCTAGGCACAGTCATTTTAATTTGAGTTGAGTTCGAATTAGGGTTAGGAGATCCGATATGGAGTTGGTAAGATAGGATTGTTGAGGAAAGTGTAAGGCGATTATCACAATGCTATAGATATATTGAGTTCTCAGATCCTACAGTAATGAGGAATTGACAGATCGACGAAGGATGGGTATGTTACCCTACTTTTCATAGGGTTGTGAAGAAGATGCGGTTGATTTTTGTGAAAGACTTAAGTAAGGAAAGCTAGGTGAGTATTAGTACGATTTAACTTAGAATTAGGTAATAGGACGAGCTCCACGCTGGAAGCAACAAGTGATGGAAGCTGATGAAGAGCCAAAGTTGCAAGCTCCAAAGGGCACCACCTTTGCGAGAAGATCCTTATCACATATCGGGAGTTGCGCGAGGAATGATATCTACCTTACCAGGTATAGGTAAGACTAGCAAGAAGGTGTGACCCTAGCTATAGATAGAACGTCGAATCGCATACGTAATTGTAAGCATAACGTCAAGGACGATGACAAGAATGTCAAGGATAGTACCAGATGTCGGTGTGGCGGTAAAATTGCGAATAAAATGATATACAACGGTAAACGAAGTTTCGTCGACTAATAATTGCGAGCAGAATCCAAGGAGAAGTAGAGAATATACCGAAGTGGAAAGATCCGTACATGGGCATTTCTTCAATTAGATATTTTATTGGTGAATCATAAAAATAGCAAGTAACTTATATAGTAATGACGACCAAATATTTGATTTCCAAAACTTTAAAATGAGATTTCGAAAAAGATTTTCTTAATCAATTTTTAGAAAACTTTTCCATGTCATGAGTTTGACAATTTGGTTGTCGCATTAATACTTAAGTTCTTGGTATTATAAACAGAAAATGACCTAAAAAGGGTATTGGACATAGACTCGGGGTTGTTGGTTCAAAGGACCACGTAGACCCACTAACAGGAAGAAAGTTTAAAGTTTTTTCGTGGAAGTTGAACGTAAACTTTGTTTAATAATATTAGTAATTGAATCAATATGTTAAAACATTATTTACCTAATCCGTGAAATTATTAAAATTTAACGAGATTCGTGATTCGAATGAACGGAGGATGGTTGAAGAAAAGGAAAGAATCTTCCAGATGATTGGAGAAGAATCGTGTTTCTATCAATGAAATTGAGGCGTTGCGTGATCGATGGTTAATTTACACGGTATAGATGAACTCGGAATCAACAATTATAAATTTTGTGAGAACGCGATTATAATTAAATCATTAAAATAATTATCGCGGAGGTAATTCCAGATGATATTCTAAAGTCGTAATGTGACCGAAGCTGTGAATCTTCCATTCGAATACTTCCTGAGGGCATACGCAAATGAAGCGTGGACGGTGACCAACGATGACCTACAATGTTATTATGTTACAAATACGATAGCATATATTTTTTTTAATTCTTGAATATGTATGAGCTTCTTCTGTTGATAAATCATATGAGGCAAAAATGAAAGAAAATTTATTGTATTTCTTCTGAATTATTTCTCTTCTCAAATTATTGTTTCCTGATTAAGATAAACAGTGTTGTGGTATGACGCTTCGTCGAAATGATGAAGAGTCGGGTGGGACGCCACCTAATCATGTGATGTATGCCATATAGTATGAAAGATTGGCCATCTTGCGTACAAATATGGTTGACTCATTCACATCTACATCTTCACTTATTCTTCTTCCTTCAATTTACTAAATTATAAATTCTCCCAATCGTTTGTGGTATTGTTATTCCTTATTCAGTTTTTCAATCAAAGTCATATTCGTAAACTCTCCTCTTGTGCAGAGTCTGTTGTTTGACAATTTCAAAAGAAATGAAATAGGGTGGCACATGGAATCATACAACGAACATAGATACAACTGCAAACCGGTAAATGGTGGACATCTACGAGCAAGAAAGAATGGATACACCAACAACAGGGACTTGGCGAAGACATCAAGTTAGACAGTTGCTCCTGTTACGAGGAACTCATCAGTACGGTAGATTGCATTAACGCGATGCATTTCAAAACAAAAGATTTCGACGAGAAATGAATCGTTAGTGAACTGTAATAAATAAATTAATTATAAAATAAGGAAGTAAGGCTGTGTATATCAAACAACGCGAAAGAGTGTCGGAACGACAATCGAAGATCAAGGGAATTCTAAACAATGACTCAGACAGGAAATTAATACGTGAAACATCCCTTCGTCGCGGGAAGATATGTGTTGTGAAGAGTCAAGATAGAAGAAATCTTGATTGCAACCGAATCTCGAACGTGTCCTTCAAGAGATTGTGAAGTTCTCTAACTTAAGTAAATGAATGATGGCAAATTTAATACCCATAAGCAGGCCAACGACGAAAGTTTGATACAGGAAAATAAGTGGAGATGAAGGAATGGCGATTCGACTGCGAAACTTTTATGAAATAATGATCTAACGATTGAGTTTCCATCAGATTGTGACGATAATAATGGAAACCATGCATGATTATTAGAAGATAAACAAATTAGTTAATGAAATCAAGTGTGTATCGTCAACAACAGAGGATTAATGTGATTAGTTGAAGGATGTGGTACAATTCTTAAAAGTAACTGTACACAATTAGTAATGACAAGAAATAAGTTAAAATACTTGCGAATTTTTTTTTGAAAAATAACGAGATAAATATTAAGTTCATTAATAATATTTTGTAATATTCGGAAGGAACTGAGAAAGATATGGTTATATTAATCATTGTTGGTTTAAGACCCTATTCCAATTAAAAGACATATGTTAATTTAATAGTACGTCTGATGATCAGCGTGGTGTATTCTGATACGTTGAATTGATGAATATGGTTGATGGAAGTGGATGGGTATGATTGTGGATGCTCTGATTGATTGATGGTGTCGGCTTAAGTCCGACTAGTAGTCGATGATATAGGGGAAGTGCTGCCCAAATTTTCAGAAATTACCCTACATTTAAGGATAAAGAAGTATATTGTCATCCTCATCAGTACTCCAAATGATTGCAATCTCGGTTCTTGAGAAAGATTGTTATGATCAAATCAACTTTATATAATTGGTATTTGATTCCAATTAGCTAGTCAGCACTTGGTTTAAGTGATCAGTTAAAGGAGTTAAATGATCAACTTTACCAACTAATGGTTAGTTAAATGGAGATCGATTCTAATTAGATTAAGTCAAATTCTGACATGATTTTCAGATCCGAAATCAAAGCAATTAGAAATTTGGAGGAAGTAACGGCATCAGCAGAAGTGGAAATTTAGTAAAAGTAGCGTGATGTTACTGCAAGCCTGTGCGAGATTTTACCTAGATGAATACGCACCTTTCAATAGGCAAAAGGAACAGAAAGTTATTGGTTCATGCTAGTGAGAAGAATATTTTCAAGAACTGAAGGTTCAAGATAAAGCAAAGAGATGTTATCATCTGTAATCACGTTCCAAGAAGGACTTGAATGTATACCTATGTTGAATGGTGGTTGAATGGAAGTTGCTGTTAAGTACTGGGAAACTCGCAAATACAAGTATCCGATGTTAAGACAGGGACTGACGAAATCCGCATGTGAACTCGAAAAAAAAAGAAATGTTGATCAGTTGGAGAAAGCCAAATATGCGATCAGTGATGATTCAAGCGAGGTTAAGAGAAATCACTACCGAGGACTTTTAATAATTTAAACATTATAAATAAAAGCCTTCATTCCAGTGTGAAATCCGGAAATGGCTTATCTAATAATGAACAGATTATTATTATCAAGAAAAAGAGATCCAAATGAGAATGGAGAAATAAATAAAAAAAATGGAATCAAAAGAATGATAAAGGAACCTTATAAAAACTGATCCAGGATATAAGCAAGTTATGAACGTCGGTTATGTCAGGACTGATAGGAGAATGAAGTGAAACGCCGATAATTGGATATAGGTATTCTTTCCAAGAATGCGTGTAAACAGGGAAGATTAAACAAAGGCATTGGTGGCGAACTGTTAGAGAAGAACGTTACAATGAATCTCATATCGGAATTCTTTAGAATTAAAACAAAGCCTCAAATATTCTAACAAATAATTTACCAAGGTTACCTCGAAACATACGGTGAAATTTCTCATTGGTTACTGCACAGAGTCGAGCTGGTGTCAAAAGCTTTGTATCATATGACCCAGTAGGAATGAAATAATGAGTGGAGGAAACTTTAGGAATACAGAATGAAAGAATAATAGGATAAAGAGTGTTTCGCGCTATACACAAAAGTGATCATGGGAAAAAGGGAATAGAGGTATGAAGTTACGCATTGATTATCGGAAGTGGTAAGTCTGGGGGTTAAATGAACATAGTGTATCAGGAGTATTTGGATAGTGTAATTGTATTTATTGATAACATCCTCCCCCATTCCAGGACTAAGGAAGACCGAGTTAAGCGTTGGAAGATATGCCTGCGGAGGGTTGAAAAGTAGCGACTGCATTCAAGCTTCAAAGGTGTGAACTCTAGACATAATAGATTATGAGCTACGGAAGTATGGTTAATTACCAACCAAGCAAGATCCATTTAGAGACAGATGTCTAGAGTAGAAAAGAAAGAATGAATGTTACTAAGATTGTTGGAAAGTGGATAAAGAAATTGGAAAAGTTAGAAATTGAAGAATAAGTTTTGATCCGTCATCTGGGTTATGCTGATACTTACTTTGTTATTGGATATCAAAGGTGGTATTAATACAGATGATTGATGTTGACTTCAGTATGGGACGTTGTGAGCATCAAAGTTCGTATTTATATCTAATTTGATATGACAACAAAATGAGTATTGGTACCAAGAGACTGGGTTTTGAATGAAGTTATGATTCATTCTGTTCCCAAATTAATATATTTTCTTTCAGATAGTAAGAGATTCTCGCTCGATGAATCTACTTGATAGTGATTGAGAAGAAATAGAAGTATGCTACAAAGTGGTGAGTTAGATGCAATTACCGAGATTTTCCTTTTTAGTTCTTGAGTAGATTTAGAAAATTCCGAAGCATCAGACGTCATGAGCTCAGGATATCGGGCGCAGACGGATGGAAAGTGCAAGAAACCGATTAAAGATTTTCGAATCTGATTAGAAAATGATCATAGGCCAGACTAACCGAACAGAAGGAGACATGAAAAGTAAAGTAGAACAGTATTTTTCTGCAAAGTAGAACAGTATTTAAGCTTGGATAAATGCAAATTTCAGAAGGACAGAACAGGGCAATCAGAGGACGGGTAACCGACTCCCAGCCTAATATCACGTGTTTTAAATGCAAGCAGAAGGGACACTACTCTGGGGAATGCCCAACAGGGAAGACAGAAGTCACTTGTTTCAAATACGGAAGAAAGGGACATATCGCTAAAGAATGTGAAGGAGCAGCAATGGCAGCCAGTATTCCAAGGGTTTTGACATTACCTCCACTACCACAGCAGAATCAGCCTAGGGCAAGGACTTTTAACATATCAATGAAAGAAGCTGTGTAGAGTCCCAATGTGGTTGCAGGTACGCTTCGTGTAAATTCTGTAGATGCACAAGTATTGATTGATTCTGGAGCCACAAGATCTTTTATTTCTGAAGAATTTATTCATAAGTTATATTGTGAAATTCAACGGTTGGACGAAATGTTAATTATAAAGCTAGCAAATGATGATCAAATTGCGGTAGATCGAGTGTGTCCAAGGTGCGATATCGAAATAGCAGGACATCATTTCTCAGTTAACTTGATACCTTTTGAGTTAGGAGAATTTGATGTTATTTTAGGAATGGATTGGTTAGTCGATAATAATGCTCAGATTGATTGCGCGAATAAGAAAGTGAATCTGTGAATTGGAGAAAATGCAACGGTAACGTTTAAAGGCGAGAAACAGAAGCAAAGACTTTTAACGATGATACAGACGAAATGATTGTTACGCCAAGGATGTAAATCTTATCTAGCCTATATATTGGATACCGAAAAAAAGTCCGAAGATCGAAGATATTCTTGTGATATGTGAATTTCAAAATGTCTTTCCAGATGAACTTCCAGGACTACCTTCGGATCGGCAGATTGAGTTTACCTTTGATGTGCCAGTTTCGAAAGCTCCGTATCGAATGGCACATGTTGAGATGAAAGAACTGGCAGCGTAATTACAAGATCTTTTCGATAGAGGAATTATAAGGCCTAGTGTATCCTCATGGGGTGCCCCGGTATTGTTCGTAAAGAAGAAAGACGGCAGCATGCGACTATGTATCGACTATCGTGAGCTGAACAAATTAACTATCAAGCACAAATACTCTTTGCCCCGGATCGATGACTTATTTGATCAACTGAAAGGATCAGCGTGGTTTTCGAAAATCGATTTAAGATCGGGATATCACCAGTTGAAGATCAAGGCAGGAGATATTCCTAAGACTGCTTTTTGAATAAGATACGGACACTACGAATTTCTCGTGATGGCGTTTGGATTGACCGATGCACCAACATCATTCATGAATTTGATGAACAGAGTGTTCAAAAAGTACTTGGATAAATTTATCATTGTATTTATTGATGACATTCTGATTTACTCGAAGACAGAAGAAGAGCATGGAGAGCACCTGAGGATCACTTTGGAAACCTTGGGGAAGGAACAGCTTTATGCAAAATTTTCGAAATGCGAATTCTGGTTAAAGGAAGTGCAATTTCTAGGTCATATAATTAGTATTGAAGGAATTCAAGTCGACCCAGCAAATATTAAAGCTATTTTAAATTGGGAAAGACCAAAGACCACGACGAAAGTTAGAAGTTTCTTGGGATTAGCTAGTTACTACAGGAGATTTGTTAAAGACTTTGTGAAGATAGCTACGCCATTGACCAAGTTGACTCGGAAGAATGAAAAGTTTATATGGAATGAAAAATGTGAAGAGAGTTTTCAAGAATTGAAGAATCGATTAGTAACCGGCCATGTACTTGTATTACCAGATGATCAAGGAGACTTCGTCATTTACAGCAACACTTCCTATCAAGGACTTGGATGTGTATTAATGCAGCATGGCAACATAATCGCATATGCTTCTAAATAACTAAAGCTTCATGAACAAAATTATCCGACGCATGATCTAGAACTAGCAGCTATTGTGTTCGCACTGAAACTCTGGAGACACTATTCATTATTTTATGGCAAAAAATGTGAAATCTACACGGATCATAAGAGTCTAAAATATATTTTCACGCAGAAAGAACTCAACATGAGACATCGGCGTTGGCTAGAGCTAATTAAAGACTACGACGTATCAATCAACTATCATCTAGGCAAAGCAAATATTGTAGAAGATGCACTGAGTCGAAAGGAAAGATTGAATATGTTGACATCCTCAGAGGAATTGATCAGAGAGTTCGATAAATTGGAAATTGAATTTTGTATTCCAGAGAGCTCCACTGAAATGAATTATACAATGATATTTCAGCCAGAATTATTGGACAAGATAAGAAGATGTCAGGAGGAAGTAATAAATCATAAAATCGACAATCTGACAGGAGAAGAAATTACAAGCAAGAAAGATGACAAGTGAATCTTGCGAGTGAAAGGAATATGTCCTAAGTCCAATCATGTATAAGGATTTAGGAATAACTTTTATGTAATCTATTTTGATTTCATTGATATTAATAAAAGACTTGTTTTGTTTTTATTACGGGCTTTATCTATTTAAGTGTTTAAATAAGATATACCATAGTTTAGAGTAAAGTTTTTTATGGATTATGATGAGATCATAATAGTGAGACCTAAAAAGATGATAACTCTAAACTTAAATAGTTCCTGGTCATAGGATTACTAACTGGTAATTAATAATCCGCAAAGTTCGGTACATACTATGCTTGCTTCATTAAGAAGGATGTCTGTTCTCATAGACATTTGTGTGGTGACACTATAGCTAGTATGTAGGTGCTTATTATGGAATAAGTTCACTGAACATGACTCGCACAGCTGAACAACTGATGGAGTTCACTCACGTGTCAGCAGTTGTTCACATAGTGATAGTTGTACAAGTATCCTTAGACTTGAGGTCATCATAGTCATCTTGTGTACACTGAACTATGCTTTGGTTTAGTTCTTAGTCTCCAGGGACAATTATTCGGGCTCTTCTGGGTATAGGAATTTGTACACGAAGATAGTGTATGATCAATAAAGGATATACCCCTTCCAGTGAAGGAAGCGAATGTTCAAGGCTGATTCACTTATGCTAGTTCAGGAATCTCTGGCCAGAGTAAATGAAATTAGAAAGGAGTTTCTAATTTGCACAGAACTACGCATAGTAAATGGTAAGCAAGTGATTGAATTAGATAGGCTTGACACGAGATCCATGCCTTGTATTTAATCGGGACATTGTAGGGTAGAAGGAGTTTATTGTACGGTAACTATTCACTGACAGGTTCTTGGTATTCTAAGCAGTGAATTCATATTATCCGGATAGTCGCGATATGTTGAGAAGCATTACTCACAATGTAGAATAAATGTGATTAATTAATTAATCATATTTAATAAATTAGAGAATTTATATAAATAATGATAAAATAGTTTTATTATTATTTATTTCTACTACCGACTTAATATTGAACCTACAGGGTCACACCATAAAAAGAGAATGATTTAATGGTGGAGGAATTAATTAATAATGGCTAATAATTATTTATTTGTGAAATAAATAATTAATTGGAAAATTTAATAATTGATTAAATGAGATTTAATTGATTATAAATTATTTAAGAAAAGTTCTTAATATTATTAATTAAAGGATTTAATTTTTGGAAATTAAATCAAGAGAGAGAATTATTTCTAAAGTGTTTAGAAAAAGGATTAATGATTAAAAGGTGTTTTAATTATTAATGAGAATAATAAATGGGATAATAATAATTATATTTATGGGAAAATTTCAGCTGAAAATTTTGCCTATAAATACACTATTATAGACCCTAATTTTAGTCTAACCTCGAAACCCGAAAACCCAAAAAGTTTGGAAAACCCAATTCTCTCCACCTCCTTCCTCCTCCTTAACATCGTTTTCTTGGTGGATACTGGTGGAGTGCTTCACACTTGAGGAGCAACTGCTAAGGATCTCTGATCGTTGTCTCCGAATTATTTTAAAGGTTAGATTCGATCCCTCGAATTTTTATTCATGATTTATATGCTTTTATTTGGATTTTGTATGTGTAAAAGTGTTTTGCCATGACCCCGCTGTGTTAAAAATCCAACAATGGTATCAGAGCATAGGTTGTATGCATATAGATCTGTGGTAAAAATTTCAGAATTTTATGTGCTTGTATGAATTAATTATGATTTTTACAAGTTATATCATGGATGAATTTTGTCTGATGAGAAATCGTTTCTCAGAATAATTTTGAGTGTTGATCTGGGTTCTACAAGTGTTGTAGATCGTCTGGGTATTTTTTTCATAATTTTAGGATGTATAGATTTTTTATTATGAATTTTTGAAGTTCTTACAATTAAATTCGTAATTAAATAAATCAAATATATAAATTTATATGAATTGTAAGTATATGTACATCTGTTGTATATTGCTGCTGTTGCTTGTCTGAGGTTGTGGTCTGCTGTGGCACGGAAGAAGAAAGAAAAGGACAGGCACGCTGCTCGAGATAGCTGTCGGCTGCTGCAGAGAATAAGAAAAATAGGGGTGTAACGCATTCCGGGAATGCGTTACACACCTGTGGCGCATTCACGGAATGCGTTACACCCTTTAATGGCTGAAAAGGGGTCTAACGTATCACCAGAATGCGTTACAGGTACTGTAACGCGTTCCTGTAATGCGTTACAGCCCTTCTGTTAATTTTAAAATTGATTTTCTGGGAGTTTCGTAACTCCGTTTTAGGCGTGCAATATACCGTTGGATTCGTTTTTCCGAGACGGGTCTAATAAATGATCAATTTTAGTTTATATAAAAGTTTTGAACTGTTTATATTTCCATGAAGTGTTTTAAAGCTGTTTTTAACTGTTTTAATTGCTTTTAAATGCTTCATGTGATACATAGAGATGTATAATGCTTAGACTAATGTGCTAGATGATGTAACATGCCTACCTTGATGTTTATTCATGTTGATATATGTGATATATGCTTAGTTTATCATGCGATGATAGATTTAGGTGAACTTAAATGAACATAAGGCGTTTGTTAGACAACCTAGTATAGTGAAATTGTTTCATAACCTTAATAACAATATTATGAATACAATCATGAGATTCTTGTATTTATGAAACACGTAATTGAATATGAATTTTCAATATGAGAGAAAGGATGATTCTGTCAACAACAGATTTCTATCTGTAAGAAAGGGTTATTAAGTGACGCCTCTTGACAATGCTCCACCCGATCTGGGAATCATCTGATTATTGATTATTGATTTGAAATATTTAATTTAAAAGGAAGAATCTCCTTATAATATGATTATGATTGTAACATAATATAATCCCTCTAAAATTAAATAATATCAAGTAGTAATTGGCCAATGACACAACGGGCTTGTGTCGGTCATAGCCTTCCAACATGGTAGAAAGTAGTTCTTATTTTTGAATCATTGTCGTTCCGTGCCACAGCCGAGGGCTTTGATTTCGAAATAAGAAATACTTTTCTATTACATAGAGATGTGTACATTGAATAAGAATCTAAAGGTCGTTACGTGCCACAGCCGTGAGCCTTTGGGGACTGATTCAATTGTACAGAATGTTGGGTTAGACTTGACTTAGAATATTGAGTTTGTCGTACCACAGCCGTGACTCAATTATTCAAGAGGCTAAAGTTTGATTAGGGAATAACATTAGATGTAATTGACAAGAGTTGTCTGCCTATTGAACATTACATGGCGTTTCGTGCCACAGCCGAGGTTGTGTGATGGAATATAGGATCCCTATTCCCACTAGCATTATGTATGCTTAATTTTTCATGTAGGGGGTTGAATAAATTAGGAAAACTAGTGGGAGCCACTTATGAATAAAGACCCGATTCATATAGTGTTTTGAAATGAAATCGAATATTTGCTAAGTGTTGTTATGTGTTTATCATTTACAGATTTACTTTGTACGTTATGTCTTCTGCACTATCACTCAGGAGCATACTAGATGCTCACAAATTGACTGGTCTTAATTATGCTGACTGGCTTCAAAACTTGAGAATTGTTCTCAGGATTGAGAAGCTGAAATACGTGATTGACTCACATAAGCCTACTGAACCTGCTAGTGATGCACATAATGATGAACATGTTGTGTATCGTAAGTGGATAGATGATGCAAATGTTGCTCAATGCATCATGCTAGCTTCCATGAACATTGAGCTACAGAAGCAACATGAGCATATGGATGCTCACACTATCCTCATGCATCTACAAGAGTTGTATGATGTGGCGGGGAGGACAGCTCGATATGAGATATCGAAGGAGCTGTTCGGTTGTAGGATGTCTGAGGGATCATATGTGAATGACCATGTACTTAAGATAATCAATTTGATTGAACGTCTTGGACAACTTGGTTTTGTCATGGATGGGGAGCTGAGCCAAGACTTGGTCTTGCAATCGCTTCCGAGTTCGTTCTCGCAGTTTGTTGTGAACTTTCACATGAATAAGTTGGATGTCAGCCTGCCTGAACTCCACAACATATTGAAGACTGCGGAATCGAATTTTCCCCCTAAGAAGAGTTCTGTTCTTCTAGTTGGTGAAGGTTCCTAAGAAAAGGAAGAGGAACTCTTCCAAGAAGAAGAAAGTAGGTGAGAAAATGCCGGTTCCACCAAAATCTGAAGACCCCAAGAGCAAAGTTGTTTGCTTTCACTGTAACAAGGTGGGGCACTGGAAGAGTAACTGCAAGGTTTACCTTGCAGAATTGAAGAAGAAGAAGGGTAGTGAGACTACCGCTTCTGATTCAGGTATGTTCATGATAGAAGTGAATATGTCATTTCTACTTGGGTATTAGATACCGCCTGTGGTTCTCATATCTGCAATTTGTTGCAGGGACCAAGGAGAAGTAGGACTCTTGAGGAAGAGGAGGTGATTCTACTGATGGAAATGGAGCAAGAGTTGCTGCTGAAGATGTAGAATCATTTCATTTACATATGCCTACGGGCAAGACTATTGTTTTAAATAATTGTTATTTTGTTCCCTCGATTGTGAGGAATATTATTCCCATGTTAGACTTGGCTGGATTTTCATTTATTATTGAGAATAATGAATGTTCTATTCTTAGAGATAATATTCTTTATGGACGTGGTGCTTTAAATAATGGTCTGTATGTATGTGACATAATTTATTTCAGATTGAACAAACTAATAAAAGAAAAGGGATGATGAAAATCTCACTTCATTGTGGCACTGCAGTCTCCATTTAGTAGACATGGAGAGAGGGCTGTAAATTTGCTAGGAATGGTACACACAGATGTATATGCACCAATGTCTAAAAAAGCCATGGGTGGATTTTCATACTTCATTACTTTCATAGATGATAGATCTAGATTCGGATATGTGTTTGATGAAACACAAGTCTGAGGCCTTTGAAAAGTTCAAAGAATATAAGTATGAAGTGGAGAAACAACCAAACATAGTATTATAACTCTTCGATCAGATCGAGGTGGTGAATACTTTAATGGAGTGTTTCTAGATTATCTCAAAGTAAATGGTATAGTCTCCCAGTGGACTCCTCCAGATTGGTATCTGAAAGGAGAAATCGAACTTTGTTAGACATAGTTCGGTCCATGATGAGCTATGCAAATCTTCCAGTATTCCTATGGGGTTATGCATTGGAAACCTCAACGTATTTACTTAATATGGTGCCTTCCAAATCTATTCCTCAAACTTCGTATGAGATATGAAAAGAAAGGAAACCGAGTCTTAAACATGTTAAGATTTGGGGATGTCCAGCTTATGTCAAGTAAGTTGACCCAGATAAGCTGGAATATCGATCCGGAAAATGTAGTTTTGTGGGATATCCTAAAGAGACTTTAGGGTATTACTTTTACACCGATCATCGGGTGTTTGTCTCCAGACATGCTACCTTCTTGGAAAAGGAGTTTATCCTTGAAGGAAACAGTGGGAGCAAAATTGAACTTGATGAAGTTCAAGAAGCACAAACTACTACGGATCAAGTGGAAACACCTGTTCTGACTGAACAATCTTTTGTGGAACAGCCCATTCATAGGTCAGGGAGAGTGTCTGGTCTCGCCAACCTGAGAGATAATATGGCCTTGTCATTGAGAATGACAATGAGTTGTCGATCATTAATGATGACGACCCTGTAACCTATAATGAGGCCATGAGTAGTGTTGACTCAGAGAAATGGCATAGTGCCATGAAATCCAGAATGGAATCTATGTATACGGTATACAAAAGATAGATTATAGCAGATGGCCAGGTGGAGACCTTTAAGGCCAGGCTTTTGGCAAAAGGATTCAAACAAAGGCAATGGATTGACTTTGATGAAACCTTTTACCTGTAGCCCTATTAAAATCGGTTCGGATTTTGCTTGCGATTGCTGCTTACTACGACTATGTGATCTGGAAAATAGCCAGATGGTTTTCTTTCCAAGGGAAATGAAAACCTAGTGTGTAAGCTGCTGCGAACCATATGTGGTTTAAAGCAAGCTTCTCGAAAGATGGAACATTCGTTTTGATGAGACAATCAAAGAGTTTGATTTTATCAAAAAACGTAGATGAACCATGCGTCTACAAAAGGGTTAGTGGGAGCGCGGTAACATTTCTTGTATTATATTGAATAAGAGTTGACACACATAACAACATAGCAGACCCACTCACAAAGCTACTTTATGAAAGTCACTTTAATCGTCATAAAGACAAGATGGGTATTAGATACCAGAGTGATTGGCTTTAGTACAAGTGGGAGATTGAAAGGAATATGTCCTAAGTCCAATCATGTATTAGGATTTAGGAATAACTTTTATGTAATCTGTTTTGATTTCATTGATATTAATAAATGCTTGTTTTGTTTTTATTACGGGCTTTATCTATTTAAGTGTTTAAATAAGATATACCATAGTTTAGAGTAAAGCTTTTTATGGATTATGATGAGATCATAATAGTGAGACCTAAAAAGATGATAACTCTAAACTTAAATAGTTCCTGGTCATAAGATTACTAACTGGTAATTAATAATCCGCAAAGATCGGTACATACTATGCTTGCTTCATTATAAAGGATGTCTGTTCTCATAGACATTTGTGTGGTGACACTATAGCTAGTATATAGGTGCTTATTATAGAATAAGTTCACTGAACATGACTCGCCCAGCAGAATAACTGATGGAGTTCACTCAGTGTCAGCAGTTGTTCGCTTAGTGATAGTTGTACAAGTATCCTTAGACTTGAGGTCATCATAGTCATCTTGTGTACACTGAACTATGCTTTGGTTTAGTTCTTAGTCTCCAGGGACAATTATTAGGGTTCTTCTGGGTATAGGAATTTGTACACGAAGATAGTGTATGATCAATAAAGGATCTACCCCTTCCAGTGAAGGAAGCGAATGTTCAAGGCTGTTCCACTTATGCTAGTTCAGGAATCTCTGGCCAGAGTGAATGAAATTAGAAAGGAGTTTCTAATTTGCATAGAACTACGCATAGTAAATGGTAAGCAAGTGATTGAATTAGATAGGCTTGACACGAGATCCATGCCTTGTATTTAATCGGGACATTGCAGGGTAGAAGGAGTTTATTGTACGGTAACTATTCACTGACAGGTTCTTGGTATTCTAAGCAGTGAATTCATATTATCCGGATAGTCGCGATATGTTGAGAAGCATCACTCACGATGTAGAATAAATGTGATTAATTAATTAATCATATTTAATAAATTAGAAAATTTATATAAATAATGATAAAATAGTTTTATTATTATTTATTTCTACTACCGGCTTAATATTGAACCTACAGGATCACACCATAAAAAGAGAATAATTTAATGGGGGAGGAATTAATTAATAATGGCTAAATAATTATTTATTTGTGAAATAAATAATTAATTGGTAAATTTAATAATTGATTAAATGAGATTTAATTGATTATAAATTAATTAAGAAAAGTTCTTAATATTATTAATTAAAGGATTTAATTTTTAGAAATTAAATCAAGAGAGAGAATTATTTCTAAAGTGTTTAGAAAAAGGATTAATGATTAAAAGGTGTTTTAATTATTAATGAGAATATTAAATGGGATAATAATAATATTATTTATGGAAAAATTTCAGCTGAAAATTTTGCCTATAAATACACTATTATAGACCCTATTTTATGCTAACCCACAACCAACCCGAAAACCTGAAAAGTTTGGAAATCCCAATTCTCTCCACCTCCTTCCTCCTCCTTAACATCGTTTTCTTGGTGGATACCGGTGGAGTGCTTCACACTTGAGGAACAACTGCTAAGGATCTCTGATCGTTGTCTCCGAATTACTTTAAAAGGTTAGATTCGATCCCTCGAATTTTTATTCATGATTTATATGCTTTTATTTGGATTATATATGTGTAAAAGTGTTTTGCCATGACCCCGCAACATTAAAAATCCAACAGTCTCCAGACATGCTACCTTCTTGGAAAAGAAGTTTATCCTTGAAGGAAACAGTGGGAGCAAAATTGAACTTGATGAAGTTCAAGAAGCACAAACTACTACAGATCGAGTGGAAACACCTGTTCTGACTGAACAACCTTTTGTGGAACAGCCCATTCATAGGTCAGGGAGAGTGTCTCGCCAACCTGAGAGGTAATATGGCCTTGTCATTGAGAATGATAATGAGTTGTCGATCATTAATGATGACGACCCTGTGACCTATAATGAGGCTATTTGTAGTGTTGACTCAGAGAAATGGCATAGTGCCATGAAATCCAGAATGGAATCTATGTATACGGTATACAAAAGATAGATTATAGCAGATGGCCAGGTGGAGACCTTTAAGGCCAGGCTTTTGGGAAAAGGATTCAAACAAAGGCAATGGATTGACTTTGATGAAACCTTTTTACCTGTAGCCCTGTTAAAATCAGTTCGGATTTTGCTTGCGAATGCTGCTTACTACGACTATGTGATCTGGCAAATAGCCAGATGGTTTTCTTTCCAAGGGAAATGAAAACCTAGTGTGTAAGCTGCTGCGAACCATATGTGGTTTAAAGCAAGCTTCTCGAAAGATGGAACATTCGTTTTGATGAGACAATTAAAGAGTTTGATTTTATCAAAAAACGTAGATGAACCATGCGTCTACAAAAGGGTTAGTGGGAGCGCGGTAACATTTCTTGTATTGTATTGAATTAGAGTTGACACACATAACAACATAGCAGACCCACTCACAAAGCTACTTTATGAAAGTCACTTTGATCGTCATAATGACAAGATGGGTATTAGATACCAGAGTGATTGGCTTTAGTACAAGTGGGAGATTGAAAGGAATATGTCCTAAGTCCAATCATGTATAAGGATTTAGGAATAACTTTTATGTAATCTGTTTTGATTTCATTGATATTAATAAAAGACTTGTTTTGTTTTTATTACGGGCTTTATCTATTTAAGTGTTTAAATAAGATATACCATAGTTTAAAGTAAAGCTTTTTATGGATTATGATGAGATCATAATAGTGAGACCTAAAAAGATGATAACTCTAAACTTAAATAGTTCCTGGTCATAGGATTACTAACTGGTAATTAATAATCCGCAAAGATCGGTACATACTATGCTTGCTTCATTATGAAGGATGTCTGTTCTCATAGACATTTGTGTGGTGACACTATAGCTAGTATGTAGGTGCTTATTATGGAATAAGTTCACTGAACATGACTCGCACAACTGAACAACTGATGGAGTTCACTCACGTGTCAGCAGTTGTTCACATAGTGATAGTTGTACAAGTATCCTTAGACTTGAGGTCATCATAGTCATCTTGTGTACACTGAACTATGCTTTGGTTTAGTTCTTAGTCTCCAGGGACAATTATTAGGGCTCTTCTGGGTATAGGAATTTGTACACGAAGATAGTGTATGATCAATAAAGGATCTACCCCTTCCAGTGAAGGAAGCGAATGTTCAAGGCTGTTCCACTTATGCTAGTTCAGGAATCTCTGGCCAGAGTAAATGAAATTAGAAAGGAGTTTCTAATTTGCATAGAACTACGCATAGTAAATGGTAAGCAAGTGATTGAATTAGATAGGCTTGACACGAGATCCATGCCTTGTATTTAATCGGGACATTGTAGGGTAGAAGGAGTTTATTGTACGGTAACTATTCACTGACAGATTCTTGGTATTCTAAGCAGTGAATTCATATTATCCGGATAGTCGCGATATGTTGAGAAGCATCACTCACGATGTAGAATAAATGTAATTAATTAATTAATCATATTTAATAAATTAGAGAATTTATATAAATAATGATAAAATAGTTTTATTATTATTTATTTCTACTACCGGCTTAATATTGAACCTACAGGGTCACACCATAAAAAGAGAATAATTTAATGGGGGAGGAATTAATTAATAATGGCTAATAATTATTTATTTATGAAATAAATAATTAATTGGCAAATTTAATAATTGATCAAATGAGATTTAATTGATTATAAATTATTTAAGAAAAGTTCTTAATATTATTAATTAAAGGATTTAATTTTTGGAAATTAAATCAAGAGAGAGAATTATTTCTAAAGTGTTTAGAAAAAGGATTAATGATTAAAAGGTGTTTTAATTATTAATGAGAATAATATATGGTATATTAATAATAATATTTATGGGAAAATTTCAGCTGAAAATTTTGCCTATAAATACACTATTATAGACCATAATTTTATTCTAACCTCGAAACCCGAAAACCCAAAAAGTTTGGAAAACCCAATTCTCTCCACCTCCTTCCTCCTCCTTAACATCATTTTCTTGGTGGATACCGGTGGAGTGCTTCACACTTGAGGAGCAACTGCTAAGGATCTCTGATCGTTGTCTCCGAATTATTTTAAAGGTTAGATTCGATCCCTTGAATTTTTATTCACGATTTATATGCTTTTATTTGGATTTTGTATGTGTAAAAGTGTTTTGCCATGACCCCTCTGCGTTAAAAATCCAACAGCGAGTTGCTTCAAGAATCTGAATACCCAATGTACCAGAATTGAAGGCAGAAATTTTGCGAGACGCTCATAGTTCAAGATATTCAATTCATCCCGGAAGCACGAAGATGTACAGAGATTTGAAGGAAAACTTTTGGTGGCCAGACATGAAGAAAGAAATAGCTAAATGGGTCAGTAAATGTTATATGTACCAACGAGTCAAAGCAGAACATCAAAGTCCGAGCGGATTACTACAACCACTGGAAATTCCAGAATGGAAATGGAAACATTTAGCAATGGATTTCGTAGTAGGACTTCCGAGAACTAGAGCAAACCATGATGCAATTTGGGTTATCATTGACAGGTTAATGAAGTCAGCACATTTCCTCCCAATCAACGAAAGGTTTTCGCTTGATAAGTTAGTGCACCTATATCTTAAGGAAATAGTGATGCGCCATGGAGTGCCTGTATCCATTGTATATGATCGAGATTCACATTTTAATTCAATATTTTGGAGACAATTTCAGGAATGCCTAGGTACTAAACTAAACATGAGCACCGCTTATCATCCACAGAAGGACGGGCAAAGCGAAAGGACGATCCAAATAATTGAAGATATGCTACGTGTATGTGCAGTAGATTTTGAAGGCAGTTGGGACGAACACTTACCGTTAATGGAATTCTCTTACAACAACAGCTATCATGCCAGCATTGGAATGCCACCTTACGAAGCCTTATATGGAAGAAAGTGTAGATCACCTACATGTTGGGATGAAGTTGGAGAACGCAAAATTCTAGGTCCAGAACTGATTCAGCAGAACAAGGAAAAAGTAGAGCTTATCCAAAAGTGACTCGAAGCAGCGCAAAATTGACAATGTAAATATGATAATCCAACTAGGAAGAATGTGGATTATCAAGAAGGAGAACATGTAGTGCTGAAGATATCACCATGGAAAGGATTGACTAGGTTTGGCAACAAGGGCAAGCTAAAACCTCGATACGTTGGCCCATTTCAAATTTTGAAGAGAGTCGGAAAGGTTGCATACGAATTGGCCTTACCGCCCCATATGTAGCATATCCATAATATGTTTCATGTGTCGATGCTTAAGAAGTATAACCCTGATACGAGGCATGTAATAGAATATGAGCCGATAGAGATTCAAGCTGAATTGTCATATATAGAACAACCAATAAAAATTTTAGATCGACAAGAGAGAGTATTGAGAAATAAGTTTGTACCATTAGTAAGAGTCTTATGGAGAAATCCTATGGTTGAAGAGTCAATATGGGAGCTTGAGAGTGAAATATTAGAAAAGTATCCCCAGTTATTTTCATAGCGAGATTCTGAGGCCAAAATTCTAATAAGGGGGGAGAATGTAACGACCGAGAAATTATGCTTGTATTATATCTTAATAAAGGTGATTTATGTGTATTATTATGTCAGTAAGTGCGTTGAGTTATAAAACCCTAGATGCTATGTGCTATGTGTTCTCTATTTCGATCAGAATGTGTTTCGGGTAATTATTGAGTGTTTTATTATAAGTTAAATGTTTTATATCAAAGTTGTACGGCCCAGACAGTGTTTTAATAGTCGATATTTCATATAAAATTATTGGCCCTATTTTTCCAAATATGGCCTATACCGTATCAATATTCTGAACATCTAGACGTTTTACAAATTTTCTTGTTTCGCGAAAAATGACGTTTCCGGGCCCTTTCGAGTGTCAAAAACCCCAAAAAATCACATTTTTATTTTTATAGGATCGTGAAATTATCAAATATCATTTTTCTTTGCATTTTTGTATTATTCACAATTTTTTAGAATTTTTGGCATATATTTTGTAATTATTGGATATTTAAAAATTCAAAAATAATACCCAAAAATTATAAAAATCGGGGCCAATTAATTTTATTAGATGTATAATTACGACCTTAATTTTATTTAGGGGTATTATTTGTACTAATATAAATACCTAATTTATTATTAATTAATTATTAAATAATCATAAAAAAATCAAAAAATTCAAGAAAATCCACAATTCTCTGAAATTAGGGTTTGAAGTTCTTGGAATCAAACACAAATTTGATCGTGATTCTGTACACCAAATTGAATATGTAAGTACTCGTTGTGAACCTTATTGAATCTAGTTTTCGTTTCTGCTATCAATTTTATCTGAAGATTGATTAATTTTAATTTTTTATTTTGGGTTTGATTTTCGATTTCGGGTTTTGTAAATCGTTGATTGTTAGATGATTTGGTTGTTACAAACGTTTAGATCTTCGTTTTTCCTGTCGAATGGCACCGGGTTTCCTGAGTTTTGTGTTGATTTTGAACTCATCGGAAAATCGTCGTCGTCGCCGTGTTCTTCGAGTTTTCCGGCTTCGAAATCGATGGAGGAAGGAGGCGACGTCGTTGTTGTGTGGTTGTGGGTTAAAATCGGTGAAGAAACGACCTGGAATCGAGTTGTTGCTTCGTCGTTTGTTCACCGAGAAGTCCCGCCGGCGCGGATTCTGGGTTGGTTGGCGGTGTTCTTCGCGACCCGGGTTCGGCCCGGTTCCAACTCGGAAATCGACCCGGGTTTGATCCAATAAACCCCCAATAATTTTGTTTCTGGATTGTGTTTCTGATTTTTGTAAATTAATTTTATTTTATAAAATAAGAAAATCATTTTTTGTTAATTAGAAAATTAAATAAATAATTTGATTAAAAATCTAATTTATTTTGTAAATAGTTTCCAAATTATTTTTTTTATTTAGAAATTCGAAAATCTATTTATTTATTTATTTATTTATTTAACCAATAATTTATTATTTGATGATTCATTCTTTAAATCGATTAGTTGTTTGATAATTGATCGGTTTAAGTGAATAACTCGTAATAATTCGAGTTGCGTTCCAAATTTTAGGACTTCGGAGTATGAATATTTATTTATTTATTTACTTACTTCCAAATTATGTATTATTTATTCATTAATTATAATTAATCAATTTAACTAAATAATTTGTAATAAATTATAACTAATTCCAAAAATAAGGAAAAAATTATTTTAGAATATGATAATTCCTAAATAATTATTTAATAATATAATTAAGTTTTAATTAATTATGAATAATTAATTATAATTGATTAATAATTGATTAATTCTCGTTTATTGCGTAATAATTAAACCGTTTATCCGATTTAATCGAAACTAAGACCCTTAGACTCAGAAAAATGACCTCATTCCATTAAAAATAGTTATAAATCATAATTTCTTTCGAGAGCGAGTCGTTTTATGATACTTCTTCATTTACAAACCCTATAATTGATAAATGCGAGTCTAATAAATCCCGGAAAATTAGAAATTGAATCAGATATTGTTCGTTAATGCGAATATAGATCTAGTATCGATTCTAAAAATATTTATAAGCTTAAATTAATTATGTGCTTTATGTGCTATGTGATTTATGTGATTACTTGAACACTATTTGCTAGATAATTATATACGAGTCGGATAGAATCGTATGGGTAGACGATAAGGGCTACGTGGTATTAGTCTGAGATACGCGTACGATGTAAGTCAACTAAACAAGTATCTTTCCTTGAGAGATTCAGCACCATCAAGGCGAATCAAGCCGGAGATAGAAAGTTGTGAACTACCCGAGGCAAAGTACATACCAGACAAGTTTTTCCCCTATTTTAAGTTCAGAATAGTGAATTGCTTTCAACTTTCCATGACAGCTATACCTTGATAACTCTTGTTCATAAACACTGATACACGATTGTTATTACTTTGTTCCTATTTTATTTCGATTCCTGATTTCTCCTAATTCATTGAATCCTCTATTCATATTCC